>NC_139247.1:19793007-20393007 GCF_977018435.1 Lepisma saccharinum
CCAAGTTCTGACCTTATATACACAAAAAATACGTTTTAGAAACGATGTTAAGAGCCACAGATAATAGAACATTTTAATCATAATTTTGCCTCGTAACGTCCTGCTTAATTTTATATCCTTGAAAGAGTTTTGTGGCATTGGGAATCGTTTGGAGGTTTCGAATGTGCAACACTGTATCAAGATTACGCTGCAGATGAAACCGTTAAAAGTATATGGTTTTCGTGAGCTTCCTTGCAATCCGAAATATCCGAGCTCGACTTTTTTTGTTCCTTCGCGACTAGATGAAGACAGAGCTGTGAATATAGTGTCGAGCAATGTTAACAAAGAGCGTGTTAATTTCGTACTTGCGCAAGATTGTTATTCTTGGTTACTTGCAGTTACTTGTTTGTGTTATTGCAGTGTGTATGTGTGTTGTGTCAGTTAGACGATTGGAATGCCAGCCGCAAGGTTCACGTTAGAACAAAGATTTATTATGTATGACACGTACATGAAAACAGACTCGTGTCGAGACGTGTGTAGGCAATTTGTAAAGAAATTCCCAGGCGTTTCAACTCCACATAGAGATACGGTTAGACATCTTGTCCTTAAACTACGAGAAACTGGATCGTTACATTTTAAAACACCTAAGCAAAAACGACGGATTATAACCGAAGCAAAACTCGATGATATTGGTGCAGCGTTAGAACGTTCTCCAAACAAACCTCTACCCCGTGTTTCACAGGAGATGGGCGTGTCAAATTCATCAGCACATACAGCCACTAAGCTACTAAAATTGAAACCGTAATCTTATAACACAGGTTAGTGCTCGTTTTGCAATATTTATATAAATGTCTGCATATGTCCATAAAAATAAGCGGGCATTACAGGCCGCAAATGTCGGCATCTCCGTCAGCGCCGTCCGCCAAGCTTCTCCCGATCTCTCGGCTGAAGATCGAAATTAATGCACGGTGTGTGTGTGTGTGTGTGAGTATGCAGATATATTCAAGTGGGAACCAGCGTATGTTTAAACACCTTTCTTAATGGGACCAAAAAAATTGTTGGGACTTTTTGCCGGTCCAAACAAAGAAAAGACCATTGCGAGACTCCTGAGACCCCTTTCGAGATGTACGCGAAGTATTTCGAAGGTACCAAAAAGTCGCTATTTGTTCGATTTGTGTGTTAACGTGTGTGTTAAACTCTGCCAGCTCTGGAAGCTTCACGTCTGTGTAAAAGTGTGGTGTTTAATCGCATCTCTTGGGACCAGGAAGTGTGGGTGTTTAAAATCTTGGATCTATTTCGCATGTATTGGTACCGAACATCCCAGGGGGTTGAGGGGCGAGGAAAGGTACGTGCAAATGCCAACGGGGTTCCCCTCTCGCCTGGCCGTCTTGTTGCTTCCGAGCTGTCAATGTTGCCAACTTAAAACTTTGGAACCAGATCTGTTTTTCTATTATCTTCTAACCCTCCAAGTGTAATTGTAATTGATTTGTTTTGTTTTACTTCGCTTTTTGTACCACTGTTGGCTAATTTGCGAAGATGGGGATGAGTGATGATATCATGAAATTGATGAATCGACTCCCACAACATCCATGCCCAGACCGGGATTCGAACTCGGGAACCCTGGTGTCGTAGCGCGATGTGTTAACCACTCCACCACGGGGGTCGGCTTTGATCCTGCAATCAAACAAAATGCTACAATAGAATTTATTCCTCCAAATGTGACCCTTCTATATGTGACTATAACAAATTATTAGTTGGGTTTTACTATAATACTGGTAAACAGAAATCCATTTGTAAAGCACATTTTCTTCCATTACCAGGAAACAAAGAGTAGAGTTATCAGATGTTACAGTAGAAACTCGTTACTTGTCTCCTTTCGGCCATGATGAGGATAAGAATGGAAATTTCTGACCAAGGCGACAAGCGATCCGGCAAAAGGGAGAGGGTGTTCATATTGAAGTGACAAGTGACACGATACCTCTGTCTACAAGCAAGCGTTTTTCTCAAATGCTCTAACAGACCAAGGCGACACGCTGCATGACATCCATGACTTTCAGAAGCGGAAGCCGAGAAGCGACACGTTTCGAAACGAAGAAGCAAGTCTCGCCTGTTACTTCCGTCTGTCAATATCCTGAATTGGGTCGCCTGGGTCTGGTGTTCGGGCTTTAACAGTGAATGCTTACTTGAAGACTGAAGTGGCTTGTCTTTCTTTTCGCTTGTCACTTCGGTATGAACTTCAGTGTCATTTGCAGCCGTCGTTTGCTACTTGTTGCCTGTCGTTTCGGTTTAAAATCTCTCGGCAAGAAAGCATTCAATGCGTAGGCATGACCACCAGACCGAAGCAACACGATAACGTCCTCAGTGCGTGAAACATGCAAGTGGCACGTGTAGTTCGTCATATCACATTTGTTAGAAAGTTTTATTTATTTAAGAATTTTTGTTTCCAAAGCCATTTATCGCTTCGGTACGAAAGTTCCATTGGGACGAAGCGACGAGCAAGGAAGGTGTTTCTCACTGAAGTAACATTACCCGTGCAGCATAAAAATATAAGCATATATTATTGAGTGTTTGTTTCCAAGTGACACGTGTCGCTTCTCGCTTCGGTCTGGAAGCATCCCTAGACTCGTACGGTATTCGAACATAGGATCCCTATTCGTAGAACACGAAGACAAACGTTTATACTTCTCAAAGTTAACGGCTTGATTGCAATCCTTAACTGCATTTAATTTCAATGCAGTTCTTTCTTTAACACTCGTGTTTGGCAACACTGATAAGTGAAGCGAAGTTTTCACTCTCGCCTCTGCAGCCGCGCCGAAACCGTGGACAGAGAGCTGTGGATGTCTTTTTGCGACGTTGCATGCTACACGTATTTGACGTCTTCTGTACTCGCCCGCTCTGTTTAACGTGCGACTAGACGAGAGGGGAAAGTCTTCACCCGACAACGTCGCAGGGGCAAAACAATCGCTTCTCTGCTTGGCATTTTCCCCCTGTGTCTGGTATCAAGGTATCTTACGCTTGATCTCTCCATTGCGTTATTTTCACAAAGTAGGAACTGTGTCCTGCTCGTCACTTCGGTTTGCGTGTGTTTCTTCAAAGTTCAAATGTAAAAAGATAACATACAAATGCTTACGCAGAGATATTCGCATTATTATATGCGTATAATGCATTTGCTTATACATAATTGATTGATTGATTTGGTGTTTTAAGTCCACTTTATGCACAATAAGGCTAATCGGGACTGGACCTACAGTTTAAAGTGGGATCCGAACCACTATGAGCTTCCACCGGTTATCGAACCCGGGATCCCTTGATTAGAAGGCAACAACACTAACACTGCGCCATCTTATGCATAAAACAACCGAGAGAACAATGACATGTACATTTGATAATGTTCCCCACCAGAAAACTTTGAGGGAAAAAGCTCGAGTTGAAGACATCGATTTCATTTTTTATATAATGCCTGGAAACAACATATTTGCCTTCTATGACCTTAACGAAAATATTAAATCCTCTGTAGTAAACATTACTTTCTAGATGGCAAAATAAAATGTAAACGACATAAATACTCTTCCCGTTTCTAAACCTGATAATTTATAGCCGTGTATTTGATTGCATTTTATAATTAATAATGCAATAAAGTAAATGATCACACAGTATTCAGGTTTATTGAAGGATAGCGTATTCCTTCCCTCAGTGTGGTCTTTATATAACAATATTTACAAAGTTACAGAAGCAAATGTACTTGAAGGGACAGCGAAGAGTTTATGCCATCAAAATATATGTGGCGACTGCTACAAAAGGTAAAGTTCTCCCCTGTGTATGGCAGTCAGCCGTGACACCATTCGAGCAAATGATATGGCTCCACACATTCTCGATCTCTGCCGTAGTGAAGGATACATGAATGATACACACCACGCTCTGATGTATCTAGGGGTCGCGGGTTCGACACGCGGTGGAGGAACATGGCATGGTGTTCCCTTGACGGTGCCCTTCATCAATTTCATCATATTATTACTCATCCTCGTCGTTTGGATTAGCCAAAAATGAAAAAAGCGACGCTAAAAATCATCTAATCAAATGTATTCATTACTTACCTTCCAGCCTCCATGAAGAAGTGGCTACGAAGCCAGAAGTCCTACTTTTGAATCCTGGGTGAGGAATGAATATATCATCGTGTTCATTCGGATTCCACCATTAATGCTCATTAACGATTAACCTACGACGTAAAAAACGCTTAAAATTAACGTAAACATACGTCGCATTCTTCAGTCGCTTCATTAATGTGGATCATTTCACTATCCTAGGGGGAAAATGTTAGTTTAGCAACGTAAAGAATATTCACTTTCGAGGCAATCCAAGGCATTGAGAGGCAGGGTGTAGCAAGGGGTGGAAGAAGTGAGCGACCGCACGGGACTTCGCGCTTAAAGGAGATTGATACGAAAAATGTTATAAATAGAAGTGGGGCGGGGCATGGAAAATGCTATTTTTTTGTGGGCAGTAATATTAAAACATTCTGTATTTATCTGGTTTTAAATTCTAGTTAAACGTTATAATTTGAATGAATACGTCCAATCAGAGGCATAACATACAGGCAGGCAGGTCTTAAGTCTAAGGGGCACGAAAGAAGTAAAAAATGATCGTCGTATTTCTCATGTGAAACAGTTAGGAAAAATTTACGATAACTTGCTTAGACATTTTTACACATTTATTCTTTCATTTAATAGAACGTCCTTTGTCTTGTATTCTCTTCATTCTCTTGACCTTGTACTCCCGATTTTAATAAGTTAACAACAAAAACCTCTAACTGGCACGAAGCAAGCGCGAGACATTTAAACGCTTGCGTTGTTTTATTCCTTCCTAGAACAGGCCCGTACCCAGAATTTGTTTGAGGAGGTTGGAGACAGATCCGAAAATGTGGAACAAGAGAACATCCGAAATGCTATTGGATTTGTTGAGTTAGGTTATTTTACGTCGATTTTCTGACACTTTTGGCTGATCGCGATTATGAGGATGAGTGATGATATGATGAAAATTGATCAAGGAACACTCACAAAGAACGTCCATGCCCAATCCTGGATTCGAACCCGGAACCCGCAGCATCGTAGCGCGTTGTGCTAACCACTCCGTCCAGGTGGTCGACCCTGGTCGGCGAAATGCTGTTGGGAGTACTGGATGTGACCACCAATGTTTCGGTAGTATTATTGTGCGAGCTAGTGCTAGCTCGTAGATATAGTGCTAAGTGTACACCCAACGGTAAAAGCAATATGTCCATCTCCACCGTATTTTCATTCAGTCTGTTTTCCACAGTGTCATGATAATGGCAGAGCGTATAGAAGGAATAGTGTGTGCACTCCCTGAGTTGCCGTGGTCCACCGCCTAGATGGCAGGGGTGACGTTTGAGACTGCGCGTTGCTTACATAGCTAACTACATAAGAAACAAAAATGCATGTCACTTACGTTTGGAGTAGAGCTCAGCAGCTGGATAGTTTGAAGAATATCGGAGATGATTTTGCTGTCTTCGAGGCACTTAATTCCTTTCTTATCTCCTTGGTGCGGAAGAAAAATCGACATTTCAGATAGTGAAATACGAGTTTAGGTAGCGTAAGCAGCACATGATCTTCACAGCATCCTAATTGCGAAGTTTTTACAGCAATTATATTTAAATTGTCCGAACACTCAAAAAATATATCACCCCATAAACTATTAGCACATGATAATTTTTCTGCAACAACTCCTTCCACTCGTAACAGCACATCATAAACACTTTTCGATGCATAGGTAAGGTATTTACAGCCGTCACCCGAACCATAGTCTTGGACAGCGGCGCCGACTTGTCAAAATTATTGGGGGGGGGCCTCTGTTCACTGAAGTAAATTAATGAATGTATCACTCTACATTTTTTAAGTTTTGGCCTCAGTGTTCGGAATCTCATAAAAGCCCATGAATTCCTCAAAAATATCAATTTTAACAATACTCATAATTACATACTTAGTATATAATAAATAATAAGTCATGTGTTTTGCTGTCTCTGGTCATAGCCCCCCCCCCTCAAAGTTGATGATTTAGCGGTCTCAGCCCCCAAAGTTGATGGTCTAGAACATTTCAAATGTGAATTTAAAGTTAAGTTCATGTGGCACAATTCAGCCCAATGGAGTCGGCGTCTATGGTCTTGGATTAGCGTAAGTGAGGCAGGTACGTTAGTTGGTTCCCCGTGCAGAAAAGTTGTACACAGTTTACAATGCGTCACTTTTGAAATATACCGCACTGTGTATCCTGCCAAATGATACACCAAGTATTCTTTACCAACACTTTGTTCATTTAAGTACGGTATTTTGTTTTCCCAGTCCGGTATTTGAATTTCATCTTCAACAATGGAAATTTTTTCCCTTATTTTATTTTCAGGTTGCTTCTTCACCGAAAGATTTTTATTTTCGGTTGGTCTTGCCAGAGTTCGCATTTCATTAACAAAAGACGTCAGAGGAGATTCAGTCCTGTATTCACAGTTTCCGCCCGAAAATAAAGCAAGTTTTGCTGGTACGTAAATTGATTGCACATATAAGTGCACATATGTAAGTGCAGAAAATCCGCAGTGGAGGGATGATCATCACAAGTGAACGACCGCAATATACCAAAATGGCGTTCTACGGGATCTTGATTAAATTTTCCTGTCAAAACGTACTTGTAATTGTTCTTCCACAAATATTCGGATACTTCTAAAGTACTTTCTAAAGTCACTCTTAAGGACTGAAGCGAAGGAATTTCGATTATCTCTAAGGACAGCATTCCATTTTATTAAAGTTGCTTCTGATCCTTTATATATTGCCTGTGCAGGAGCCATATCCAGATCTACAGCCGGGTACGAAACACGTAGGTATCTTGCATGGATGTCCGCAGGTTTTTTTCCAGGGAGGGGCAAGGAAGGTATTTTTTTTCCAGAGGGGGGCAATATACATATTTTCTCCAATAATAGTGTTCATACCAAAAAAAACATTGCTTAAATGTGAATTTATCATGTTCATGCAATAATTAACACACATTATTGTGGCTGAAATTAAAATATATGTGTGAAATATGTAACTTTTGGTTGACTTTCATTTTCCAGGGGGGGGCCACGGCCCCCCCTTGCTCCCCCTTCCGGACGCCCATGGTATCTTGCAGTTTTCGCTCGCTGCTGTCTCAAACACAATAATAATGCGTTGAACACAACACAAACTAGTCACAACGGATCAATCACAAACCTAACGACACTAAACTGAATAACGTAACAACGTTGTCATTAATAAAAGTACACAATGTTATTCTAGCACAACAAAACACAACGCTCTACATAATGCGCGGCAGCACTGCAAGCAGAAGACGCTCGTCGCAAGCGAAGGTGCTGCCAGTGTTTCGGTGGGGCACCGCTCTATTCACTTGGCTTACGGGAAGAAACCGAAGTGCGCACACTTCCTCTTCTATACGCTCTGATAATGGGTTGAAATAGAAACGCAGTCAACATAAGCTTCGCATCAAAAGAATCAATGACCCCTTAGAAGAACACAGGATGTAGAGTAATGAGAGAATTAAAATGGTGGTGAACAATTTGCCTACTATTATCTTTCCTAATTGTAGAATTGTAGAGTTGCAATGTTAAGGTCCAAAGTATCAAGAAGAAATCATTATTAATTATTAATTAATTATTATTAATAATTAGCAATCATTATTAAAATGAAGAACATGTCTAAATGGGGGTTTACGTCCTCCAAAATAAAACCTCGAAACATTTAGTCAAATTACGACTTGAGTTTGAAAGAAATTGGGACTAAGCATGATCCGGATTTCGGATCCGCCAGGATCCGGATCTGGTCATCCCTAGTTCACATCCCTTTACTGCATTTGTGAGTACGGCACTGAAAGCGTGGGGAATACTGCCTGCAAATAAAATGGAGAGGGTTCCTTAAATAACGATAACAGAAGCGGGGTGTTGTAATGCATGGCTTTCATTTTTTATAACTATCAAAAATTAAATATTGGTGGTTAAACTCGCCTAAAATCAATTGGTAAATTGTTTTACATTTTCACACAAATGTCAAGTTAATGTACTTGAAGCTAATATATATTTTAAGTTTGAGACATCACAGAGGGCGAAGGGGTGGTTGTTGAAAGACTGCTGAATTCGCCGCATTGTTGCTTCAAGGGAAGGGGGAAACTCGTTCAAAACGTAAATACTCTCATCTAAAACTAGAAATGCTAGTGGCAACAAAGAAAGACAGGAGAATTGTTTTCAGCACTCTGTCCTCAATATTTCGCATGCATGTACTATATATGAGAAGCAGAAACTTGAACTTTCCTAAAGGATAAATGAAACATCTGCTGCTACCAGGGGCTCTAGTTTCTACACTAACTCCGTGCTATTAATTCGAGGAGACGGTTGTTTTCACATATTGACTCACATGCTAGTCATTTATGAAAATCCGCGCTTTTGGTAGATCATTCCCAATCAGTGACATGAATAGATATTGAAACTTTTTAACATTAAAATTCAAGAAGCAATTTTTTAATGAATAATTTCCTCTTTTGTTGCAAATAATTGCAAAATTATCATCATAATAGATAGGGAACGAATTATTTCACGAGTGTTACACACGTCATATTTTATTATTCTCTAAACCTCAAAATAATATGTTAATATTGAATCAATGCTTTTTCTTGTTCACATCACAGAACCTCCAAATTAGCCGCGATTGAGGGATGTGGGAAGCCCTACACATCGTTTTATCCAGTCTAATAGATAGTCTTGTCATTGTTAAAAGACTAAACAAAATGCAGGACTACATTTAGAATATAATCGTTATATTTGCACCTTCAATCACTGCCACAATCACTGAAGGTGCAATGTCTATAAAGTGTTTGCAAACTCGCTCCGAAACGTTTGCCGTAATCATTGCAATAGGTGTGATTTCGCGCAAACAATTGTCGGGGAAGTTGTTGGCTGAATATCATCCAATGGAAACAGCCGTTGAGGTTCTAATGGTGATCAAACGCCGAACCGCGTACCATTATATGTGATACCGTTACCACTATGTCATTGGGGAAAATTGCGATAGCAGAAAACATTCATACTTTTTCGCCATCTTTATTTGCAGTTGAAGTTAATAAAACAGCGAACTTGAATCATATTGGGAGTACTGTATTCCCAACTAATTGCCCCCATGCACACGCCACTGTTGCTTGTGTATATAAGTGTTCACTCACTTACAAGCGAAACCGAAACTCGAGCTCTCAGCGAGACAACTCCAGGCGCCGTGAAACAGATAACGGTTAAGCCACTGACTTTCGTTGGAACATGCATTTCTACTGTCGTGGCCTTTGAGCCACTGCTTTGGTTGCGATGAAGTATTTTGGCAGGTGTCCTATTTCGCTGCAGGATACATGCTAGGCTTAACAGAATAATGTTAATGATATGCATATGATATAAAATGGTGACTATTATTCGGAAATTAATACGTGATTTATCTTCTGTAGAATGTAAGAATTTTTTCTTCCGATAAAATTATCAACAATGAAATAGTAAAAAAAAATATTTAATCAGAAACCAACAAAGTGAATAACAGTGATTGCTTTTATTTACCTTTCGATATATTACAAAGCAATTACCGACCTTTTTTTAATACTGCCGATTCTGTGCGTAAATGCAGTCAGTACCCCTTCCCCCAAAATGATATGTTTACTGTCTCTTTATATATCTCTGGCTCTAATTGATTATTTATTTACCACGTAAGACAGATGAAACTGACGTAGGAATTCGAACCCAGAATTTATTGTGCTAATATAATGAGTCAACGGACATTTAACAATCGTTACTTCCTTTAACTTTTCCAGGCAGTCATAGCCGAGATATATAAAACAACGTTTCGATTATAATTTGTTGGTTAAAGTTGGATAATTTTTCATAAGTAACGAAAACGCTTTGCTCATTTCCGAATAGCACCTTTCAGTAAACAAATTGATAGATTGATCGAGTTCGTGTTTTGAGTCCACTATACATACAGTATGGTTAATCGGTACTAGACGTACAGTTTAAACTGGGATCCGAACCATTTTATGTCTCAACTGGTTATCGAACACGGGACTCCTTGATTACAAGGCGACGACGTTTACTACTACGCCAACAGGGAGTCCTAGTAACCAATATATATATATATATATATATATAAATATATATATATATACTTTTTTTGTCTATAACACACTTTCAAACAACATCTTGTATATATGAAGCAAATTAAAATTGATATGTGAGGGCATAGGAGTGCGCACGGTGGTTGCCAGTGGTGCATGAACACCTCAAAATGCGTCCTCAAAAAATTAAGAACGTAGAAAGAACCATTTTAATAATGAAAATAAAGTCTCCCCTGCTGTCTCGAGATTTGAATTTTAATGGTCGGATCTTTCTAAAGTTAAAGCCAGAAGAGTGAAACGACTTGCAGCCAAAGCTGGAATCCGCCTAGAAAGATGAACATTCGTTCGGGATTCACCAGTGATAAGAGGAAATCCTTGATTACTTAACGAGTGTCAAGCAAACTATTTTGACAATACAATAATAATACAATGCTAACAATACCCACAATAATTTGCAAAATGATCTACGTAATCAGTGCGATGTGTGTAGTGGTGCAACAGTCTACTTTAGAGAAAACAGGGTTTAAAGTAGAGTCCGATTGATTAGATTTTTTTAACATCGCATTTCTTCTACTTTTGGCTAATCACGAAGATGAAGGTGAATGAAAATAGGTTCGGATGGATGAAGCAGTATCCGAATGAAGGGGTGGACCGGGGAATTCCCCCCCTCTATTTTCCCCATGCCCTGCTCTACATTTATATTTTCATTCCCAACCATGGGAAGAAAATTTCCCCTTCTGAACGTGTACTTTGAATGGAATGACAGTCATTCACTGTTTGAGTCATAATTTCGAGCTTGCTCTTCAAGATGTTTTTAAGAAAGATAGCCATTGCACCCTAAATACTTTATGGATGCACTTTATTTTATGTTCAGTCAAAACAGAAAAAATTAAAAGGATCTGTTCTAGAGTGGTCAAGCAGTAGAAACAACAATGATGGAAATTAACTAAATGTTTGACATTTGTTGGGTGCCATCAAATCAATCTGTGTGGGTAATAATAAATAATTATCTGGTTCTTGTACATTTCTCTTCGAATCGTGAGCTCAGTGCAGCTATCAGTTGAAAGGTAATAGAAAGTGCCAAGGAATGCTGAAGAAAGTACCAACTTAGTTATTTGTAGTACAATTTTGACTTTCCCCTGTTTTATTAGATTTCCTCAAACAGTTTCCATTGCCTCTTCAGAGAAGAAGTGCACGTCAGGAACTGGCTGTGGCAATAAAATCACTAACGTCCCGTGTTTTAGCGAACTACAAACTTTTCAACCTCACAACATTTATAGTATTCATCACAAAGTAGGTAAAATAGATCAATACTCTCATTATTATTTTTATTCCATTTACTAGACATGGCATACAGTTTTTCTTGCATGTCAGTTGCGTTACTGAATTCTAATTAGATTTATTTATGTATAAATAACGTAAATATCTTCACAATAATAAGAAAACGTGTGCTAATGTGAAAACTCATACTCATAAAAAATAAGTTAAAATTTCATCTTCACACGTCTTATGGTTTCTGTGAAAGGGGGAAATTAACTTGTGACAAATAGGCTAACGTTGTCCAGATAGTCAACTGAAACACCCCTTTAGGCACTTCCATATGAATTAGTCTGCACGTGCACATGTGTAGGGGGAGGAGAGAGAAAGGAGAGCGTATATTTGAAAAATGCATTAACCAAATGTATAAGTGACATTTCCAGAAGCTGAATATGTATTCCACGGCATCATAATGCATGAATGAGACTGCGTATCGTATCGTTATCTAAATAACGACGGAGAAAAGGATGCTCGACCGGTAATGAGACACTACTAATTGATTAATTGATTTGATTTTACTTCACTTTTCTTCCACTTTTGGCAAATCGCGAAGATGAAGATGAACTCTAGTTTTATCCCGATATTTTAGTCGAATTAGTCATCACGCACTGTTATTTAAAGGAAACCCTTCTTCCACAACTACATGACTTTGAATAGAAAATAAAAGCGATAAGAAACGCAGATATCTGCTAGTAAAAGAGCGCGATGTGTGCGCTTTAAAAATGTACGAGAAACTTTTCTTTCCTCCGTGATTAACACAACTCCCAACTTTTTAGTCGCTTGCCGCCATTAGGCTTAGCTTACAAAATGTCACAGGCTCAACTACAGTGATACCCATAAAAACATATGAAGATAAAATATATGGATTTGAAAGATCGTTTATTGATTGTACTTATGTTGAACTTGCTTTCAGTGAGGTGAGAGGTTGTATAGAACTTATCCCCTTTATGTTGTCGCCGAAGTACGCCGTGCAAGTTTATATTCTGCCGTTGTCCTAGGTCTCCTTAGCGATTTTCTTTCAATCCTTAAATTTTGTATTGTATATGGCATAGTTATAAACATAGTGAAGGACAATTTGCCTGCTGGTGCAACTGCAAACTTAAAATAAGAGAATGCAAGTAAAAGTATGCTACTACAAGCAGTGGCGTGCCCAGGAGTTTACAAAAGGAGGGGTTACGTATACTTTGTCTTGGCAGTCTGCCCTCATTTTGTCATATTTTCCTACCTTTGACTTTTTTTTTTAGGAATGCTGGGCCAAACGGGGGGTTATAACCTCCACTAACCCCCCCCTTGGGCAGGCCACTGACTGCAAGTTTAATTTGTGGAGGCAAACGTTATCTTTCTCCTTCCTTGATTCCTACTCTTCGCCGACCCTTCTCCAGACTTCCAGGAGCCATGCACTGACACAGCTTGCAGAAGCATTCTTCCCAAACTTGTTCCTGTCCGACTCAAATGCTAAGGGGAATTTGGCATTGGATCGCATCGTTTGTCAACCTATAGGGCGCAACTCACAGCTGGGACCCGAGGGGGTGTTTGGTGGGTGGCGAAGTCGGACTTGAGAATTTTTTACTGTCTTACAAGACTATTACGTTTAAAATACTAATATATATTATTTCAATATTTTAACCCGTGTTGTACGTAGTGTAAGCTATACATTTCTGTTCATCGTAACCTAACCTCTGAAATTCAAGGCGCCTTGCTGTTGGACGCGCTCTTCTTTTCTCAGTTTATTGTTTCCTGCCCTTGCGCACAGTTTGATGATGGAAATGGACAATTCCGTCTTTCATACAATACTGGTAAAATACCTTTAACCCAAATAACGTAGTTCAGGACACCACATTATTTGTTTATTTACCTAGTACCTACAGTACTGTGCCCCCATTTTACACCGATTACAAAAACGAAAACAAAGGAAGTTTGGCACAAAATATTTACACGTAGATTGTTATTTTACAAACACAGACGAAGCATAAGGTGAGGTCAGGGCTCGAAATGGACCGTAGCCGACCGGAACGGCTTCCGGTTCGTGATTATCTGGAACCGTTGAGTTCCGTCTCGTCAGTTCAGTTTCTTAGATATTTAGACATAGCTACTCTTTACGCATTGAAAACAATTGATTCACCTTGAAGGACGATAGTTTCGGAGTTAAGGATAACCATGTTCCAAAGCATTTTCTTCTTTCGTGAATAATATGAATAGCCGGTTTCAAGACTCAGGTATATTTTCGCATACAGTCCCATAAAATGCACATACATGGTATTTAGATAATTGTGAAGGTGTGTGAGATGTCAGGCAAACTTTGTAAGCGAAAGGATGTGTGCGTCAGTAGTTAACAATCTTCGCACATACAAAGAAACTCCACAACACATTGCCACGTCACTCAAAGTTTACGTGAATTATATCAAAATTGTTCCAATATCTACATCTGAATGTGAACGCTGGTTCAGAAATTATATATTTTCTTGGATCATAGAATAAACTACATCGCTGTAAGTCAATTTCGATAATGTCCCTTTTTTATCAGATATGAGCTCCAAATACGATTTTAAACCTTCGCTTTAAAAGTTATTGAAAGACAACAATGGTTATCGGGGATTACTTTAATGGGGGGTTCCCGACTTTTCTGCTTTCATTTGTTTATTTTATAAAAATATCGGGGGCTGTAGCCCATTTAGGCCCCTCCTTGTGCGTACGCCAGTGGGCTGAAGTGACTACACCAAACAACAGAAAAGCTTAGTCAGGCTGCAGCAGATGGTACCTTATCAAACCATCTCTCAAATCGTTAAGCCTCTCGCAACGGTTATTCGATTCGGACAAGACGGCGCCACGGAATCAAGATGCGTAGCTTCCAGTGTTCTCTTTTCCACCCTTCTTTCTCCCTCTTCTATCTGTCCTTATATTTTCCCTCCATGTGTTATATTATAGAATTAATAAATAGATTTGTAATTCCCATACATTTACAGCGTAATTGCCATTACAATTTTGAGAAATCTTTACGTGATTCTGGGATTAGTATTTCTGATTAGCCAAATTGGTTTCAAATTCACTTTATTCTCAAATGTCGGATTCAAATCACGGTTCATTATGTCTCGCCAGGAATCGTATCTGGTACTCATTTTTTACAAGGCGTCCGCGTCCTTCCCGACTGGAATTAAGTTTTATTGCAATAATACATAACAACCTTTTTAACAGACCCTCTATTCGTATCTCTGTCTAGTTGAAAGGATTTTGTAACGTAAAGGTAACTTCCCCGTGCATACTGCAACGTGCCACATTCAGAGGAACTGGTTTAGGGTTCCACACATTCTCGATCAAGGCCATTTTGGAGGTGTTGCGATCAGCACCAGCGCCGCCTTTAACCTGTAGGTTTGCCTCCAGGTACACACTGATTTGAAGCTGGATAGCCCCCAGAGCCGCTTAATTCGGTGACAAGGCCGGGAAAAAATCCTAATTTAGATCACCCACACCGGGAATAGAACTCTTGTATCCCGTGTGGCAGTCAGACGCCAAACCGATTAGAGCCACTAATCGGGGTTAATTGGGACTGGATATAGAGTTGAAAATGGGGTCCGAATCACTGTACCATAGACATTCATGGCTCAGCATAAATCGTTTAAATTGGATACGATTTCAGATATCATGGACGGAATCACTAGTGACTGGGATGGATGTCACTTCAGTTTACCTTTCTACGTATTCCTTTAGGCCATGTTTGAGGCAACAGCCAACTGGTTCCATCAGCGCTATGAGGTAGAGGTAAGGGACTCGAAAAAGCCTCTGACCAGTTGCGTCGATTAGGGGGTCGAGGGGTGTAGTTGCCCCCACCCACTTTTTCCAACTTTTTGTCCCCGCACTATGCTAAATCTTATGTACCAAGGGAAAGTAAATTGTCCTTGCCCCCACCCCCCACTTTTTACACCTTGTCCACTAATTTTGGAACCCAATCGCCGCCACTGCCTCTGGCAGTCGCTTCGGTTGGTTGAGTGGTCGACTCGCGATTTCGAAATTGTAATTTAAATTGATTGATTGATTTAGTTTATTTTACTTCGCGTTTTGTACCTCTTGGCTAATTTGCGAAGATGGGGATGAGTGATGAAATGATGAAATTGATGATGGACATTCACAAACAACCAAACCCGACCGGGATTCGAACCCGGGACAATTGGCGTCGCAGCGCGATGTTCTAACCACTCGGCCACAGGGTCGGGCAAAATTGTAGTTTAAAGGTTCGAGTCTTGATCAGGACATGTTGGTTCATTTGTGAGTGAACTTCATATAAAAATCATGCATCATTATCGATACAATTTCTTTTTAATAGGTAGAAAATAAAAAAAATAATTAGAAAATAATATTAAATATATAACACAACATTAATAAGGTGAAACCGTTAATTGAATTTGATATTTAAAAGTACGTAATAACCTACTCCTGCTGACGTCACACTTCAAATCGCCGAAACAAGTATAATGGACCCACCTGTATATTACTACCTAACGACGCGGTGGATTGAAAACAAAAGAACAGCGAGGGATCCACAAGAACACGGCAACCGAAAAGGGAGTCCAAGTATAGATTGTATTTGCGTTTTTCTATTTTGGCGACACGTGAAAGTACGGAGGATTGAACGGACATTCACAAATATCCATACCCAGGCCGGGATTCAAGCCCGGGTCCCCTGCCGTCGTAGCGCGATGTTCTAACCACTCCGCCAGGGGGGAGGTGGGGTGCATCAAAATGAATATTACACGAAAGAAGTTTCAAATGTAAGTTGCAACAGCATATTAAAGAGGAAATATTTTGTAAAGTTTGAAAAATGTACAAAGTATGTTTCTAGTAAGCTAGGAAGAATAAAGGAATATGTGATATATTTTACTGTACACGAGTTACAACTGTCTGTCAGAACAAATACACTCGTATTTTACAATGACATGCTGACGCAAAGAGATTCCAAAGAAAAATGTCACTGAATCAACACAGAGACGCAGAGGACACATTGCTGCAATGTTACTACCTCATAACGTCACTCGAAGTTTCATAATCTTGTATATGAAAGGCTGAGAAGAGGTTGGTCTCAACTTTGCCTGCGCCGCCCCCGTGGCGGAGTGGTTATCACATCGCGCTACAACGGCAGGGTTCGCGGGTTCGAATCCTGGCCTGGGCATGGATATTTGTGAGTGTCCATTCATCAATTTCATCATATCATCGCTCATCCCCATCTTCGCAAATCAGCCAGAAGTGGCACAAGAAGCGAAGTAAAATAAATCAAATCATTCATTCATTCAACCTTGCCTGCTCCCTGCGGTTGCCTATCGCAAGGATGAAGTGTTTCGAAGCAACAAGGTCGTAAAAAGGGTTCTTTATTGTATCCCGCGTTTGAGACAGGGGATCGACATCCACACACGATATTTAAACGTGACTGTATGCTTGCTTTTGGCGCAGGTGGAACTCGTATTTCTCGTGCTTCACTGCAGGGACAAATCCCGAAATAAGAAAGGAGCCGAGTCCGGTAAAAAAAAAGGCGCAAAAACGAAAGGCTAATTGTCTATGAACTTGGACGCAAAGAAGCACCAGCAGATTTCTTGGATGACGTGGAAGTAAAGGTCAGGTGACCAACAGTTTTCGTGATTGGGTGGTTACAAAGGATGAGATTTAGAAAACGTTTTCTTTTTCGCTCCACTCGCGAAACAAACATTTCTGTAAACTTCACATCAAGTTTATACTCTCTACTTTCAATTAAATATTTATTCAATTATGCACTATTCAATTAATATTGAATTTGTTTGAGATGAAAGATTCTATTGAAATTTCCATTAAGAGACACGATTTTATTCTTGTAAATTTACTGTACTGGATCTCTGAGAAATTAACACCATCAAAAGGTAAAGTGCTCCCCTGTGCTTAGCACCAAGCCATGAAGGCGTATAGGGGGTGTGGGGGTAACGCCCCACACTTTCTAGATCCGGTCGTGTGTGTGGGTGATGTGATCAGCATCATGCCCCTGTCCCCTGTCATTCGACGCTGGGTGGGCGCCGGGACCGCTTCCAACGTTAGAAAAGTTCCCGGATTTGAACCGGCCGAGGATCGAACCCGGAATCTTGAGTGTGGTAGTCAGACGCGTTACCGACTGAGCCACCGCGGCCTTCTAAAATTAACACTATCGTGATTTTAAAAAGGAATGAAATAAGTGACTTTTTCCTTCGCTCTCTTTGTTGAAATATAGTATATTTGCAAAAGCCACGTGATGCGACCTCCTCCTCCCCCAAGCAAATAATTCCAACAGAGGTAAAATTTTAGTTAAGTGGGGAAGTGGTTATCACATCGCGCTGCGATGCCAAGGGTCCAGGGTTGGAATCCCACTCGGGCTTGGTTGTTTGTGAATGTCCATTCATCAATTTCATCATGTCATCACTCATCTCCATCTTCGCAAAGTAGCCAAAAGTGGTACAAAAAGCGAAGTAAAATAAAGCAAATCAATCAATCAATCTATTGTAGTTGACTGAAGGGTATCCTAAATCTGATCACGCCCAGGGCGCAAGGATCTTAACAGCTGTATTGTGACTGACATTTCAGAACGTTGAAAAAGGTGAAAACTTAGTTTCAGCAATATTTTTTTAGGGTCGCTTCAGTAGATTATAGTGCACACTGAGTGTGCACAGAAAATATGTAGTGAGTGGCTTTGCAAAAGTTCTGCGGATACTGCCTTTGCGTAAGCATTTTCTTGCTTTCCTTAGGTGAAGACAATACAATAATAGGTTAATGTAGCTTCGAGAGCAAAGAAACACGCGATAAGAGAAGCTGCCTGTGTCGCTTGTCGCTCGCGTATTGCTCGAATTGGGCTTTTATAATCCTGTTGTCTCAGTCCGTTGTTCGCACTGAATGTTTAGCTATAGAGAGATTTCACACCTTGTGACAAACGACAGACGACAAGCGACACGAGTCGCTTGGAAACGAACCTCCAGTAATCAAGTGAACCTTTCCAACAGAAGCGACAGAACAAACCGCACGTGCCGCTTGAAGCTTGTGTGTCGCTCAAACTGGCCCGTTTTCTCAATACCGTCCATGGTGTCGCTTGTCGCTTACAGCTTCTGTGTGAATTCTCCATATCGCTTGTCGCTTCCAGCTTCTCGCTTTGTAAGGGAAATTTCACACTGAAGCGACAAGCGACACGTAACAGGCGACAAGCGATTAACCACTTTTGGTTAATCGCGGTGATGAGTGATGATCACATGAAATTGATGAAAGGGCAGTCACAAAGAATATCCATGCCCACGAGTGACTCGAACTCGGGAACTTAATCACGGGATCCAAAATCAAACACTTGACCACATTGGCCATTGAGCTGGCACGAGTTTCTTTGTAATTCATCCCCACAGGGAGGAGGAAGTTAATCTTTTATTGATGGATTACGTTTTCCCACGACATTAGATTCTATCCTTTTACAATGTCTAGAAGACATATTTCAATTTTTCAAAAATAAAATATATCTGAGTTACGGTTTTCTAAACACAAATCACTTCAGGTAGAATATTTCTGCAGTTTTCCCATAGTTTGTGGACAGTGAATTACGTGGGAAATGTTGATTTGAACAGAGTGTCCACACTCATCTTGCCTACGGTCCCATCAAATTTATCATTTCATCATTCATTTTTAATGTTGCGGTTACCATAAAGACGTAGAAAGCGACGTCAAATATCAACAGCTGCATCCTACTAGACATATATAAGTTATTATGAACACGCCATTATAAATAACAAACATCTGTGGAAATTTGAAGGTATTTATTTATTTATTTATTTATTTATTACACCTATAACAGAGCTTTCGCTCCAATTACAATAGGCTTACATATATACATATTTTAAACAATTAAAAAATTATAATTCCAACAATACAATACAATACAATAACAATAGAAGAAAAAGGAGAGCAAAACTACAATAATGGTTTCATAAAAAAAAAAGACACCAGCATAGGTATTCTAGAGAACATAAATCCAAAAGTGATATTCACTGAGGTAGAACAAGGTACATATCTATATACAGACTGAGGAATTTATAAATATGCACATGCAAATACTCATATATAAACAAATATACACACATACAAGCAAATTGTATTTATAAACATACCCATATACACAGAAAACATCTATAATTATTTATTATTTATTCATGATTCATGATCCTCTTCGAAGGACAGACAGGAATTGTATGAATGGCATAGCAAAATCCAAGTCTCCACCGTTTCTGACTATTTCATTATGTTTAATACATAGTCTTAGAATGGGGGAATTCTGGTGTTCTGTTGAGTTGGATTTACTGTAATAAAAAGGCTGCCTGAACCGCAACATGTCCTTCTTAGCATTAAATTTTAATGTTTGGAGGAGACTTGGACTGTCAACCAGCCCGTTGACTAACTTATATAAAAATAATTGATGAGATACTACTCTCCTTTCGTACAGAGGTGTAACATTGAATTCTCTGAGTAATTGTTTATATGATACCTGATCCTGATAAGATGATCTTTTGTGTTTTTTGTAATATAAGTAACGCACAAATTTCTTCTGAATTATTTCTATTTTTTTGCTATTACATTGAGTGTGAGGTGACCAGACTACACTTGCGCATTCTAATTTGGTTCGAACAAGGCAATTAAAAAGGCTTGTCAGAGCTCTTTCATTATGCATGTCTTGTGAACTTCTAATTAGAAACCCTAACGTTCTGTAAGCATCATTACAAATCTGATCAATGTGTTTTCCAAAAGATAATTTATTATTTAATGTAACTCCTAAGTCATTTATCTGATTTACTCTTTGTAATGCACGGTTGTTCATTGTATACTGATAAATATTAGGTCTGATTTGCCTGGAAAAAGTTATTGCAAAACATTTTGTGACATTAAAGTTTAATTTATTTTCTATGCTCCATCTTTGTGCATTTTCCAAGTCTTTTTGTAACTTATGTGCATCATTTGAATCTTTCATTACTTTATACAATTTTAAGTCATCAGCAAAAAGTAAGCATTTTGAGTATTTAAAAATTGTGGGTAGATCATTGATGTATAATAGAAAGAATAATGGTCCAAGATTGGAGCCTTGCGGTACACCAGAACAAACTTTGTAAGTGTATGACTTAGCTTGATTGTATGTTACAAATTGCATTCGATTGCATAGGTAAGAAGATATTAACGTAAGAAAGTTATGAAAGAGACCAAACTTAGACAATTTACTTAACAATACATCGTGGTCAAGAGTATCAAAGGCTTTGGCGAAGTCCATATATATTGCATCAACAGAATTCCTATCATCAAGGGAATCGGATATACTCTGTGTGAAATTGACCAAATTAGTTGAAGTAGACTTTCCAGGACAAAATCCATGTTGATCTATTGATATATAAGGTTTAACATGGTTGAATATCCTGTTATATAGTATGTATTCAAATATTTTTGAAGGAGCTGAGATTAGAGAAATGGGTCGGTAATTTGTAATTTCGCATGGGTCTCCCTTTTTTAGAACAGGACAAATTTTACTGATTTTCCAAAGATCAGTAAAAATTTGAGTTTTTAAAACAATATTATAAATATAACACAAAGGGGTGCATAATAATTCGGCACAACCTTTGAATATATATGTTGGCAATTGATGAGGACCACTGGATTTGGTTGATTTCAGTTTTTTTATGGCTTCATTGCATTCTGCGTCGGTGATTGAATCTACCACCAGCGACTGAGATACTATCATGTCAGAGGGTTCAATAATGTTATATGTTGAAGGATTTGAAGCATACACTGTTTGAAAATAATCAGAAAAACCATTAGTAATTAATACGTTCGTTTCCAATCTATTACCCTTATACATCATATAGGCTAGTTTCCTATTCGTTTTTTTCTTATTTCTTATAAAATTCCAAAATGGTTTAATGTTGCTTATTAAATTGTTCTCTATTTCTGATACATATGTTTTATATGCTATATTTATCATTCTTTTTAGTTTTCTACGTAATTCAGCAAATTTAGTTTGATAGTAGTCTGAATATTTCATCTTTCTTCTGTATGTTTCTTTTTCTTTTAAGTTTCTTATTATATCAGATGTAAACCAACATGGGTAAGAACGTTTTTTACATATTGATATTTTCGGCACATATATGTCTATCACACCATTAATTACCTTGTAAAAATAGTCTAAGGCTTCATTGGGATTCTTGTAAGTAGCTAAATTGTCCCATTTTTCATTTTCCAAGTGTTTGTACATATTGTAGAAGTCAGCCCTTGCATAATTGTATACAGTAACTGGATTTGATTTAACACCAGTAACCTTTTTGTTTAAAAAGACCTGAATATGTAGTGACGGGTGGTG
Organism: Lepisma saccharinum; assembly: GCF_977018435.1. Classification (NCBI taxonomy): domain Eukaryota; kingdom Metazoa; phylum Arthropoda; class Insecta; order Zygentoma; family Lepismatidae; genus Lepisma; species Lepisma saccharinum. Next base: position 19,814,822 of record NC_139247.1, read on the forward strand.
GTGGTCTTCCTCAAGCAACGGGTGTAAATTTCTAGTAAGATTCATGCTATCACTTATATTTGTCAATAGTAAATCAAGGGTTTTCCCATTTTTATTTTTAACATGATTGACAGATTTAAAATTTCCCATTGATAAAAAATTAGCAAGAGAAATACTAATAGGTCCACCTTCCAATAAATTATATTGATCATCTATTATCGTGGTAATATTAAAATCACCAACAATAATTACTTTAAAACTATGCCGGTTAGCAATCTCCTCAACAAATTCAAAAAAATCCTGATACTTTGTAATGATGCGATCATTACTGGATCCTTTTTATGTTATAAATTGTGTATGTCTATGTCTATGTCCTGTACGTTTGAGTTCTTGGCCGTTGGGGAGCGGTAAGTTTCCAGTAACGGTTTAGGTCATTAGCGGGGCCTATAAAAGGAAGGGAAGGCAGCAGTCGGTCTCAGATGTTTTGGTGCGATACGGCGAGGTAAAGAGGTGTCTCTTCTCTATGGGGCGAAACGAAGAATTCTCTTGATAATATGAATAGGCGGATACTTTAACTTTCTCTCTTTCTTTTAGTACACACACTTGCTCTTTTCACATTATTCCAATAGTTTATTTCATGTGGGAAACCGGGTACACATCACACATACCTTCAGCCACCTTTTTTGGTACTGAGGGTTATATTTTTTTTTTACTCGTGGAGCCAGTGGCTACGCGAGTCTACACACTCTCTTCGGGAAGGGGGGACAGGGTAAACCGGAATGTAATTTTGCGAATAACGGCCAAGAATTAACTTCTGTAAATATATTATGAATAAACCTATATATATCTAAAAGGAAATGGGCGTTAAGTTGTAATTTGAAGAGGTACGTGTCTATTGCCTAAACTAGCATCCACAGAACTTCAGGTACTGCAAGTTTTGAACCTCGGGACAAGGATTCAAAAATGTATGGTTGTGTATACTGTGTATGTTGCTGAGAATAAGCTTAAAAGCACAAATTATACCGTTACATACTGGGGGCTCATAGTCGGGATATTTTTTGTAAGAAGTACTGAAGGCATATGTTATTGCGAAGTGGAAAGAAAGTAACAGAAGACAAAATGGCAATTCAAATAGACAGGGAGCTCATTGGCAAGTTGCTAGGCAATGCGAACTTGGAGGGAAGTCCGGAGGAAGATATTGTGGGGGAACTTGAGAGACTTTCTCTAAATGTTACACAAGGAACTTCGATAAGGACCGGCGAGGAAAAAATGAGCAAAATCTTGGAAAAAAGCAACATTAACATTCCGATCTTTAAGGGAAACGTCGGCGATGTAAGTCCACACGATTATTTGTATGAATTACGCAATTATCAGGAAATCATGGAAATTGGGGATACTTTTCTCTTAGATAGAATCTTGCCGCTTTCGTTGAAGGAAATCGCTGCAGATTGGTTCAGATTTTCAAGACCTTTCGGCACTTTTAGGGAATTCGAGAAGGCTTTTCTTGAGGAATACTTTAGTGTCGATTATGATTCGGAAATAGCAAGGATCATTCAGAACAATTACCAGTCACCAGACCAGTCTCTTCTTGCATTTATTCGACACACCAGGAAGCTTTTTGCAATGAGGGAGAAACGGGGGACAGAAGACGAGGTCATCCAGCACGTTTTGAAATTTTCCCATCCTAAATTCAGAACACACTTGTACAACAGAACATTCGCAACAATCAAAGATTTGGAAACCCATTCTATGGACATTCAAAAGAGATTGTATTCAGAAGCCCTGTACTATTGTCCAGAACTGAGGGACAACAGTTCGCCGCATCTGTCTGCCATGCCGACTTCAGCGAGTGGCACAAGGCAATTAGCAGCCGCGGGGACAATGAACACTTTCGGCCGCGTGGGAACAGAAGTATCAATGAGCGCCATAAATCCTGGACTGGTCAACCGGCTAAGCTTTTCCGGGAATGTTGGGACCCCGTCGAGAGCAGAAGAACCGACGAAGAGAAGGGGGATCCGTTGTTTTCGGTGTGACGGTCTTGACCACAAAGCCGCCATGTGTACTGCTCCAAAAAACTCGTTAGGCCCGAACAGAGCGACACCGCCATCGTAGCAGGCGCTGCGTGGAAGAAAAACAAAGGGGGGAGTAGGAAGATACGCAACTGCAGGAATTTCACTTCTGGCGACAAAGAGCCGTTAGTCCCCTGTAAAATCAATGGAAAGGACTTCTCCTTATTCGTAGACACAGGGGCCTCTGTGAGCACTGTAAATTTAGAGTTCGCAAAACAACTGGAAAAACAAGGAAATAAGATTAACAATAAACGTATCAATATTTCTTTGGCAGTAGGCTCTGTACAATCATGTGGGGAAATGTATCTTACTGTACATTTGAATGGGGTGAAACTTAGGCATAAATTCGTCGTTTTGCGCGATTGTTTCAAGGGATTCATCGCAGGTCGTGGGTTCATAAGGCAAGCCGGATTATCTCTGCACTTGAAAGAGGGAGGCTACAGCTTTGCAGACAGTGACGTCATCTATTTGTTTTCTGCGGAGAAGAGGGAAGCGGGGATGAGTCTTCCGATTCTGCAGGGGATAACGTCGACTGTGGAGGCTGGAGCTGGGGCAACCGCGACGGTAACCGCGACGATGGGAAAAAGTGAAACATCTGATGCAACAACCGCGACGATGGGATATTGCCAAAGACGTCCCGAAATAGCAGAATTGATTGAGCGTGCAGAATGTTCACCAGAAGTAAAGAAGAAATTAGCAGATATTTTAAACATCTACAGTAACGTATTTTCTGAAAAACCTGGCGTTACACACATCTTACAGCACAAAATAGAACTAACCGATAGGACACCATTCTATTCTAAGCTTCGTATTTTGACTCCAGAAAAGCAAGAAATAATGGATAACTGTATCGATGAGCTGTTAGCTGGGGGTTTCATTGAGCCCTGCAAATCTAATTACATTAATTCACCGTTGTTAATCAGGAAAGGGGATAAATACAAGGTGATCCTGGATCCTCGAAAGACAAACGCAGTAACAAAGAAATCTAGGAATGAAGTCCCGGATATGTTTGAATCTTTGAGTAAATTAGGCAAGGCTAGATATTTCTGTAAATTAGATTTGGTAAACGCTTTTGGCCAGCTTTTATTGGAAGAAAACTCACGCCAATACACGGCATTCAACACTTCACGAGGAATCTTTCGCTATTTGAGATGTCCCTATGGATTGAGCATGATTCCTAACACACTTGCGAAACTGATGAATATTGTCCTTGGAGAGCTGCAGGGTGTCTCATGCATTGCATTTTACGATGACATTTTGGTTTATGGAGAAACGGAGGGAGAATTGTTGCTCGCGCTGAAAGAAGTTTTGGAGAGAATACACAAGGCGAACTTAACACTTTCACCATCGAAGTCCCAACTTTTTACTTCGGAAGTGGATTACCTGGGTTTCAGAATTTCTCACAAGCAAGTGATGTGCCACCCATCCAAGATTGAGTATTTGGACCAGATAAGGGCTCCGAAGAATGTGAAGCAACTCCAGAGCATTTTAGGATTCTTCGGATTTCTGAAAGGTCACATTAGCCACATGTCAGAGTTGACGAGTCCTCTCACTGACATGTTACGTAAGGGAATTCGCTTTCGGTGGACGGATGTTCACGAAGAGTGCCTGACCAAACTGAAGGAAGCTGTAAAGAATAACGTTTCTTTGTACATTCCCGTACTGAATGAGCCGTTCGTCATCTACAGCGACGCGAGCGATAACTGCGCCGGTTTCTTACTAGGACAGAGGGACCAAGGGGGGAAACTGCATGTTGTATCCTTTGGAAGTAAAAAGTTCTCACAAGCCCAGAAGAACTACAGCACAACGCACAAAGAATTCCTCGCTTTGCTCCTTGCAGTCGAGACTTTCGACAAGTACATCTGCCACGCTCCGGCAGTGGAAGTTTTCACTGACCACAGTGCTCTGACCACGATATTCAGTACTGAAAACAAGAGCGCAAAGATGTCAAGGTGGACAGCTCGTCTCTCGCGCTACCCTCTGCTCATCAAATACGTGAAAGGAGAGCTAAATCTGGTAGACTTTCTATCGAGAAATGAAGTATGCAACACCCATCCGTCTGAGTACGACGGGTTACCCGCAGCGCAGGAAACATTCCCCCTGGAAGATGAAAATGATGAAGGTTACGTAAAATTCGAGATGGAAGACGGAGTTGTGATCGATTCGTCAGATATTGCACAGAAACCAGTTGCTGACCTCAGTGCTTTGTGCACTATACAAAGCGCGAAGCAAATAAAGAAGAAACGACGAGAAAATTTGCTTCGAGGGATCAAACTACCCAAGGTTCGTCTCTCTAAAAGTAAAAAGATGCAGGGCTTTTCATTGTTGCCTTTCTCCGTGGCCGAGGGGAATGAAGAACACGAACCGCTGGATCCGAGCAGGCTTCTGGACACCACTTCAATCATTTCAGAGCAAATGAAAGATAATTTTCTTGCAGACTTAGCGAAGACTGTTAGGAACGAGGAGGTGGAAGGGACGAAGATGTACAAGGAAAAGTTGAAGACACTGGCCAAATCTTCGTATTTCGACGATGATGGAATCCTTAGGAGAAATTTGCCTGCAGAAAAGTACAAAGAGAAAGGAACTGGCAAAATATGGGCACCTCTTTCTCTACGTGCGCAAATTCTTATGTCCTTGCATGATAGTGCATTCGCTTCTCATCCTGGAAGATTAAAAACTTTAGCAAAGGTCAGAGAACAATACACGTGGTTAGGCCTAACAAAAGACGTTATTCAATACTGTAAGTCGTGCCAACCATGCTGTGTATTTAAAGGGGACACTACTAAGAAGCAAGGCTTCATGGCAAGTAATAAGGAAACAGAAGTTGGCAAGAACTTATACTGTGACATTCTGGGACCAGTCGTTCGTTCGAAAAAGGGAAATTTCCAATACGTTCTAGTATGCGTTGATAGTTTTAGCAGATTTACTATCTTGCGCCCTCTTCGCGTTGTGACTGCGAAATCTGTGCTAGAACAATTACTGGATATATTCTCGATCCATGGATTCTACCCGAGAATCTCCACTGATAATCAAAGCATTTTCAATTCCAGAATGTGGAAACAGATGATGAAGATGTTTCATTCCAAGCAGATCAGAATTTCTCCATATCGCCCGCAGGGCAATCTCGCAGAATGCTACGTAAAGGCAACTAAACGTGCTCTTTCCACACTAATTTCGTCGCACAACGAGTGGGCGTCATCGTTACCGTACGTGCAGTTTGCATTGAATTCCCAAGTTTGCAACACGACCACATTCAGTCCAGCATATTTGCATTTTGGACGTTCTGTGAGGGGTCCTTTCGAGAAGGCCAGGGACGCTTTGCCTCAAGGACCTGAAATCAGACAGGAGGACATCTTGGAATTCGTGGAGGAAACGAAATTCAGGATAGAAGAGGCCAAGAAGATAGCTTGCAACAATCAAGAGCGCATGCATAATGCACAGAAGAAAGTATATGATAAGAAACGCCGCAAGTGCACGTTTAAGGTGGGGGAAAAAGCTTGGCTTAAGGAACATCCTCTCTCTGATAAGGCCCGTGGAGTAACTAGTAAACTCTCGGGGAAGTTCTCTGGACCGCACGCAATTGTTGAGCAAACTTCGGCAAATACTTTCAAACTAAAACACAGCGAGGACGGAAGAATATTGAGAGCCAACAGCGATCAGTTAAAACCTTATTCTTCGCCGCCTGAGTTCGCGAAGAAAGTAGCCGGGCAAAATTCAGCGAAGGGAGCGCACGTATCTTCTCCAGAAGACGAGAATGAAGATGTACCCCAGATGCGTTACAAGCTGAGAAACAGATTCTGATCTAATTTCAAAAGGGGATTTGTGTAAATATTGTATATAGGGATTTATCTATCTTTTCTTTATTTTTTATCTTTCATTTATTTTCTCTCTCTGATACCTCGCACCTACTCGTGCAAACGTTTCGTTCCGCAGTCAACAAAAGTAACGCAAAGTTAGTGCGTATTCTTTTACCGCGTATTTTCGTCGAGAAGCCGCAGTTCGGTGGTGAGAAAATCCAGTGAATAGCAGTGACATCTCTGGATGTAGAGCCATTTAGACCCATTCATGTGGAACCCGGTCGAAGCGGTGTCTTCCGATCTCGGCAGGAGCGCAGAGCAGTGGCGTTGCCGGGAGTCGAACCAGCAGCCTTGGTGACTTGGATGGATTTCCAGGAGACTGTCTCTAATTGGTCCAGGAGGAAGGATGGAATAGATGCTGAGTGGGTAAGAATCGACGTGGATTAACCAGCTCCAGTGCTGAGGGAAGAACGCAGATCTCGAAGTACACTTGTGGACAAAATTAGAGTGAACATTGACTGTCAGTGTCGTGTGACCTAATGAAAGTGTGTTTGTAGTGAACAGAAACTGCGGACAAGTGTTTTGTGTATATTATTATTATTTTTCTAGGTTACAGAACTTTGATTTTTCTCTCTTCAGGAAGGGGGGACTATGTAATGATGCGATCATTACTGGATCCTTTTTATGTTATAAATTGTGTATGTCTATGTCTATGTCCTGTACGTTTGAGTTCTTGGCCGTTGGGGAGCGGTAAGTTTCCAGTAACGGTTTAGGTCATTAGCGGGGCCTATAAAAGGAAGGGAAGGCAGCAGTCGGTCTCAGATGTTTTGGTGCGATACGGCGAGGTAAAGAGGTGTCTCTTCTCTATGGGGCGAAACGAAGAATTCTCTTGATAATATGAATAGGCGGATACTTTAACTTTCTCTCTTTCTTTTAGTACACACACTTGCTCTTTTCACATTATTCCAATAGTTTATTTCATGTGGGAAACCGGGTACACATCACACATACCTTCAGCCACCTTTTTTGGTACTGAGGGTTATATTTTTTTTTTACTCGTGGAGCCAGTGGCTACGCGAGTCTACACACTCTCTTCGGGAAGGGGGGACAGGGTAAACCGGAATGTAATTTTGCGAATAACGGCCAAGAATTAACTTCTGTAAATATATTATGAATAAACCTATATATATCTAAAAGGAAATGGGCGTTAAGTTGTAATTTGAAGAGGTACGTGTCTATTGCCTAAACTAGCATCCACAGAACTTCAGGTACTGCAAGTTTTGAACCTCGGGACAAGGATTCAAAAATGTATGGTTGTGTATACTGTGTATGTTGCTGAGAATAAGCTTAAAAGCACAAATTATACCGTTACAACTTCTTAATTGGTGATTTTGGTGGAAAATATACTGATATAATGAAGTAGCTTGTATGTTCAAATATAAATTTGATACATACTATTTCTACATATTCTATAGTGATTTTAAATTGCTCAACAGAATATTTGTTTGCTACAGCAACCAAGACACCACCCCCTCCCTTATGGACCCGATCTTGGCGATAAACATTGTATCGGTTATCTATGAGCTCGCCATCGTATACACCCACATTTAACCAAGTTTCTGTTAGTATAATTATATCATAATTTTCGAGGGATATACTAGAGTATAATTTGTGTAATTTTGTATTTAACCCTCTAACATTCTGGTAGTAGACGGATAGTTCACTAGTATCTGAAAAATAGTTGTCGGTTTCGGCCATACCTTTATTTCAAGTTGATGACATCATTTATTGAATTTAATATATGGACCACCAAATCATTAGCTCTCTTTCTCAACTTAACATTACCAGACCAATCAATCCACAGATATTCGTAACCTTTTTCCCATTTAACTTTCCGTGCATCGCTGAAGGCGATTTTCCTTTGCATTGTGAGATTTTGATTTACATAAATAGGCCCCCCTATGGTGAGACCAATATCTTTACAGTTTAGATTACGTTTAACCTTTCTCCTTTGAACAAATTTATCTTTATCAGTTCTTCTTACAAATTTAACAATAATATTGGACGCACTTTGACCTGGATGTTTTTTGAGCCTGTGACACGCATCGATCATACCTTCATTAATTTAGATGTCGAGAGATTGATGTCTATCAATCATCACAAGAGGATCCGTACACATTCGAACTTCCGGTAAATTATCTACGTTCGTTAATACTAGATCAAGCGTTCTATTATTGATATTTTTAATGTTATTTATGCTAACAAGACCAGTCAGAGACACAAAATTATGCAATTCCATTTCAATTTGATTCCCCTGTGTCAAATCATGAGTCGACTCAATAATAGACGGAATATTCAAGTCTCCAATTATTATAATTTTACAGCTACATATATTAAACATATCTTCTACAAATGCATAAAATGTTTGATAAGCTATAACATTTGACTTTGGCGGGAAGTATACACAAATTACAATGAAAGAGTAAATTTCAAGCCCAATCTTAATGCATACAATCTCAACATTTTCAATATTAACGTCTATGTTTCTTACATAATAATTACTTTTTACAGCTATTAAAGCACCTCCACCCCTTTTATCCATTCTATCCTGACGAAAAATTACATACCTATTATCGCTAAATTCAGAGACCGTTACATTAGCCGTAAGCCAAGTTTCAGTTATGGCAATTATGTCATAATTGTTCGCTAACACGCTCAGATACATATCCGTTAGTTTAGTATTTAAGCCACAAACATTTTGATAATAAAATGACAAATTTGTATGACTCGCCATTCTAAACAAGAGCACGAACATCATGCACTGACTTAAGTATATGTACCCGAGAGTCATTAGCTGCTTTTCTAAGTTTTATATTGCCTGCCCAGTCAATCCAAAGAAAAGCATAATTTCTTTCATTTTTAAGTTTTCTAGCCTCATTGAATACATTCCTCCTTAGCGGTGTTAAATTACAGTTAATATATACAGGCCCCCCCTGATTCAGACCGAGGTCCCTACAGTGTAACGTCCTTTTTACTTTACGTCTACGAAGAACTTCATCTCTGACGTCCCTCTTTACAAATTTAATTATTATACCAGGTACATTTTGATTTGATGATTTCAATCTATGACAACAATCAATCATGTTGTCTTCAAGTTTTACATCCAAAGCCTGACCTACATTCTTAACAATATTTACTACATTTTCGTTTTCACTAGTTGGGACCCCATGTATTTCCAAAGTGTTCCTTCTACCATACTGGTCCAGTTCATCCAACTGTAATTCTAAAGTTCCTATTTTCTTCTGTAATCTGGCATTATCGCTTCTTAAATCATCTATTACCTCCATACATTTCTTCAATTCAACGCTTTGACACTTTAATAGATTGGCGTTCTCGTTTAATTTTTCATGAGCTAAATTCAGTGATTTCCCAATCTCATCCTCCACCGTTTTATTACTTCTCCTTATTACATTTATTTCCTCCTTTATATCTAACAAAAGACGATACATCTCATCATGGGTAGGATGATGATCATCAGAAACCACGGGTGTTCCATCACCAATACTACCTCGGCGAGATTTTACACACACATCGCAGATCCATGATTGTTCCATAGAACGCATAAATTTAATGTCATCCTCTTTTAAATTCACACAGGCGCTGTGATAAATATTATTGCAGGTCTTACACTGAATCTTTTGAAACATATCTTGTCGCACCACCGTTTTGGAACATTTTCCACAAACCCCCATCTTATCGGTGTTGAGTCAGTATCCGGTTAGAAAATAATTTATCACACTTGGTGACCTAGCAACACTGCGGTTAGAGCCAACAAAATCCAAATTGAGTTGTCAATTCTGAGTCCGATCCCGTTTGTTTACATTATCATTCACCAACTAGAAAATACATCTACTACTGTATATAAGCCAAATATTTGTAATTATTTTTATAAATAAGTGCTCATGCGTACTTACTGTTCTTCGCAAGCATGATATAAACTCACAGATTGCACTAGAATCACTTAAATAACATATAAACACCGGACACGAAACAGTCACCGTTATCGCTGAACCATCGTTGCCAACCTTATATAAAGGATAGTAAGAGTTGGTGGCGTAGCGAAATATTTCATACGTAAAATTGCATTTATTTTCCCACAAACAACTTTAGATTTCAATGTAGCGTGATTACCTTTAGAGATTTGATACTTGATGATAGTCATGATTATTTTTGCTTGATTTGTATAACGCAATTTATTGTTATTACGTGCTGTAAACTTCTTCATATTATTGCCTAGGTCTTATTCCTTGCTTTTTGCCTAATACCCTACTGTAAATGGTTGATAGAACCAAGATATGTACGATTAAAACTTAATACATTTCCCGTAAGTTTGCCTTGCTACGCGAGACTCGCACGCTTGACATACCTCTTGGTCACGTCAGAGCTTGTAGCGGCTCCTGGCCAATGGGAGACCGCTGTGTATCGGAATGCTCTTCCTATAATACTCTATAATCCTTGGTCACAGTTCCAGCTGGCAAGGCCGCGCACAAAACTCGTTGTCTTTTGCCGAACTTTCTGTTTAAATGTGTGCATTCAAAGTAAAAATATAAAGAAACAACATACAAATATTTACGCAGGGATATTAGCATTGATACTCGTATATGCGTATAATACATTTTCCTATATACAAGACAACAGAGAGATCAATGAATGTACCTTTGGTAATGGTCCCCACCAGGAAACTTTGGGGAAGGAAAAAACCTTCAGTTGAAGATAGCGATTTATTTCCTTTATGACAGTGGCATAGCAGCCGCCCCCGCGACGGTGGACTCTAAGCTCCTGAGATTTTATACAGTGTCAGTTGTTGTTTTTTTTTTTAAAAAAAATACGAAATAGACAAAATGCACGTCAACAATGACAAAATTTGAACTCGAAATTCACTGATATGGGCACTAAATACACCCGGTCTATGTTTTTCTTGTCGGTGAACGCCGCTCGGGATCAAGTGATGATAAAATTTGCTTACTGCACCAAACTTAACACTCCTAAGCAACTAGCAGGTATATATTTTTTACAATTATAATTCTAATACTGCCTACGTTGTTAGGTTAGGAAGACAGGTTTAAGGCTCTTAGGCCTTAGCAGCCAATTTTCGCGACGTGTGCACGTTGCGTTACATTATCTTCTCCCAGCTCTCTTATCACTACTGTGTGCCTATTATTTGAAATTCTGATATTGTGTTCGGTTTTCTTAGAGCTTTTCTTTCAATCCTCGTTTTTTGTTGCATACAACAATGTGCATAATATTCACAATGATGGACAACTTGCCTACTGCTGCATTTGGAAACTGGAAGTAACAAAATTAAAGTAATTGAATAAATCTAATTTTGTGTTGGTATAATTGTTAGTTATTTTCGCTTGTTCATCCCTAATCTTCGCCGAGTCTTGTCCAGTCTTCGAGGTGCCAAGCGTTCTTCTCATGCCTGCTTCTCTCTGAAGCTCAAATGCTATGGAAGAATAAAGCTTTGAATTCAAAGCATTTAGAAGGAAAACTTTTAATGTTAATTTTGCATTTAATTCTAATGATGTTAATACAAATAAATAAACTACATAAACATGTGTAGAATTATTTCAGATCAACAACTTACTGCTCAGGTAAAGAGCTAAATATTTGTTGCAAGTCCGCTTTTTAAACAGATAAACTAATCGGGACTGGATGGGATCCGGACTATGTGCCTCCACCTGACATCCAATCCGGGACCACTTGCTTACAAAGCTTGATTATAAAGTGACAGCGTTCTTTGTCCACTATTAATATATGTACAGAAAAATGTCAGCACTGGGAAAAATAATATATTACTGGATTGTAAGAAGAAGTGTAAAATAATTGTAAAATTTAAGAGAAAAAGAAGTTACGAGGATTTACGAATAATACAGCTGTCCTAAATGTTGTTAATGTTTTGTGCTTAATAGGTTAGATGAATCAGGTGAGTTAAATTGACTTGAGCTTTATTTCAAACCCACTTTATATATAAATAGGCTAGTCATTGTGGACCTACAATTTAAAGTTAAATCATAACACTATGTGTCTCCATCAAACACAGGACCCTTGATTACAAGGCAAGGACGTTCCTCCTACACCATCGGGGAGGCCCTACAGATATAACAGCCAAATTATAATTCATAACTCCAAGTTACTTAGGGACAAAAAAAATACTACACTAACACGAATAAATACCTAACTTCACAGAATGTAATACTAGCATGTCCCTTTCTTTAACACGGAATTAGCATTAGTCGCAGCCAGAGATCTGCTGCTTATACGCTCTCCTCATAACAAACTTCAATAAAAAATTAAAACAGGAATGTTTCTCTTCGTCAAATACTGGACAGTCTGAAAAACAAAAATGCTAGATCTAGATTTTACTTCTAGTCCGTGTTTGTTTACGTGTAGAACGCAAGGGTAACGTTTCAGGGTTCGAATCCTAGAAAAGCATGCCTTTGTACTTGTCTTTTGTTGCATCATGACAAGTCACTAACAGTTCTGGGTTGTAACGATTTCATTGACTTTCAGTTGGATAATTACAACCCAGAAGTGCCAGTGACTGTACAAATGGTTTCAACGGCAGAGTTCTTCTACTGCTTGCACAAGTGAGTGTTATCTGCTGCAGTAATCGTCAAGTCGTTCCCCTTCTTCCACTCATCGGGCTGCCAGAGTAGTGCGTAAGAATTATTTTGACCGGTATCTAATTTTCGCTCCAGGCTACAAGCAAGGTCTAACAAAATAATTAGTCATGCGATATAACATGACGATTATTATTAGAGATTATTTATGAATTGCTCTTTTGCAAAGTGAAATAGTTTTCCCTTTCGCTAAAGTTAACAACAATGAGATAGCAAATTAAAGAACTATGAATCAAAACAAAGACAATAGCTACCAGACAGCGTTTGCCTTTCTTTGACGCTTTACTTATGAAACTGGCCTGTGATCGAACATTTCGTTCCCAGTTTTTTTTTTTTTAAATTTATTATTATTTTACAAATATTTTTTTTAAATCTTGTATTTACAAGGACAAGCAAACAAACAAAAGTAAGAATGTCTTATTTCAAATTGTTAACCGCCCTGAGCCAAAGGTTGAGGGGGTTTGAAATGCAAAAGTTAACTTTCGTACTTGGTTATTGGAGAGAACGTGCATAGTATTAATATAACGAATGGTTTGTCCAATGAATGTATAATACTTGTAATTGTGACAGACAGGTGGAGCAAAGGACGAAAATCCCGTGGATACAACAAAACCAGAACTGCATACCCAGCCCAAAACTTGACAAATTGAAATTAAAAGTGCGCAAATGTAGAAATATTATGAACCAGTTATTGGTCCATCATTTCCAGCTGAATTGTATATTTAAACATCTGTCGTAAGTGACTTATGGAAAGTTTCATCTGCACATTATTTTGCAAAACTCTACCTTTACAATTCTACTTTCCTCTCTATAGGTATATACATACCATGTTCGATATCCGGTAAAGGGACATAGTGGTTCGGATTTTATTTTAAAACTGTAGGTCCAGTCCCGTTTAACCTATCTGTGCATAAAAGTGGACTTAAAATCTATACGTAAAAAAGATCCAAAGATATGCCGACCTCCGTACGGAGTGGTTAGGAGAGTTTACGACGCCAATGGTAACGACATCTGTTTTCTTTGTGAGTGTTCCTGCATCAATTTCGTAATTTCATCGTATCATCACTCATCTTCATCGTTGCGATTAACCAAAAGTGATAGCAAAGCGATGCAAAATAACAAAATCAAATCACACACAAACAACATACATACACTGAAGAAACTTAGTAGCAGTAAAAGTTTTGCATTTCAGTTCACAATTACGTGCGTTTTACATTGAAGGCACATTAAGTATTGTTTTGCGATGGATCCAAAATATGTCTGTTACTGACAGTCAATTGTTTTTTTTCCCTCCCTTCCGTATAGCCTTCACCCGAGTATCGAGACGTCGCCAGTCTCCATCAATGTTTCGTCGACAAAGGATTCAACAACGATAAATATCACATCTCTACTTTCGATGCGTAAGCTTCATGATTATACTTTTTAATACTGAATAAAGGTGACGACCATCTGTTGAAAAATGCTGAACATTTTGGCAACGCAGAGGCAGGATTACATGGTAAAGAGCTCATTGTGTCAAGCAGGCTCTGGCAACTCCCTTACAGTTGACAATTTTCCAACAGCGCCAGTGAATTTCTCATCTTGCTCAAGCTCTAACATCAAAATCAAAATCATTATATCTACTTCTTTTAGGTGGAGTTCGACGTCTAATCATACATCGGATAATTCACTTCCTTTGCTGCTGATACGTTTTTGCCTTTCAAGTAAATGCACGATTGATTGATTTGGTGTTTTAAGTCCACTTTATGCACAGTAAGGCAAATCGGGACTGGACCTAAAGTTTAAACCCGAAATACTGTGTGTCTCCATCCGGTATCGAACTCGGGGCCCCTTGATTACAAGGCGACCACGCTACCACTGCGCCATCGGAGAGGCCCAAGTAAATGCAGGAAAATCAGGCCTTCTGTAAGAAGCTAAGAGGATTAAAAACGTTTCTGCTCTGTCCCTCACCCTGCTGCAAGATAGCGATAAGAAGTGCTTGCTTCTTTTTTTCTTTTCGCCGAACTACATTGAGCTAAACATATCAAATGCAGTACAAGAAGACCTGTGACCGGTGGTTGACTGCGGACGGAGTAGATAGTCAAAATGTTACAAATGGAACATTGGACCTATCTTTCTACATTAAACTACATTACTCTTTCAATTAATATACTTTAATTTCTAACTTATCCAATTTATCTTCCAGCCGGACGCTCATTTCTTTCATGGTTCGTTTACTTTCCTCCACATTATGATACAACATGTCAAATTTTTTATTCTACTCTTGCCTATATGGTACCACATAAAAAAAAACTACATTCTATTGCTCCCTCATAAGAAAGTTCATTGAAGCAGCTCTCAAGTATTTTATTCCAGCCTATTTCGGCTGCTTCGTACTGAGAAGGAGAGATCGACGTTCGAACCATGTTTGTACCACTGACCTACTTATCGGTAGCTCGCTAATCCCTTAATCCCGTACAGCTGCAACGAAAGAGCCTGCTCACCCGATCAAACTGTACAGCTTTTTCTCTTCACTTTCTTACATCGAGCACAAATATTTTACACACAAATAATCATATCTCAACTTATTATTAACATATATTCATATTTTCAGTCACTGATTGACGCATAGTCGTAACGTAATTTCCTGAGAAATATGGTGCGAGAAGATGAATTCCCCCATTTATAAAAGTTCGACTCTGTTGTTGAGTGCGTTGGGTGATCGTACACTCCGGGTTCGAGTCCCGTCAGCCTGGACGAAGCTGTTTTGCGAGTGTCTCTTCATCCATTTAACATAATCAAGATTCATCGTCGTGAATTGCCAAAAATGGAAGAAGAGAGACGTAAAATAAATAATAAATATCAAATACAAATGACTTCTAAAAAACAGCGGCCTGGCCAACGACAAAGCTTCGTACTGTCCATAACTGCACAAATTAACCTAACAGTCCATAACTCCCCCCCCCCCCCACGTCCCTTTTGAACAGGGAATCATTTCGTGGGTTTAAAACTGAACAAAATATAAGACATAAAAAAGAACAAAGTAGGTTTCAGGGGTGACCAGTGGCATAGCAGCAGCTCCCTCAATGCAGGGAAGGGGGAAGCTAGGGACCTGTCTATGCAGTAAAGTACAGCTGTTCCCTGTGCATTGCGCCATGACTGAATATCACGGGAGTGTGGACTGTGGAGTTATAGGGCATAACATGATAACATGACCTGATCACTGCAACAATTCTATGCTGTCTCTCTTCGCCCGAAAAATATACGCAGTGTTAGTGGTATAGGTGACTTCGCACACACCGCACTGCGAAAGAAGGGGGCCCAAGCTTCAAGACTACATTCCGAGATCGGAAAGTGAAAGAAAGAAAATAATTATGATGATAAATTGAATTCAAGTTTCTCCGATTTGAAACACAATTTATTAAATACTTTTTAATTTTGCGTACGTGTTATGTGTACCCATATTTCTATTATTCATTTAAATTATTAAACTAATTAGTATGTTAATATCTGCTATTTATATATCAAGTTAAAACATCATGACACTTTGCTGAATGAGTTGAAAGGCGCTAAGACTTAAAATGTGCTAAAGGGACGGAGAACAGGCGATTGCTTTACAAGTCGTTAACAAGTGCTGTTCCCGAACAGCGATATCTCATTATATCTAATCATCACGATCTCTTGCACAAACACTGCGTCATAAATGAAACAATAAAGAAAGATTCCGCCGAACTAGCGTCTAATTCAAAATTATGGCTACTCGAGTTTGCTCTCGAATTAAAAAAATAGCCAGTTAAGTTATTGAATTGTGAGTTAAGCTATAATAACGATTTTTTTTCAATTATGCCTTCAATTTCTTATCCTCGTGAGAACCAAATAAAATGCCGCTTTTTTGGTGTTTTCCAAACTACACTCTCTTTGAGATTCTGTAATTAAAAAAAACTTGTGGTCCAATCGTGACGAAATTTTTAATACGTAGCTCTACTGGTTAATGTTTTGATTGGAGCTCAAACTCGAGTTTCCATAATGTTTAATCCGACTGTAGACAATCATTCGCTTTCAGGTCAATTGCCCTCAAATAGTACTAACACAGAGAAAACAGGAATTGCATAGTCTCCCCCTTTCCGTACTTTCAAGCGACAACCCTGGAATCAGCCAAAAACTCACTCCCTCCCCTTCCTTGACGTCCCCTAGCCCACAAGCAAGAAAAAAACAGCGTCGGAGATCCAATTGCGTACATGGGCCAATGTTGAGGGTCTCAAACAGTTACCAAAATTCTGGTTTGAAAGATTGCATTAATACTTGTTATACAAAGTATAGCTAAATCTAAAGAAAAGACTCGATAATATGGAGTCATGGACATCGTAATTCTACCTTCAACATTTTATCATTCCACATCATTGTCTGGATTCATCCACGAGATAGATCGGTGACGTAAAATAACCAAAATAGAAATAGCTATATAGGAAACATTTTAATTGAATAGGTCGCAAATTCTTTCAAAATAATGTGACGTATAGAAATGTTTATATTAAAATCGAAGCAAGCAAGAAATATTTCTTTGCAAAATTGAGGGTAAAACAGGCAATTTTGACCAAATATTTAGTCTAAAATTCCATACTACAGTAAAATGTTGTTAACCGTAAGAGGCTGCTGGTAGATCAGAATGTAATCTTGATTTATTGGGAGAAGGCAAATGGTATATCGCCAAATGCCGTGACGATATATCGCTGACACGATATATGTTCTAAAATATAATGACTATATATTGCCCAACACTAGTAAGAACTAATAACCTGGAAGTAAATTGAAAGTTTAATTCAAATATAAACGAAAGAAGGCAAGGAGAGGAGATTTAAAATTGTAAACAGATTTAATAAAGGATTCAAAGGTTCCTAGGTAAGCAAAGATATGTTGCCCCCGAGAAAAGTGAGTTTACACTGGATATAAAGCAAAGCAAACAGCCCGACTATTTATTAAAGTTCTTGAAAGAAATGAGCCAGAGGAAAAAGGCCATCCCTTTGGCTGGTCGCAAATCCGAGTTAACCAATTTTCAGGACCAAACTTGAAACCAAAGCTGAAGAAATGAAAACAGACAGTTTCTGGATCAGCGCTTCTTTCAAATATTCATTGCCGATAATTGCGAAGATGAGGGTGAATGGTAATAGGATCAGATTGATGAAGTGACAATCACAAACCTATATGGACGACACAACCCAGGCACCAGACACTCGTTAGTCTGATAAATGCAGTTCAGGGTCAGACTCCAAGACACACATTTTGGCGAAGTACAAGATAATTTCGACTATATATTCTTCTTATTCAATTTATTCGACATAGCATGCAGTTTTTCTTGCATAACAATTTTGTTACTGAATTCTAATTAGATTTCTTTATGTGTAAATATTTAGCGTACTACAAACTGCACGAGAAATTGCGCTACTGGTTTTACATATAGCCTCATTAATCAGTTCCTAGGCGAGAGGGGTTGCAAAACTGATATAGCAGTCACCGTAATCAAGATGTCTCGGTCTCGATTTTCAGTGGCGGCACATATAAATAGTATAAATACCGTCACAATAATAGCAAAACCTGTGCTAAGGTGATTATGCATACCCATAAACCATAAGGTGAAATGGTTTCTGTGAAAGAGGGAAATGAACGTATGACAATTAAGG
This sequence comes from Lepisma saccharinum, assembly GCF_977018435.1. Taxonomy (NCBI): domain Eukaryota; kingdom Metazoa; phylum Arthropoda; class Insecta; order Zygentoma; family Lepismatidae; genus Lepisma; species Lepisma saccharinum. Next base: position 19,833,007 of record NC_139247.1, read on the forward strand.
TAACATTGTCCAGATAGGCTACTGAAACACCCCTTAACACTCCCAAATAAATTACTCTGCGGTTGCATATGTGTGTGAGGGGAAGGGAAAGGGGAGCGTATAGTTTTGAATTCTATTACCCACGTGTTTAAGTGACATTTCAGAAGCTGAATGTCTTTTCCCCGGCATCATGAAACATGACCTTGAGATTGCGTATCGTATCATTAACAAAATAACGGAGAAAAGGATGGTAATTGGACATTATTGATTCTTTTGGTGTAGTTCACTTTTCTTTTCTGTCACTTTTGACTAATCGCGAATATGAGGATCAGCTCTGCATTTCTCCCTATATTTAAGTCGCAATTAGTCATCATGCACAGTTTTTTGCTCCACATCTACGTAAGTTTGAATAGAAAAGAATAGTTACAAGGAACACAGACATTTTCTAGTAAAAAAAGTATGATCTCGGCGCTTTACAAAAGTACGAAAAACATTTCTTCTTTGTAATTAACAAATCACCCAACTTTTTAACCGCTACGGCCACTAGGCCTAACTATAACAAAGCGTTTCAGGTTCAACTACAGTTTCTGCCTCGATCAATACTCTCATCACGGGAATTTTAACGTCCTTTCTACAACAATTATTTTCTCAAAAACCACGACAGTGCAGTTATGCAACGTGCGTGTATAAATTTTAGCCACAGAAGATCCTGCATGTGTAGGGGTTCGAGGAATAAAGAGTGCCTTACACATGGCAAACCGTTACGGAGTAAGAGGGATGGATAAAGCCGAGTTTACACCGAATGTTCCCTGCAAACGTTATGAACTCTTTGTTACCAACACGGTTAACAACAGATGTTGTCAAAATGTTGGTAGCCATAAAAACTACTTTCACTTTACTTTTGTTAATAACTTTTGTTAACATTTTGGCTGCAAGATGGAGGACGTTGTACTCTCTGTGGCAGCATGCGTCATTTTGTCGAAACAGATAAGACCGAAGATTCTGGGTGAGACCTTCACTGCGGACAGGAGCTAATTGTAGGGGAAGTGCCCTTTGATCTGTAGCGACTTCAAGTGGATAACAACATTTCTGTTTCCAACACGGGAAATCTGTTGAAAACATGAGATGTTGATAAGAAATTCACAAGCGTTTTTCGAAATATTAACGACATTTGCTGGTAACATGTGTGAGCAACCCCGGTGTAAACGCGGCTTAAGAGCATGGATAAATCCTGGAAAGTTTCGATACAAAGTTTGTTTTCCAACAGTTTTGTTATCCTGAATTGGTATTGAACTACAGCTAGGATCGTAGCAGTTAGTTAACACACTATTCTGTTCATCTTTTGAAACTTTTCAGGTACTACAAATCGACAATAACACTCGAAATAGACGATTACGTTACATTTACATGTAAATGTAATGTAATTGTTTGAGCAATGTTAATTTGTTCTAGCAATAAAATATAAATAAGAATTTAAGAACTAAGAATGTGATTTACATTTATTGATTTTACAGTATATTGATTTATTTGGGGTTTTAAAGTCTGTTTTATGCACAGTAAAGCCAATCGAGACTCGACCTACAGTTTAAAGTGGTATCCCAACAACTATGTGCCTCCACCTGGTATCGAACCCGTCGAACCTGGGACCCCTAATATACAAGGCAACGACGCACAATATATTTCTTTCTGTACTGAAAACTTCCGTTTCACTTTACGGAAAGAATATAGAAACTTAGGAAAATATACTGGCTCTAAATTGAGAATCATAACATTGTGTAAGATGACATGAACTTTCTCTTGCTATGCATAAGTAAATATTGAACAGTATTTATTGATTTCATTAAAGAAGGGAACAAATGAAAAAGTGTAAGCAAAATAATTAGTTGCAAGTCTAGATTCAATGGTGACAGTTGTTGCTTGATATGTTGAAAATCTCGCCGTAACTGCCGACCTGAAGGCACCATGCAGTGCATATCATCTCCCTCTCTCACTCTGTGTGGGAGTATGTAAATAGGAGTCCTAAACCAGCCTCAAATATGGTGTTAGAGATTTCAGAAACTGGAAAATTTCGATTGAAAATTTAAAGTTCATGGAAAATAACAGCTGTCTCAATAATCAAATCGACTGAAGAGAATGTATTTTAAACTTTTTGGATGTTATTGTTAGTTCATTCAAAATATCTTGCTCATGATAACCTGTACTCAGAAGAAAATTGCTACTACGAAGGAAAATTTCATAGAACGTGTAAAAGACAGAAGGTAAAATTTTCCAAAATATTGAATTCAATGATTGTCTCTTCATTCCGTTTCCAGTCTCATAACTCTTATTTTGATCAAATATTGCTTATTTGATATATTAAAAATGTTTATGTGCAGATCTACCTGCTAATTTTATAAATCAGCGTTTAAAATGTTTTACATTATTAATGACTAGGCTATATATCTTGCAATTTCTTACGCAACTCACACTATTTCACATGCAAAATTATTTTTCACTTTCAACCCCTCTAGTGTATTCCAATGTAATAATTTGATTCCACCACCAAATAATTTGAAGCTTCAGAAAGCAGTTATAATTCCTAATATTTTTGCCTTACGAATTTGAAAAAAGTGGTACAGCAGCATGCCTGTGGTTTCATTTGAGGTGGGGGACTAAACCTGGAGCCTATTGAACGTAGAGGCAACTTTAGTAAATAAGACACAAACGGGTTTTCCTCCCTCCTTATGTATGTGTTTGTATGTGTTACCCCAGAAAACCAGAGTAGACGTAGAATGAGGTACCGACAGATTTTTTCTTAGTGTTTAGAACTAAGTTACAATATTTAGAACTAAATTATAATATTTAGAACTAAATCAACATTTTTATTTGCGTATTTTATTCATTATTCATAAATTAATATTCATAAGACACAAATTATTCATAAACCAAAAGAGTTGATATAGTTTCAAATATTACAAATTAGTTCTAAATATTATAATTTAGTTCTGAATTTTGTAACTTTCTTCTAAACACTAAAAATGAAACTGCCGGTATTTCATTCTCATTCTACCTCTACTAACCAGGTACCAAGCACTGGCCTGGAGAAAAAGATTAAAAAATTGCTTCAATGTAAGAGAGGTTGTCAGAATTGCAACATCGTGTTTGTGTTTACATTCTTTAATTTACATATGTTTGCAGCCACTATTGGCGACGACAAAGGTGAATTATGAGTTACAGTTACAAAGGTACACTCATGCCCAAGCCAGAACTTGAACATACTTGATTGATTTATTTAAATTATGGACACGTCAGCACATTGGCCATTGCATTTAGCACTCACTTGGGTTTCCAACCGAGTTCTCACTGCTTTATTTGAAAATGTTGATTTTTCTCAAAATTTCGGAGTGGTTCTAGTCCCTTCAAGCCTCCCCCTCTTCTGCCTACGCCAGTGATTACAATCGAGACAAATACTAGAACTGCTGTGGTCCGCAGGGCAAACATGTCAACACAAAGCAAAGGATTATGCTGCCTGTGTGTCTGGGCTCCAGAGCCTCGTAATTCTGCAGAATGCGGCCCAGGCCTTTGGCACGTGGAATTTCTACCCTTCACGAAAGTCACACCTTACACCAAGCACAGGGAATCGAACCCGGATCCCTCGCTACGTAGGTTACCAGTATACCACTCAACACGCTCGACCTGTACATATGACCCAATAAAAAGCACAGAATAATGCTGCACGCTAGGTTGATGGAAATCAGATAGCCTAATTATTAAAGAATACTTTTCACTGCAACGTGGAAGTTTAACGACTAACTGATAGAAATCATGCTACACAAAAAAATTTTAGTTTCTTTATTTTTTACTTCAGAAGATGTATACTTTCTTAAATATTCCCTCAAAATATTCTAAAGTTCATGAAATACTGTTGTTTTGTTAAACAAACTTTACTTCTTTCCTTCATACACGGGAACAGACCCACCTGTGTATCTCAGATGACGTCATACGCCAGAAGGGGAGTTTTCAGGACCGCGTTGCATTCACCTTGCGGTCTTTCCACCATGGGAGAGCGCCAGCTCTAACCCCTATACATTTGTTCGTTCGTAGATTTCCCCTATATCACGTGTCCCTTGCAATTGGTGATATTGCATGATGTACGAAACACTCCGTGGTGATGTGGTTAGCACAGCTCGCTACGACGCCAGGTGTCTCGGGTTTAAATCCTGGTCTATACATTGGTGTCATTTGTTATTTCATATCATCCTCATCTTCGCGATTAGCCAAAGGTGGCAGAAAAGGCAATTAAAATAAACCAAATCAATCAATCAATTATGGAGATATTTTAGAATGAGTAATCTTGAATTTCAGTCTGCCCATTATTTGTTTTGGTCAGTTTATAAATACTGTGAATCCTTCTTGCAACATCGCAAGTATCATTAATGTTTTGGATTTTGCTCAAGCAAAACTCCCAAGTTGTTGTTTTTAAGTCGTCTCTCTTAAAGAGGAACGCTAGTGGCAACCCTGCCACGCGCCCCTGCTAGTTATGTCAGAGCAAGCGTTTGCTGTGTTGGTTGCATACGTACAGGATAAGCGCTTTCGAGGTAAACTTTATAGGGGAAAGTTACTTGTTTTTATGATATCTACCAGCTCCCAAGCGTCGTTGAAAGAGCTTTGCGACACCCTGCATAGTAAACGTTCATGCAACCTCCCACTCTTTAAAATTATGCACTTTTTGCGTGAGGTCCGCCATCATAAATTAGGAGGTAGGAAAAGAAACGGATGACACGCTCACTCAACAAGAGGCCTTGCATCAGTGGTGCTTTCAAATCTGGGCCGATTAACAATTACAAAAGTCGGAACGAGTTTACGCCATAGATTGAGCTGATGCACTCGTATCCGGACTGATATTTTCTGTGTCTTCTACAGATGACTGCAGGCATAGCAGCTTCGTCGACGGACAATATTTTCCAAATAACTGCCCTAAATCAAGAAATGTTCCAAAATAGTGGGACATTAAGTGAGATATAATATGTGACCCCTTACAACTACATCCATGCAACGAATGCACTTTACTTTACCCTTGCATGTTTCACATTAATATTATTTATTAGTATTTTTTGTGTTAAGAACTCTACACCTTTCCAACGACATTAAAGTCTAAAGTCTTAAAATACCACCATAAAATAGAGATTGTTCATTTTGTGCTCGTAGGCTTGTTTTGTTGCACTAAGTCGCTGTGTATTAGTAGCGACATGTTTTGTGCTGCCATTGGTTGAAAATGTTCCGTGTGTACGTCGAACCAAACTGTTTCTTTCAAGGTTAGTTGGTAAAACTACACACAATAATAAAACTAGACCGTATGATCGCAATAATCGAGACAGTTAGCTTCTTGTGCTTTTGTAGTCAGGTCAGTTCGTTCTGCCAAGACGACACCATATACTTCTTATAAGTAGTGAATTGAAAACATTTCTTGTGACTAAGAAATGTCTCCCTCTGTTGCTAATATCGGACTCTTGAGATAACAGGGCAGAATAATGGTTTGTTCGCCTCTACCTCAGTTTGGTGAAGCCACTTGTTTTATTGCGACATGTTATGAGAGTTTCTTAGTCGACATACCAACAAAATGTGACGCAACATCAGTTTAGGGTTGTACAGTCACGGACACTTCTGGGTAGTAATGATTCCATTGAAAGTCAATAGTGTTGCTACAACACAGAAGTGTCCGTGACTACAATATGATTATTTACCATAATATACTTCTCCCAACTCGGCCTCGAGAACATTGGTTCACTTATTTTTCTTAATCGTGTTTTTTTTTTAATCTTGCGTTTGAGACTGGGTAACGACATGAAGACATACGATATTTAAACTTCTTGACTGTATGCTTGCTTTTGGTGCAAGTGGAACTCGTTTGTTTGAGTTGGTGTTTTAAGTCCGCTTTATGCACAGTAAGGCTAATCGGGACTGGACCTACAGTTTAAAGTGGAATCCAAACCACGAAATGCCTCCACCGAGTATCGAACCCGGGACCCCTTGATTACAAGGCGACGAAGCAACCACTACGCCATTTTTTAAGGAATACCCCTAACCGGAAGTATCCCCCGTTTTTCAGTATATTCTCAAGATTTTCATTTCTCGGTTATTCTCCATTTTCAGTTTTTCTCATTTGGACAAACACAAATACCCGTGCCTTACCCGGGACTCGAACCCGGAACCCCTGGCGTCGTAGCGCACCGTGCTAACCAGTCCGCTACGGAGGTCGACATGGCCATCGGGGAGGCCTTAGGTGGAACTCGTACCCCTCCTACTTGACTGCGAGAAGAACTACCGAAGTAAGAAAGGACCGGGCGTCCTGTAAAAAAGGCCCGAGAACGAAATGCTTGTGGTCTTGGTGATAGGACGCAAAGAAACACCTGCAGACTTCATGGGTGACGTGGAAGTAGAGGTCAGTTGATGAACAGTTACTGTGATTGGGTGGTTGCAAGGAATGAGATTTATAAAACGTTTTATTGTTCGCTCCATTCGAGAAACAAATATTTCTGTACGCTTCACATCAAGTTTATACGTCAATCATTCATTACGAGTATTACAATTATGCCCTATCTCAGGGGATCCCAAACTTCGTAGTTTTAAAAATTTTCCGCGGCGCCCAAGTCAGAATGTAGACATAGGCCTATCTAAAACTTGCAACGCTAAGTTAGTGTTGTTAGGTTGCTTGCCTTAAGTTAAAAAATAAGCACATATTTCAAATTCAGAAACATTGTTTATGTAAAAAGAACTAACTAAGCAAATGTTTGGAACAATCATATCTAAAACCATCTGTAGACTAACAAGTAAGTGGCATTTCAGTGAAAATATCGCACCCCGGGGCGCCGCGGATCACACTTTGTGAACCACTGCCCTATTCAATTTTGAATCAGTTTGTGAAGAAAGGTTTAATTAAAATGTCGATTAAGACTCACACCATTATAAACTTGGATAGTTTTACTGGACTTCTGGTAAATTAACACTTAATTCATTTTACAAAGAAATGAAGTAAGTTACTTTTTCCTTTGCTCGTTTTGTTCAAATGTACAGTCTACATGGAACAGCCATCTGAAGCACCACCCTCCTCCACAAACTTAATAACTCCAACAAAAGTAATTTTTTGTCGACTATAGTCTCCAAATTCTGTTCTCACGGAGAGAGACAAAATCGTAACAATTCTATTGCGAGTGACCCTTCACAACGATGAAGAAAGTGAGATCCTAGTTCCAGCAAATAAATTGTTAGGGCCGCTTCGGTAGATTATAGTGCACGCTGAGTGTGCACAGAAAATAGAGTTTCAAATATAATGAGTGGCTTCGCAAATGATCTGCGGAGACTGTATTTGTATAAGCATTATCTTCCTTCCCTGAGGAGAATTGAATAAAACATTGGCTTGGTGTAGCTTTCAGAGGCGAGAGGCACGTGGCACGCTTAACTTGCAAACCAGCATTCAGAAAGCGACAGGACAAGTTGCATGTGTCACTCTGATTAGGCAATTTTCTCAATACCGTGCTCTTGTTAGCTCATGCGCGGTGAATGTTTGAATTTAAACTAACTGTGCTAATATCGCTTGCCGCTTGTAGCTTCTGTGTGAATTCTCCGTGTCGCTTGTCGCCTGTCACTTGTCGTCAGTCGTTTGCAGCTTTTTTGCTTTGTAAGGGAGATTTCACACGAAAGCGACAACCAACACCTGTCCCTTGGAAGCGAACCAGCAGTAATGAATTGAACCTTTCGAACAGAAGCGACACGACAAGATGCAGGTGTCGCTTGTAGCTTCCGTGTCGCTCTGATTTGCCAGTTTTGTTAATACTGTGCATCATGTTGCTTCGTACTTTTGTTCTCGCATGCGCGGTGAATGTTTTGCCTTATATTGAATTTTCTAATGTCGCTTCTTGCTTTGGTATAAAATTTCCATGTCGCCAGTCGCCTGCCGTTTAAGCAGATTCCATACCGAAGCGTAACGCGACAAGCGACAAGCCTCGGTAATCAATGCTACGTTTCGAACTGATACAGCACGGTAAGCTGCAAATATTGCATGTCGCTTGGTTGTGTCACTCAAACTTGCTATTTTATCAATGTTGTGCATCGTGACGTCTCCACTTGTTGTCGTGCACGGGCGGTGAATGTCTTAGTCTACAAGACAAAAGGGACCCGTGTCTCTTATCGATGTGGAAGCACACTGTCGCTTGTCGCCTCCGCTAGAATTCTTCCCCTGACCCCTTCAAGGAGACTTCAGATCGAAGCGACAAGTGGCAGGCGACAACCGACAGGCAACACTGGCATGGACGTCAGCAGGTTTTTTTTTCAGGGATGGGCCAGGAAGGTATTTTTCCAGCGGGGCAAATAAGCCACATTTTCCCCAATGTTCCCTCAAAAAACATTGCTTACATTTGAATGTATCATGGTCGTGCATTAATGAACACTTATTATTGTGGCTGAAATGAAATTATATGTGTGAAATATATTATTTGTTTGATTTTCATTTTCCAGGGGGGGGGGCACGGCCCCCCTTGCCCCCCTTCCGGACACCCACGAACACTGGCGACTTAAATCTAAAGCAAGAAATTCACCGCTCATGCTTGAAAAACCTAATGCATCGACCCGCAAGCGACATGTGCAGCTTGCCCTGTCACAGCAATGCGAAAGGTCGAATTGATTACTGAGGGTTCAATTCCAAGCGATACGTATCTCTTGTCGCTTGTTAGATATTGCGTTTCGCTTGGTCGAAAAGAGCTTCGTTTCACACAGTTGCGGAATGATAGGCCGCACTAGCCTGCTTTGATTTCTGAAATCTTCAAACAACACAAAAAAGTATGAAAAGTAAAAATTAGATTCAGCGATTAGGGTAAATGTAATTATTTTCTCAATTCCACAGTGGGGCAAAAACTCCTTAAGTACGCCACTGACTGCGCCGCAGTTAATCCTTTCCTTACTCCGCCGCGAGAGGAACTCTTCCTTTTCCCCTCCCCTTCCGAATGCTCTGCAAGCTACGCACTCTCAATTGACGACGTAAAGCGCGTTTCACAACTATTGCCCAATTCGGTATGGCACGTAGCTGCTTACACACAGGAAGAAATCATGTGACCTACAAGAATTGTGATTGGTTGGACGGGTTTTGCAATAATGAATGGTACCCACAACGGATGCAATTGTTTTAAAATTACAACACGTAAATCAGACAGGTGATATTGGTACCAGGTTCCAACAAGAATAGTAAGCATTTTTTCGTGAGGAAAACTGCATAAATGAAAATTTTCAAAAACCACGGTGGTATTTGTAATCACATGCATGGTCTCGACATTTTAAAATGAATTTGATTATGCTAATTTATAAAATTATAGTGGTTTACACGTATGTGTGTGTGTGTGTGTGTGGGGGTGGGTGTGTGTGTGTGTGTGTGTGTGAGTACGCAGATATATTCTTGTGGGAACCAGCGTATGTTTAAACACCTTTCTTAATGGGACCAAAAAAATTGTTGGGACTTTTTGCCGGTCCGAACAAAGAAAAGACCATTGCGAGACTCCTGAGACCCCTTTCGACATGTACGCGAAGTATTTCGAAGGTACCAAAAAGTCGCTATTTGTTAATGTGTTAACGTGTGTGTTAAACTCTGCCAGCTCTGGAAGCATCACGTCTGTGTAAAAGTGTGGTGTTTAATCGCATCTCTTGTGACCAGGAAGTGTGGGTGTTTAAAATCTTGGATCTATTTCGCATGTATTGGTACCGAACATCCCAGGGGGTTGAGGGGTGAGGAAAGGTACGTGCAAATGCCATTCAATCTCGCCTGGCCGTCTTGTTGCTTCCGAGCTGTCAATGTTGCCAACTTAAAACTTTGGAACCAGATCTGTTTTTCTATTATCTTCTAACCCTCCAAGTGTAATTGCAATTGATTTGTTTTATTTTACTTCGCTTTTTGTACCACTGTTGGCTAATTTGCGAAGATGGGGATGAGTGATGATATCATGAAATTGATGAATCGACTCCCACAACATCCATGCCCAGACCGGGATTCGAACTCGGGAACCCTGGTGTCGTAGCGCGATGTGTTAACCACTCCACCACGGGGGTCGGCTTTAATCCTGCAATCAAACAAAATGCTACAATAGAATTTATTCCTCCAAATGTGACCCTTCTATATGTGTCTATAACAAATTATTAGTTGGGTTTTACTATAATATTGGTAAACAGAAATCCATTTGTAAAGCTCATTTTCTTCCATTACCAGGAAACGATGTTATCAGTAGAAACTCGTTACTTGTCTCCTTTCGGCCATGATGAGGATAAGAATGGAGATTTCTGACCAAGGCGACAAGCGATCGGCCAAAAGGGAGGGGGTGTTCATATCGAAAGGACAAGTGACACGATACCTCTGTCTACAAGCAAGCGTTTTTCTCAAATGCTCTAACAGACCAAGGCGACACGCTGCATGACATCCATGACTTTCAGAAGCGGAAGCCGAGAAGCGACACGTTTCGAAACGAAGAAGCAAGTCTCGCCTGTTACTTCCGTTTGTCAATATCCTGAATTGGGTCGCCTAGGTCTGGTGTTCGGGCTTTAACAGTGAATGCTTACTTCAAGACTGAAGTGGCTTGTCTTTCTTTTCGCTTGTCACTTCGGTATGAACTTCAGTGTCATTTGCAGCCGTCGTTTGCTACTTGTTGCCTGTCGTTTCGGTTTAAAATCTCTCTGCAAGAAAGCATTCAATGCGTAGGCATGACCACCGGACCGAAGCAACACGATAACGTCCCCAGTGCGTGAAACATGCAAGTGGCACGTGTAGTTCGTCATATCACATTTGTTCGAAAGTTTTTTTTATTTAAGAAATTTTGTTTCCAAACCTTCGGTACGAAAGTTCCATTGGGACGAAGCGACGAGCAAGGAAGGTGTTTCTCACTGAAGTAACATTACCCGTGCAGCATAAAAATATAAGCATATATTATTGAGTGTTTGTTTCCAAGTGACACGTGTCGTTTCTCGCTTCGGTCTGGAAGCATCCCAAGACTCGTACGGTATTCGAACATAGGATCCCTATTCGTAGAACACGAAGACAAACGTTTATACTTCTCAAAGTTAACGGCTTGATTGCAATCCTTAACTACATTTAATTTCAATGCAGTTCTTTTTTTAACACTCGTGTTTGGCAACACTGATAAGTGAAGCTAAGTTTTCACTCTCGCCTCTGCAGCCGCGCCGAAACCGTGGACAGAAAGCTGTGGATGTCTTTTTGCGACGTTGCATGCTACACGTATTTGACGTCTTCTGTACTCGTCCGCTCTGTTTAACGTGCGACTAGACGAGAGGGGAAAGTCTTCACCCGACAACGTCCCAGGGGCAAAACAATCGCTTCCCTGCTTGGAGTAAGTTCACCGCGCATTTTCCCCCTGTGTCTGTTGTCACGGTATCTTACGCTTGATCTCTCCATTACGTTATTTTCACAAAGTAGGAACTGTGTCCTGCTCGTCACTTCGGTTTGCGTGTGTTTCTTCAAAGTTCAAATGTAAAAAGATATCATACAAATGCTTACGCAGGGATATTCGCATTATTATATGCGTATAATGCATTTGCTTATACATAATTGATTGATTGATTTGGTGTTTTAAGTCCACTTTATGCACAATAAGGCTAATCGGGACTGGACCTACAGTTTAAAGTGGGATCCGAACCACTATGAGCTTCCACCGGTTATCGAACCCGGGATCCCTTGATTACAAGGCAACGACGCTACCACTGCGCCATCTTATGCATAGAACAACCGAGAGAACAATGACATGTACATTTGATAATGTTCCCCACCAGAAAACTTTGAGGGAAAAAGCTCGAGTTGAAGACATCGATTTCATTTTTTATATAATGCCTGGAAACAACATATTTGCCTTCTATGACCTTAACGAAAATATTAAATCCACTGTAGTAAACATTACTTTCTAGATGGCAAAATAAAATGTAAATGACATAAATCTTCTTCCCGTTTCTAAACCTGATAATTTATAGCCGTGTATTTGATTGCATTTTATAATTAATAATGCAATGAAGTAAATGGTCACACAGTATTCAGGTTTAGTGAAAGATAGCGTATTCCTTCCCTCAGTGTGGTCTTTATATAACAATATTTACAAAGTTACAGAAGCAAATGTGCTTGAAGGGACAGCGAAGATTTGATGCCATCAAAACATATGTGGCGACTGCTACAAAAGGTAAAGCTCTCCCCTGTGTATGGCAGTCAGCCGTGACACCATTCGAGCAAATGATATGGCTCCACACATTCTCGATCTCTGCCGTAGTGAAGGATACATGATTGATCAACACCACGCTCTGATGTATCTAGGGATCGCGGGTTCGACACGAGGTGGAGGAACATGGCGTGGTGTTCCCTTGACGGTGCCCTTCATCAATTTCATCATATTATTACTCATCCGCGTCGTTTGGATTAGCCAAAAGTAAAAAAAGCGACGCTAAAAATCATCTAATCAAATGTATTCATTACTTACCTTCCAGCCTCCATGAAGAAGTGGCTACGAAGCCAGAAGCCCTACTTTTGAATCCTGGGTGAGGAATGAATATATATCATCGTGTTCATTCGGATTCCACCATTAATGCTCAGTAACGATTAACCTACCACGTAGAAAAACGCTAAAAATTAAAGTAAATATACGTCGCATTCTTCAGTCGCTTCATTAATGTGGATCATTTCACTATCCTAGGGGGAAAATATTAGTTTAGCAACGTAAAGAATATTCACTTTCGAGGCAATCCAAGGCATTGAGAGGCAGGGGTGTAGCAAGGGGTGGAAGAAGTGCGCGACCGCACGGGACTTCGCGCTTAAAGGAGATTGATACGAAAAATGTTATAAATAGAAGTGTGGGTTGGGACATGGAAAATGTATTTTTTTGTGGGCAGTAATATTAAAACATTCTGTATTTATCTGGTTTTAAATTCTAGTTAAACTTTATAATTTGAATGAATACGTCCAATCAGAGGCATAACATACAGGTAGGCAGGTCTTAAGTCTAAGGGGCACGAAAGAAGTAAAAAATGATCGTCGTATTTCTAACGTGAAACAGTTAGGAAAAATTTACGATAACTTGCTTAGACATTTTTACACATTTATTCTTTCATTCAATAGAACGTCCTTTGTCTTGTATTCTCTTCATTCTCTTGACCTTGTACTCCCTATTTTAGAAAGTTAACAACAAACACCTCTAACTGGCACGAAGAAAGCGCGAGACATTTAAACGCTTGCGTTGTTTTATTCCTTCCTACAACAGGCCCGTACCCAGAATTTTTTTGAGGAGGTTGGAGACAGATCCGAAAATGTGGAACAAAAGAGAACATCCGAAATGCTATTGGATTTCTTGAGTTAGGTTATTTTACGTCGATTTTCTGACACTTTTGACTCATCGCGATGATGAGGATGAGTGATGATATGATGAAAATTGATCAAGGAACACTCACAAAGAACGTCCATGCCCAATACTGGATTCGAACCCGGAACCCACAGCATCGTAGCGCGTTGTGCTAACCACTCCGTCCAGGTGGTCGACCCTGGTCGGCGAAATGCTGTTGGGAGTACTGGATGTGACCACCAATGTGTCGGTAGTATTATTGTACGAGATAGTGCTAGCTCGTAGATATAATGCTAAGGGTAAACCCAACGGTAAAAGCAATATGTCCATCTCCACCGTATTTTCATTCAGTCTGTTTTCCACAGTGTCATGATAATGGGTTGAAATAGAAACGCAGTCAACATAAGCTTCGCATCAAAAGAATCAATGACACCTTAGAAGAACACAGGATGTAGAGTAATGAGAGAATTAAAATGGTGGTGAACAATTTGCCTACTATTATCTTTCCTAATTGTAGAATTGTAGAGTTGCAATGTTAAGGTCCAAAGTATAGGGAAGAAATCATTATTAATTATTAATTTATTATTATTAATAATTAGCAATCATTATTAAAATGAAGAACATGTCTAAATGGGGGTTAACGCCCTCCAAAATAAAAGCTCGAAACATTTAGTCAAATTACGACTTGAGTTTGAAAGAAATTGGGACAGGGATTTGAAAGAATAGACTGTCCCGACTAAATTGGAATGTCTTGTAAACACGCATCAATGATTATAAAACAAAAATTACAACTACAGTTTACTTCCCCTTGGCAGATAAGGTTTAGCACAGTTCTGGCGCAAAACTGAAAAAAGGGGGGAGCGACTGCTCTTCCCCACTTCCCTTTAATTTCCGCCATTGGATGGGGGCCTCGCATTCTAATCTCACCCAGGGCTTCGCTATATGTTGCTACGCCACTGTTGAGAGAGGATTACTAAATTCAAAAATCCATCTTTCGAAGCGTCATGCATGTTTGTGCAATTGTTTTATACTTATTGTTAGTTTATTTAGTTTATTTGACGTCTCATTTCTATCACTTCTGCCTAATTGCGAGGAAGCAAATGAATGTCAGAAATGAATGAAGGGTCTTGGCAATAGAAACCAATTTTCGCGACGTGTACCTTCTCCCCTCTCTCTTGCCACTCATGTGTGCCGTGTTCTTTGACATTCTGACATTGTCCTCGGTTTTCTTATAGCTTTTCTTTCAATCCAAATATGTGCACAATGACAACGTGACTACTGCTACATTTGTAAACTGGAAGTAACAAAATGCAAGTCAATGTATACTGCTATAATCTAATTTTGTATTGGTATTTTTGTTATTTTCGCTTATCGATCGCTACTCCTCGCGGACTCCTGCCCAGATTTCGAGTCGCCATGCAATGGAAACAGCCCGCGGCATTTTTCCTAGGCTTGTTTTTCAATGACGTTCAAATGCTGTAGAAGAATAAAGCTTTGAATTCAAAGCGTTTTGAAGGAAAACTAAAGTAAATTTTGCATTTAATTCTAACGATTTTAATACAAAAGAATACCGTAAACTATGTAAACATGTGTAGAATTAGCAAATTAGAATTCAGATCGACAAGTTACTTTTGCTGGATATTAAGGTAAAGAGATAATGGGTTGTTGCAAGTCTGATTTGTGAACAGATACACTAATCGGGATTGAATGGAATCCGAACCAATATGTGTCTCTACTGTCTCTACTGGACCCCTTGATTGCAAAGCTTGATTGGAAATTGAGGCGTTCTTAGTCCAGCATTAATATATGTATAGAAGAATTTCAACACTGGGAAATATACAATATTGCAGGATTTAAAAAAAGAAGTATAAAATCACTGTAAAATTTAAGAGCGAAAAGGAGTTACGAATAATATATATCCTATATTTTGTTAATGTTTTGGGCCTAAAAGCTTAGAAGTATCAGTTAAATTGATTTGAGGTTTTATTATAAATCCACTTTATGTACAAATAGGTTAGTCATGGTGGACCTAGAGTTTAATGTTGAATAATAACACTACGTGCCTCGATCGAACACAGGACCCCTTGTTACAAGGCACCGAGATTTCCACCATCGGGGTGGCCCTACAGACAGACTGTCTGGCTACCTTAGCTGAGACCATGGACGAAAGTGCGCATGCGTCAACTGGAAGTGTTCATTGGCAAAATAGGGGCACTTTGTTCATGAAGCGGGTTTCGTGAAAATCGTCAGCTATTGAAAGAACAACGAAGTTTCAGACGTAGTAACATCGCCGCCAAAATACGTATAGATGTTTACGAATTATGTAAGGGTACAGAATAAAAAAAAAATAACCATCCATATACTATATAAGCAAACGGAACATACCAGGAAAGTATTCATTACGTCACATTAGTAGATAAACTTGTTTGTAAACATGGAACTTTATTTTCGGTCATTCAATTTAATTGGTATCCTTATTAAATCGTATAATTAGCACAAATGTACACAGCAGTAATCAGAATAGTATTCAACAGTATTATTATGCAAACTATTATAAATACAGTAAAGAAAATGTAGTAACTGAATGGTTTGTGGTTTGTATTATAGCAAGGGTGTTTTGTAGAATGTGCAACAGGGACCAATACGTCTTTGTTTTCTTTGTTCCACTTCGAAACGGTTTGTTACGAATTGTAAGAGACATCACAAACACAACACAGAAAGCAGTAATAAACACAGCAAGCGAACCCTACAGAGCGACCACAAGGAAAAGAACCTTGGACGAAAAGTCCCAGCGTAGCTTTCCCTTCTTCCGTTCAGCTCGTGCCATAAGGAAGCCTGGTCCACTCTCCCCCTCCCCTCCTCGCAGGAGTACGGTGCACAGGCTTTGCGGGTCGGTGCAGGTTTTTTTGCTTGTGTTTTACTATAGCAGGCAAGAGCCACAGGGTGGTGTTCTACCTGCTTCCCCTCTCGCGTTTGGAATCGTACTTTCCAGCTAGTTTCGTTTCCCTTGGCCGGACTGTACCAGTCAAATTATAATTTAGAACTCCAAGTTACTTGGTGACAAAAAAAAACTAAACTAACACCCAAAAAAATACCTTACTTCACAGAATATAATACTTTAACACGGAATTATCATTACCTGCAAACTATATGAGTGTTTCCAAAGATCTGCTGCATATACCCTTTCCCTCATAACAAAGATCAACTAAAAATTAAAAAAAAACGAGCGTTTCTCTATTTGCAGCCCGTCTATGTTTACGTGTAGCGCGAAAGGTTAAAGTTTTAGTGTTTGAAACCCAGAAAAGCATGTTTTTGCATTTGTCCTTTCTTGCATCATGATAAGATGTACAAATGCCTCAGCTCGATATAATTCAACTTCAGAGCTCTTCTGCTGCTTGCAGGAGTGGATGTTATCTGCTTCAGTAATCTACACTCCCTTGTTCCACCTGCCAGGCTGAGAGAGTAGTGCTTTCAATTATTTTGACTGGTATGTAATTTTCGCTGCTGGCTGCAAGCAATGTGTAACAAAATTATACGTCATGTGATATAACATGGCGATTATTATTATTATTATTATTATTATTAAAGATTAATTAGTGAAATAGTTTTCTCTTTCGCTAGAATTAACATAAAGAAGATAGCAAAGAATGAACTATGAATCAACGAAATTAATAACAGCGTTTGCTTTTCTTTGACGATTTAGTTAGGAAACAGACCTGTGATCCAATATTTCGTTATTATATATTATATTATTCTTCTTTAAATCTTGTATCTACAAGGAAAATCAAACAAAGAAACATAAGGACGTCTTATTTGAAATTCTTAACCCCGTAGCGTGAAACGAAAGGTGGGAGGGACTTCGAAATGCAACAATTAACTTCAGTACTTGGTTCTTGGAGAGAACGTGCATAATATTAATTTAACGAATGGTTTGTCCAATGAATGATTAATAATTGCGACAGACAGGCGGAGCAAGGGGCGAAAATCCCGTGGATAGAACGAAATTACTATTTACATTGGGAACCATCAAACGTGATTTAGTTACCTAACAAACACTGCATACCCAACCCAAATCTCGACAAATTAAAAGTAAAAGCGAGCAAATGTAGAAATATTATGCAACAGATATTGGTCCATCATTCCCAGCTGAATTGTATCCTTAAACATCTCTCACAAGTGACTTATCGAAACTTTCATCTGCACATGATTTTGCCAAACACTACCTCTCCAATTCTACCTCCCTCTACAGAGGTATAGCATGTTAGATAACCGGTGGAGGCACATAGTGGTTCGGATGTCATTTTAAAACTATAGGTCCTGTCCCATTTAACCGATCTGTGCAAAAAAGTGAACTTAAAACTATACATTAAAAAACTCCAGAGATATTCCGATCTCCGCACGGACTGCTTAGCACAGAGTTTACGAAGCCAATGCTTACGGTTCGCATCTCCCCCTGGACGTGGGTGTGCTTTGTAAGTGTTTCTGCATCACTTTCCAAATTTCATCCTATCATCACTCATCCTCGTCGTCGCGATTAGCCAAAGTGGTAGAAAAGCGACGCCAAATAACAAAATCAAATCTTTGCAGACACACGCAAACAACATACATAAATAGAAGAAACTGAAAAGGAGGAAATGTTTTGTCATTTCCTTTCACAAGTGTGTTTGTTTTACATTCAAGGGAACTTAAATAATGCTTTGCGATGGGCCAAAAATATGTAGATTCGTTACTGTCAGTCATTTGTTTTCTCCTCTCCACATCGCTTTTAGCCGAGTACCGCCTTGTTGCCACTTTCCTTCAGTGATTCGTTGTCAAAAGCTTCAAAAAAGAAAAAAATATTACATCTCTACTTTCGATGTCTAAGGTTCATGATGATACAAATGCTTAGCATTGAATAAAGGCGACGACCATCTGTTCAAGAATGCTTAACATTTTGACAACGCAAGGAAAGGATTCTATTGTAAAGAGCTGCTTGCGTCACCCACGCTCCGACCGCTCCCTTACTGTTGGACTTATGCACGTTGTGGTTCGCATACCACTTTTAATTATAGGTCAGCACCGATTAGCCCATCTTTGCATAAAGTAGACTTAGAACTCAAGCTAGCGTGATCACAGGTTGCGTTACCGAACATTTCGGTTTCTTGAAGGCAATTGGGGAGCTACGTAAAATAGAGGATAAAGATTACAGGGGCAAAGGCATTCGATGTGCTGACCACGTGTCAACTTATAAGAAAGCCACTTAACAGGCTTTTGTTATTCAAGGCTGTTTCGCAACGGAGTTTTTTCATCGTAACTGTTATGGTGATGATTAATTTTATATAAGATTGGCGAGAAAATATTAACAAAACATGCTATTATTGTGTTTCACGCTAATCGGAGGTGAATTCTGTTACTGGGTGATTGATGGGTGTTATGATATGTCAGCTGTAAAGTTAAGAACAGTGGCGTATTTAGAAGGAGTTTTAGAGCTAATTAGTCTTATTTTTGCTCAACTTTCCTTAAAATAAAATAAAAATAAAATTTAGGAAAATATGGCATGTTCTAGGAGTGGTAAGAAATATCTGATAACCCCCTTATGATTTGATTTGATTTGATTTGATTTGTTGTTTGAAGTCCACTTTATGCACAGTAAGGCTAATCGGGACTGGACCTACAGTTTAAAGTGGAATCCGAACCACTTGTGCTTCCACCGGGATTCGAACCCGGGACTCCTTTATAACCCCCTTATGTTCACATCACTTTACTGCATTTGTGAGTACGGCACTGAAAGCGTGGGGAATACTGCCCGCAAATAAAATGGAGAGGGTTCCTTAAATAACGATAACAGAAGCGGGGTGTAATGCATGGCTTTCCTGCAAGAGCCTAAATGTCAACCTCTCTTCCACGTCCTGGACTCAGGGGGAAAGGGGGGTTGCCATTAGTCTATCCTAGGCTATAACCTAGGGCCAGACAAAAATGAGATGCTGAAGGGGCAGAAGTGAAAACCATGGCAAATTGAAACGTGCCAAATCCTTTTGCTTGCTTATTTCGTTAATCTAGCAATTAAATAAGTTCTTTCACCATGGCCTATTTTCAAACGTCACCTAGATCATACAAACAGTATGTACAACTCTATTGTTCGAATATAAATAATTGTTCCTCGAAAAAACTAATGTAAACATTTTGAATGCCAACAAATAAAAGTAAATTGGGGGGATATTGGCAACCAAAATCAACATCATTGTTTGCCGGTTCGCGTGCAGTGTGGCTACCATAATGTAGTGTTGATTCGTTTTCCTTTAGTGCGTGTGCGGTATTAGTGTTGTCTGGCGAAATATATATTGAAAGTGGCTGTTTCAAAGGAAAACGAAGTTTAATGAGTAATTTTTAATCAGATGTATCAATGTTTTGAACTTTACAAGTGTTATTAGTACAGAGCATGATGCAGTTAGTGAAAATGAAGTACAATGAGAACAAATTATTAAAAAAAATGTCTACAGTACCCAAAATACAGGATAGTCCAAATTCTATATATCCCGCTCTGGAAGGGCTACATTTTGCAGACAATCGGTGCTTTCGCGTCTAGACTCAGATTCAGTCTGTTTGTTGCGTACTGCCCATACATTCTTGTTATTGCCCTCACATCAATTCCGTCCTAATCTTAGCGATTGACCGAAAGAGACAAAAGCGATAAGTAATATTAGTCGAATTAATATCTATATAACAGCAGCCAATGGCTGTGTCTTCCTCAAATTGAGGATTCCTCTCGCAGATATCCCATATAACATGAAGGTTATGGTGACTGATGAAACAGATTGTTGGAACAAAAAGAATTTTATGTCCAGGTTTTCCAGGGTGCGAACCTAGGACACCGAGTTTTGTTGCACGCTACGCTAACCATTCAGCCACAGAGCCGACCTGAAATACTTTGTGCTTGCGGGTATGATTCTCGAGACGCACACGATATAAGTGGCAAGATGATTAAGACTTGCATTGGCGCCTTCATGTCTCCGCCGAGCATTATACCTCAACTTGATGTGGTTTCAAAGTGAATAGTATGTATGCCCCCAAAATTCAAGTTGTTGTATTTCTGCCGTCTAACTTAAAGATATGTATGTGTAACACACTGTTAATGACCAGGGACATATGAAAAATGGGATAACCGTTAAAATAAAATAAATTATAATTGCATGATTGTGGATTAAAGGTGTTGCTTTGTTAATTGACTTTCGCAGTTATAACTATCGAAAATTAAATATTTGTGGTTAAACTCGCCTAAAATCAATTGGTAAAATGTTTTACATTTTCACACAAATGTCAAGTTAATGTACTTGAAGCTAATATATATTTTAAGTTTGAGACATCACAGAGGGCGAAGGGGTTGTGACAATTACTTTTGTCACCAGTCCTTTTGTAGTATGTGAGTATATTTTAGAATTTCGTAAATACTCTTAACAACTTTCTGTAGCCAGTTGTGCTTTTAGCTTTTCTTGGATTTTCGGTTCTAAACGGCGAGGGTAGGAAAACAAAACCGACTTGTGGAATTTTTGACACTAAGGGTGACTTTTACTTGTCCAGCGAAAGGAAGAACGTCCTACTTGCCGACCGAGGGGGAGTTCTTTCGCAACACGTGTGAGGACTGCTCTGTTTTTTCTTCACCCCCAAACCTCCCAAGTGGACAACGAGCCTGGAAGAAAGACCACCGTCCAGCATTTTTTCTAAGCTAACGAACTGCGAGGCGGTTGATTTTTGAAGTTTCAAGTTTTCCTTAAATACCCCTGGACTCCAGAGGACCGACACAGTTTAGCGCCATAACCAGACCGAACACCATCTCCGCGTCACTTTCCGCGAGATACGGAACTTTGCTTTGTTTTAACTTTTCGACCGCGTCGTGTTAATTGTCGTGAGTGTGTGATCACAGTGACAGTGCCAGGAATTGAGGCCTTGTTAATTACGTGTTTCACGTGCTCCAGAGGTGTTTTTCCCTTTTTTGCAAGGAGGGACATTGAATAATGATGGCGGGCTGAAGTTACGAGAGGGACGGCACCTTCGGGTTTCCGATTACTGCTGCCATGAAGCCAAGAGAAGAAGCCAGGACCCTTGCTTAACTATACGACGCCTTAAGTCAAGAGAACCGCACCACGACGCTTGCATAACGGCGTCTGAGATGAAAGCCACGCCGCAGCGACAACTCGCATTGCCAACCCAGATGAGAGACGAAAGTACCACAACGGTGAGACGGATGTTACGCCGAGAAAAGAAGAAGAGATAGAGAAAAGAGAGAGATGAAACGACGTCCGCTCTTAGACGATCCGACGCCCTGCGTATCCCCGAACGGCCATTGAAGCGACGATCGGATGCAACGCCCCGAGCAGACAGATGGAAGCGAGGTGCTTTTTCCGCCCATCTTCGTCGCCGCGATGGAAAAAGGGAAGAAAAATGAATGTTACGTCGAAGTCGAAGAGACAGTTTTCGTCCGCCAGGAGGACAGACTGGCATAGCCACGAGTGTCGTCGGGACGCCGCAACGAGGACCGTTGGCATCAGCGAGGACTTCGCCGCCATTGAGTCGGTATAGTATCCTCCAGTTATTTCTTTATGTGTGAGAGTGAACATTTGTCCACCTACGTCGCCACTGGTTCGTCATAACACAAATCGAACAATGTTGCCTGCAAGTACTAATTATTTTGGCCAATCAAATCAAAAGTACTATAAATCTTAAAAAATTAAGAACCTATTTCGCTCACCCTTCGGAATTCTATAAATGTAAAAGACCTACTATTTGTTATTGTTTTCCTATTCTCGCGCCGAGTATTTATATGATTAATTATATGTTTGTGTTTTTAACTTTTCGACCGTGCTCTTTGATAGATATAGGTATCAGAAAAGCTAGGTACTAATTAGTATAGCCGACTTAATCATTTTTAATATAACCTAGTTTATATTACAGTCCTTTGTATTATCAGCACTCGTGTACTTGTAATCAAGTTAATTTCCTCTTGTCACTCATTTAGTGTATGCTTATTCTTTTTGCATAGTAGTGCCTCAACAAGTGTAATGTCAATTATTATTTACTTTTGGTAACTATGACGCCTAGCTAATCGCGTCTCATACGTGACAGAGCGCTGGCCGCGCGTATTTACATTGAAAGCAAGCCTATGGGGCTAATAGAAATCTCAAATGTTCGAAGGTACAAGGGAGATAAACCAAAGAGGCGGTTAGATATTTTATCATGTAATGGTATCTTGTGTTCACCCCTGCAGCGTGTGTGTGTGAGAGCATGATTGAATGAGAGTGAGGGGACATGTAATGTGTCATATTATCATTGTTGTGTTTATTTTTTACGAATACACGTATATATTCGTTATCCTACAGGTGTTCTTGATTCATTTATATATATGTATAGATGTATATCCTCGTATGGTCGATATTTTTGGTTTTAGTCCTAAGTTTGAAGCTGTATAGCTTGTCTCCATTGACCAGAAGGGTTATAGTTTTCTATTATTACAACAGATATTATTATTATTATTGCTATATAGGAATAACAGCACCACTTTGTGCACGACGTGGCTTACCGCCGGAGGTGTAAATAACCGACCCGGTGACATGAACCTGGAATTAAACCGTTAGCTGGTGGTAGGAATCGTGTTTCCTTAACCGGAGACGCGAACCAAGGACCGACGACCGTCCAATCGGGCGGCCGCGGAACCCTGAACCTACGGACCAGCGGTAGAGTAGTTTGGCACCTCGAACTGGGGACTTCGGTCTCCCGGACGAGTGGTCAAAATCCCTTTACAGGGTTGTTGAAAGACTGCTGAATTCGCCGCATTGTTGCTTCAAGGGAAGGGGGGAAACTCGTTCAAAACGTAAATACTCTCATCTAAAACTAGAAATGCTAGTAGCTACAAAGAAAGAGGGGAGAATTGTTTTCAGCACTCTGTCCTCAATATTTCGCATGCATGTACTATATGAGAAGCAGCAACTTGAACTTTGCTAAAGGGTAAATGAAAAATCTGCTGCTACCAGGGGCTCTACTTTCTACACTAACTCCGTGCTATTAATTCGAGGAGACGGTTGTTTTCAGATATTGACTCACATGCTAGTCATTTATGAAAATCCGCGCTTTTGGTAGATCATTCCCAATCAGTGACATGAATAGATATTGATAATTTTTAACATTAAAATTCAAGAAGCAATTTTTTAATAAATAATTTCTTCTTTCGTTGCAAATAATTGCAAAATTATCATCATAATAAATAGGGAACGAATTATTTCACGAGTGTTACACACGTCATATTTTTATCATTCTCTAAACCTCAAAATAATATGTTAATATTAAATCAATGCTTTTTCTTGTTCACATCACAGCACCTCCAAATTAGCCGCGATTGAGGGATGTGGGAGGCCCTACACATCGTTTTATCCAGTCTAATAGATAGTCTTGTCATCGTTAAAAGACTAAACAAAATGCAGGACTACATTTAGAATATAATCTTTACATTTGCACCTTCAATCACTGCCACAATCACTGAAGGTGCAATGTCTATAAAGTGTTTGCAACACGCTCCGAAACGTTTGCCGTAATCATTGCAATGGGTGTGATTTCGCGCAAACAATTGTCGGGGAAGTTGTTGGTTGAATATCATCCAATAGAAACAGCCGCTGAGGTTCTAATGGTGATCAAACTCCGAACCGCACCATTAAATGTGGTACCGTTACCACTACGCCATTGGGGACAATTGCGGTAGCAGAAAACATTCACATTTTTTCACCATCTTTATTTGCAGTTGAAGTTAATAATACAGCGAACTTGAATCATATTAAGAGTACTGTATTCCCAACTAATTGCCCCAATGCACACGCCACTGTTGCTTGTGTATATAAGTGTTCACTCACTTACAAGCGAAACCGAAACTCGAGCTCTCAGCGAGACAACTCCAGGCGCCATGAAACAGATAACGGTTAATCCACTGAAGTTCGTTGCATGCATTTCTACTGTCGTGGCCTTTGAGGCACTGCTTTGGTTGCGATGAAGTATTTTGGCAGGTGTCCTATTTCGCTGCAGGATACATGCAAGGCTTAACAGAATAATGTTAATGATATGCATATGATATAAAAGGGTGACTATTATTCGGAAATTAATACATGATTTCTCTTCTGTAGAGTGTAAGAATTTTTTCTTCCGATAAGATTATCAACAATGAAATAAATGAAATAGTAAAAAAAATATTTAACCAGAAATCAACAAAGTGAATAACAAGGTTTGATTTTATTTACCTTTTGATATATTACCAAAGCAATTACCGACCTTTTTTTTAATACTGCCGATTCTGTGCGTAAATGCAGTCAGTACCCCTTTCCCCAAAATGATATGTTTACTGTCTCTCTATATATCTCTGGCTCTAATTGATTATTTATTCGCCACGTAAGACAGATGAAACTGACGTAGGAATTCGAACCCAGAATTTATGGTGCTAATATAATGAGTTGACCGACATTTAACAATCGTGGCGTCCTTTAACTTTTCCAGGCAGTCATAGCCGAGATATATATAACAACGTTTCGATTATAATTTTGTTGGTTAAAGTTGGATTATTTTTCTTAAGTAACGAAAACGCTTTGCTCATTTCCGAATAGCACCTTTCAGTAAACAAATTGATAGATTGATCGAGTTCGTGTTTTAAGTCCACTTTTATTACAGTATGGTTAATCGGGACTAGACGTACAGTTTAAAATGGTATCCGAACCATTTTATGTCTTAACTGGTTATCGAACACGGGACTCCTTGATTACAAGGCGACGACGTTTACTACTACGCCAACAGGGAGTCCCAGTAACCAATATATATATATATATATATAGATATATACTTTTTTTGTCTATAAAACACCCGATATTAACACACTTTCAAACAACATCTTGTATATATGAGGCAAATTAAAATTGATATGTGAGGGCATAGGAGTGCGCACGGTAGTTGCCAGTGGGGCATGAACACCTCAAAATGCGTCCTCAAAAAATTAAGAATGTAGAAAGAACCATTATAATAATGAAAATAATGTCTCCCCTGCTGTCTCGAGATTTGAATTTTAATGGTCGGATCTTTCTAAAGTTAATGCCAGAAGATTGAAACGACTTACAGCCAAAGCTGGAATCCGCCTGGAAAGATGACCCTTCGTTCGGGATTCACCAGTGATAAAAGGAAATCCTTGATTTCTTAACGAGTGTCAAGCAAACTATTTTGACAAAACAATAATAATACAATGCTAACAATACCCACAATAATTTGTAAAATGATCTATGTAATCAGTGCGATGTGTGTAGTGGTGCAACAGTCTACGTTAGAGAAAACGGGGTTTGAGGTAGAGTCCGATTGATTTGATTTTTTTAACGTCGCATTTCTTCTACTTTTGGGTAATCACGAAGATGAAGTTGAATGATAATAGGATCCGATGGATGAAGCAGTATCCGAATGAAGGGGTGAACCGGGGAATCCCCCCTCTATTTTTCCTATGCCC
Source organism: Lepisma saccharinum (assembly GCF_977018435.1). Taxonomy (NCBI): domain Eukaryota; kingdom Metazoa; phylum Arthropoda; class Insecta; order Zygentoma; family Lepismatidae; genus Lepisma; species Lepisma saccharinum. The sequence goes on from NC_139247.1 coordinate 19,858,828, forward strand.
AGCTCTACATTTATATTTTCATTCCAAACCATGGTAAGAAAATTTCCCCCTCTGAACGTGTACTTTGAATGGAATGACAGTCATTCACTGTTTGAGTCATAATTTCGAGCTTGCTCTTCAAGATGTTTTTAAGAAAGATAGCCATTGCACCCTAAATATTTTATGGATGCACTTTATTTTATGTTCAGTCAAAACAGAAAAAATTAAAAGGATCTGTTCTAGAGTGGTCAAGCAGTAGAAACAACAATGATGGAAATTAACGAAATGTTTGACATTTGTTGGGTGCCATCAAATCAATCTGTGTGGGCAATAATAAAAAATTATCTGGTTCTTGTACATTTCTCTTTGAATCGTGAACTCAGTGCAGCTATCAGTTGAAAAGAAATAGAAAGCGCCAAGTAATGCTGAAGAAAGTACCAACTTAGTTATTTGTAGTACAATTTTGACTTTTCCCTGTTTTATTAGATTTCCTCAAACAGTTTCCATTGCCTCTTCAGAGAAGAAGTGCACGTCAGGAACTGGCTGTGGCAATAAAATCACTAACGTCCCGTGTTTTAGCGAACTACAAACTTTTCAACCTCACAACATTTATAGTATTCATCACAAAGTAGGTAAAATAGATCAATATTCTCTTTATTATTATTCCATTTACTAGACATGGCATACAGTTTTTCTTGCATGTCAGTTGCGTTACTGAATTCTAATTAGATTTATTTATGTGTAAGTAACGTAAATATCTTCACAAAAATAAGAAAACGTGTGCTCATGTGAAAACGCATACTCATAAACCATAAGTTAAAATTTCATCTTCACACACCTTATGGTTTCTGTGAAAGGGGGAAATTAACTTGTGACAAATAGGCTAACGTTGTCCAGATAGTCAACTGAAACACCCCTTTAGGCACTCCCATATGAATTAGTCTGCACATGCACATGTGTAGGGGGAGGAGAGAGAAAGGAGAGCGTATATTTGAAAAATTCATTAACCAAATGTATAAGTGACATTTCCAGAAGCTGAATATGTATTCCACGGCATCATGATGCATGAATGAGACTGCGTATCGTATCGTTATCTAAATAACGACGGAGAAAAGGATGCTCGACCGGTAATGGACACACTACTAATTGATTAATTGATTTGATTTTACTTCACTTTTCTTCCACTTTTGTCAAATCGCAAAGATGAAGATGAACACTAATTTTTTTCCAAATATTTTAGTCGAATTTGTCATCACGCACTGTTATTTAAAGGAAACCCTTCTTCCACAACTACACGAGTTTCAATAGAAAAGAAAAGCGATAAGAAATGCAGATATCTGTTAGTAAAAGAGCGCGATGTGTGCGCTTTAAAAATTCTTTCTTTCTTACTTTCTTTTGCTCCGTGATTAACACAACTCCCAACTTTTTAGTCGCTTGCCGCCATTAGGCTTAACTTACAAAATGTCACAGGCTCAACTACAGTGTTCGCCTCGATCAATGCTCTCATCAGAAGCAATCTATGATAAAACGAAGAAAGAGTATTTTATATATGCCTTAGAGTGTCATAGTAGCACTTGCTCACCTTTCTCTTAACTTGTTGAAATTAATATTCCACATTTGATTAATTAAAAATTATTTATTTATTATGGTGGACAAAGGACTGATACTTTCTTAATACTGATACTTTCTTAATGCCACTCGGCTACCCAATATTTAATAACTTTTTGAGACGTTTCAGGCGAAAGTATCCCATTTCCCAGTTAATCCGTCCATGACTAAATCTACATTGGAGGGGCTATTTTACGCTTAATGGAGAGAGTTTCTTCTATCTCTGAGTCCCATTTTGGTTATTTTATGTTGCTCTTCACAGTAGAAGGATGAAGTAATTGCATGATAATTGCACAAACACAATGAATCGTCTATGCCTAATGTACGTATGCCAATAAAATTGCTTATAATGATAGGTTTCTTTAGATATATTTAATTCGCTCACTTTCAGTTAACCGCAAAGAATTTGGATCGAGTATCTTGAGCACGTACTGCAGGGTCTGTGGTAAATATGAAGTTAAGGAAACCGTCCCGTAATATTTCCATTCTACCAGAAAATACAACAGGAAAAATAGGGAGACAGAAGGGTGTGCATTTTAGGGACAAAATATCATTGGACATACCCATAAAAACTTATGAAGATAAAATATATGGATTTGAAACATCGTTTATTGATTGTACTTATGTTGAACTTGCTTTCAGTGAGGTGAGAAGTTGTATAGAACTTATCTCCTTTATGTTGTCGCCGAAGTACGTCGTGCAATTTTATATTCTGCCGTTGTACTCGGTCTCCTTAGCGATTTTCTTTCAATCCTTAAATTTTGTATTGCATATGATATAGTTATAAACATAGTGAAGGACAACTTGCCTGCTGGTGCAACTGCAAACTTAAAATAAGAGAATGCAAGTAAAAGTATGCTACTACAAGCAGTGGCGTGCCCAGGTGCTTACAAAAGGAGGGGTTACGTATACTTTTTCTTGGCAGTCTGCCCTCATTTTGTCATATTTTCCTACCTTTGACATTTTTCTTTTAGGAATGCTGGGCCAAACGGGGGTTATAACCGCCACTAACACCCCCTTGGGCACGCCACTGACTGCAAGTTTAATTTGTGGAAGCAAACGTTATCTTTCTCCTTCCTTGATTCCTACTCTTCGCCGACCCTTCTCCAGACTTCCAGGAGCCATGCACTGACACAGCTTGCAGAAGCATTCTTCCCAAACTTGTTTCTGTCCGACTCAAATGCTAACGGGAATTTGGCATTGGATCGCATCGTTTGTCAACCTATGGGGCGCAACTCACAGCTGGGACCCGAGGGAGTGTTTGGTGGGTGGCGAAGTCGGACTTGAGAATTTATTTACTGTCTTTCAAGACTATTACGTTTAAAATACTAATATATATTATTTCAATATTTCAACCCGTGTTGTACGCAGTGTAAGCTATACATTTCTGTTCATCGTAACCTAACCTCTGGAATTCAAGGCGCCTTGCTGTTGGACGCGCTCTTCTTTTCTCAGTTTATTGTTTCCTGCCCTTGCGCACAGTTTGATGATGGAAATGGACAATTCCGTCTTTCATGCAATACTGGTAAAATACCTTTAACCCAAATAACGTAGTTCAGGACACCACATTATTTGTTTATTTACCTGGTACCAACAGTACTGTGCGCCCATTTTACACCGATTACAAAAACGAAAACAAAGGAAGCTTGGCACAAAATAGTTACACGTACATTGTTATTTTACAAACACAGACGAAGCATAAAGTGAGGTTAGGGCTCGAAATGGACTGTAGCCGACCGGAAAGGCTTCCGGTTCGTGATTATCTGGAAGCGTTCAGTTCCGTCTCGTCAGTTCAGTTTCTTAGATATTTAGACATGGCTACACTTTAAGCATCGAAAACAATTGATTCACTTTGAAGGACGATAGTTTCGGAGTTAAGGACAACCATGTTCCAAAGCATTTTCTTCTTTGGTGAATAATATGAATAGCCAGTTTGAAGACTCAGGTATATTTTCGCATACAGTCCCATAAAATGCACATACATGGTATTTAGATAATTGTGAAGGTGTGTGACATGTCAGGCAAACTTTGTAAGCGAAAGGATGTGTGCGTCAGTAGTTAACAATCTTCGCACATACAAAGAAACTCCACAACACATTGCCACGTCACTCAAAGTTTATGTGAATTATATCAATATTGTACCAATATCTACAGCTGAATGTGAACGCTGGTTCAGAGATTATATCTGTCTTGGATCATAGAATAAGCTACATCGCTGTAAGTCAATTTCGATAATGTCCCTTTTTTATCAGATATGAGCTCCAAATACGATTTTAAACCTTCGCTTTAAAAGTTATTGAAAGACAACAATGGTTATCGGGGATTATTTTAATGGAGGGTTTCCCGACTTTTCTGCTTTCATTTGTTTATTTCATAAAAATATCGGGGGCTGTAGCCCATTTAGCCCCCCTCCTTGTGCGTACGCGAGTGGCCTGAAGTGACTACATCAAACCACAGAAAAGCTTAGTCAGGCTGCAGCAGATGGGACCTTATTAAACTATCTCTCAAATACGAACTCGTTATGCCTCTCGCAACGGTTATTCGTTTCGGACAAGACGGATGCGTAGCTTACAGTGTTCTCTGTTCCACCCTTCTTTCTCCCTCTTCTATCTGTCCTCGTATCCCCAACCCCCATGTGTTATATTATAGAATTAATAAATAGATTTGTAATTCCCATACATTTACAGCGTAATTGCCCTTACAATTTTGAGAAATCTTTAGGTGATTCTGAGATTAGTCTTTCTGATTACCCAAATTCGTTTCAAATTCACTTTATTCTCAAATGTCGGATTCAAATCACGGTTCAATCTGTCTCGCCAGGAATCGTACCTGGTACTCATTTTTTACAAGGCGTCGCGTCCTTCCCGACTGGAATTAAGTTATATTGTAATAATACATAACAATCTTTTTAACAGACCCTCTGTTCGTATTTCTGTCTAGTTGAAAGGATTTTGTAACGTAAAGGTAACTTCCCCGTGCATACTGCACCGTGCCACTTTCAGGGGAACTGGGTTAGGGTTCCACACATTCTCGATCTCGGCCATTTTTGTGGTGTTGTGATCAGCACCAGCGCCGCCTTTAACCTGTAGTTTTGCCTCCAGGTACACACTGACTTGAAGCTGGATAGCCCCCAGAGCCGCTTCATTCGGTGACAAGGTAGGAAAAAATCCCACTTTAGATCACCCACACCGGGAATAAAACTCTTGTATCCCGTGTGGCAGTCAGACGCCAAACCGATTACAGCCACTAATCGGGGTTAATTGGGACTGGATATAGAGTTGAAAATGGGGTCCGAATCACTGTACCATAGACATTCAGGGCTCAGCATAAATCGTTTAACTTGGATACGATTTCAGATATCATGGACGGAATCATTAGTGACTGGGATGGATGTCACTTCAGTTTACCTTTCTACATATTTCTTCAGGCCATGTTTGAGGCAACAGCCAACTGGTTCCATCAGCACTATGAGGTAGAGGTAAGGGACTCGAAAAAGCCTCTGACCAGTGGCGTCGATTAGGGGGTCGAGGGGTGTAGTTGCCCCCACCCACTTTTTCCAACTTTTGTCCCCGCAATATGCTAAAACTTATGTACCAAGGGAAAGTAAATTGTCGTTGCCCCCACCCCACTTTTTACACCTTGTCCCCTAATTTTGGAACCCAATCGCCGCCACTGCCTCTGGCAGTCGCTTCGGTTGGTTGAGTGGTCGACTCGCGATTTCGAAATTGTAATTTAAATTGATTGATTGATTTAGTTTATTTTTCTTCGCGTTTTGTACCTCTTGGCTAATATGCGAAGATGGGGATGAGTGATGAAATGATGAAATTGATGAATGGACATTCACAAACAACCAAGCCCGAATGGGATTCGAACCCGGGACCCTTGGCGATGCAGCGCGATGTGCTAACCACTCGGCCACAGGGTCGGGCGAAATTGTAGTTTAAAGTTTCGAGTCTTGATCAGGACATGTTGGTTCATTTGTGAGTGAACTTCATATAAAAATCATGCATCATTATCGATACAATTTTTTTTAATAGGTAGAAAATAAAAAAAAATAGAAAATAATATTAAATATAAAACACAACATTAATAAGGTGAAACCGTTAATTGAATTTGATATTCAAAAGTACGTAATAACCTACTCCTGCTGACGTCACACTTCAAATCGCCGAAACAAGTATAATGGACCCACCTGTATATTACTACCTAACGACGCGCTGGATTGAAAACAAAAGAACAGCTAGGGATCCACAAGAACATGGCAACCGAAAAGGAAGTCCAAGTATAGATTGTATTTGCGTTTTTCTATTTTGGCGACACGTGAAAGTACGGAGGATTGAACCAACATTCACAAATATCCATACCCAGGCCGGGATTCTAGCCCGGGTCCCCTGCAGTCGTAGCGCGATGTTCTAACCACTCCGCCACGGGGGAGGTGGGCTGCAACAAAATGAATATTACACGAAAGAAGTTTCAAATATAAGTTGCAACAGCATATTAAAGAGGAAATATTTTGTAAAGTTTGAAAAATGTACAAAGTATGTTTCTAGTAAGCTAGGAAGAATAAAGGAATATGTGATATATTTTACTGTGCACGAGTTATAACTGTCTGTCAGAACAAATACACTCGTATTTTACAATGACATGCTGACGCAAAGAGATTCCAAAGAAAAATGTCACTGAATCAACACAGAGACGCAGAGGACACATTGCTGCAATGTTACTACCTCATAACGTCACTCGAAGTTTCATAATCTTGTATATGAAAGGCTGAGAAGAGGTTGGTCTCAACCTTGCCTGCGCCGGCCCCGTGGCGGAGTGGTTAGCACATCGCGCTACGACGCAGGTTCCCGGGTTCGAATCCTGACCTGGGCATGGATATTTGTGAGTGTCCATTCATCAATTTCATCATATCATCACTCATCCCCATCTTCGCAAATTAGTCATAAGTGGCACAAGAAGCGAAGTAAAATAAATCAAATCATTCATTCATTCAACCTTGCCTGCTCCCTGCGGTTGCCTATCGCAAGGATGAAGTGTTTCGAGGCAACAAGGTGGTAGAAAGGGTTCTTTTTTGTATCCCGCGTTTGAGACACGATATTTAAACGTGACTGTATGCTTGCTTTTGGCGCAGGTCTAATTGTCTATGAACTTGGACGCAAAGAAGCACCAGCAGATTTCTTGGATGACGTGGAAGTAGAGGTCAGGTGATCAACAGTTATCGTGATTTGGTGGTTACAAAGGATGAGATTTAGAAAACGTTTTCTTCTTCGCTCCACTCGCGATACAAACATTTCTGTAAACTTCACATCAAGTTCATACTCTCTACTTTCAATTAAATATTTATTCAATTACGCACTATTCAATTATGCACTATTCAATTAATATTGAATTTGTTTGAGATGAAAGATTCTATTGAAATTTCCATTAAGAGACACGATTTTATTCTTGTAAATTTACTGTACTGGATCTCTGAGAAATTAACACCATCAAAAGGTAAAGTGCTCCCCTGTGCTTAGCTCCACGCCATGAAGGCGTATAGGGGGTATGGTGGTAACGCCCCACACTTTCTTGATCCGGTTATGAGTGCGGGTGATGTGATCAGCATCATGCCCCTGTCCCCTGTCATTCGACGCTGGGTGGGCGCCGGAGCCGCTTCCAACGTTAGAAAAGTTCCCGGATTTGAACCGGCCGGGGATCGAACCCGGGATCTTAAGCATGGTAGTCAGACGAGTTACCGACTGACCCATCGCGGCCTTCTAAAATTAACACTATTGTCATTTTAAAAAGGAATTAAATAAGTGACTTTTTCCTTCGCTCTCTTTGTTGAAATATAGTATATTCGCAAAAGCCAATGATGCGACCTCCTCCTCCTCCAAGCAAATAATTCCAAAAGAGGTAAAATTTCAGTTAAGTGGGGAAATGGCTAGCACATCGCGCTGCGATGCCAAGGGTCCAGGGTTGGAATCCCACTCGGGCTTGGTTGTTTGTGAATGTCCATTCATCAATTTCATCACATCGTCACTCATCCCCATCTTCGCAAATTAGCCAAAAGTGGCACAAAACGCGAAGTAAAATAAACTAAATCAATCAATCAATCAATCTCATCGCGCTACGACGCCGGGGGTCCCGGGTTTGAATCCCGGAATGGGCATGATGTTTGTGGATGTCCATTCATCAATTTCATCATGTCATCACTCATCTCCATCTTCGCAAAGTAGCCAAAAGTGGTACCAAAAGCGAAGTAAAATAAAGCAAATCAATCTATTGTAGTTGACTGAAGGGTAATCCTAAATCTGTTTCAGCAATATTTTTTTAGGGTCGCTTCAGTAGATTATAGTGCACGCTGAGTGTGCCCAGAAAATATGTAGTGAGTGGCTTTGCAAAGGTTCTGCGAATACTGCCTTTGCGTAAGCATTTCCTTTCTTTCCTTAGGTGAAGACAATACAATAATAGCTTAATGTAGCTTCGAGAGGAAAGAAACACGCGATAAGACAAGCTGCCTGTGTCACTTGTCGCTCGCGTATTGCTTTATTGGGCTTTTATAATCCTGTTGTCTCAGTCCGTTGTTCGCAGTGAATGTTTAGCTTTAGAGAGATTTCACACCTTGGGACAAACGACAGACGACAAGCGACACGAGTCGCTTGGAAACGAACCCCCAGTAATCAAGTGAATCTTTCCAACAGAAGCGACAGAACAAATCGCACGTGCCGTTCGTAGCTTGTGTGTCGCTCAAACTGGCCCGTTTTCTCAATACCGTCCATGGTGTCGCTTGTCGCTTACAGCATCTGTGGGAATTCTCCGTATCGTTTGTCGCCTGTTCCTTCCAGCTTCTCGCTTTGTAAGGGAAATTTCACACTGAAGCGAAAACGACACGTAACAGGCGACAAGCGATTAACCACATTTGGTTAATCGCGGCGATGAGTGATGATCACATGAAATTGATGAAAGGACAGTCACAAAGAATATCCATGCCCACGAGTGACTCAAACTCGGAAACTTTAATGACGGGATCCAAAATCAAACACTTAACGCACTTGACCACATTGGCATTCGAGCTGGCACGAGTTTCTTTGTAATTCATCCACAAAGGGAGGAGGAAGTTAATTTTATTGATGGATTACGTTTTCCCACGACATTAGATTCTATCCTTTTACAATGTCTAGAAGACATATTTCAATTTTTCAAAAATAAAATATATCTGAGTTACGGTTTTCTAAACACAAATTACTTCATGTAGAATATTTCTGCAGTTTTCCCATAGTTTGTGGACAGTGAATTACGTGGGAAATGTTGATTTGAACAGAGTGTCCACACTCATCTTGCCTACGGTCCCATCAAATTTATCATTTCATCATTCATTTTTAATGTTGCGTTTACCATAAAGACGTAGAAAGCGACGTCAAATATCAACAGCTGCATCTTACATATGCTAGACATATATAAATTATTATGAACACGCCATTATAAATAACAAACATCTGTGGAAATTTGAAGGTATGAAGGATAATAAGTATTGGTGGCGTAGCGAAATATTTCATACGTAAAGTTGCATTTATTTTCCCACAAGCAACTTTAGATTTCAATGTAGCGTGATTACCTTTTGAGATTTGATACTTGATGATAGTCATGATTATTTTTGCTTGATTTGTATAACGCAATTTATTGTTATTACGTGCTGTAAACTTCTTCATATTATTGCCAAGGTCTTATTCCTTGCTTTTTGCCTAATACCCTACTGTAAATGGTTGATAGAACCAAGATATGTACGATTAAAACTTAATACATTTCCCGTAAGTTTGCCTTACTACGCGAGACTCGCACGCTTGACATACCTCTTGGTCACGTCAGAGCTTGTAGCGGCTCCTGGCCAATGGGAGACCGCTGTGTATCGGAATGCTCTTTCTATAATACTCTATAATCTTGGTCACAGTATTCCAGCTCCATCTGGCAAGGCCGCGCCCAAAACTCGTTGTCTTTTGCGGAACTTTCTGTTTAAATGTGTGCATTCAAAGTAAAAATATAAAGAAACAACATACAAATACTTACGCAGGGATATTAGCATTGATACTCGTATATGCGTATAATACATTTTCCTATATACAAGACAACAGAGAGAACAATGAATGTAAGTTTGGTAATGGTACCCACCAGGAAACTTTGGGGAAGGAAAAAACCTCGAGTTGAAGATATCGATTTCTTTCCTTTATGACAGTGGCATAGCAGCCGCCCCCGCGATGGTGGTCTCTAAGCTCCTGAGATTTTATACAGTGTCAGTTGTTTTTTTAAAAAAAACAAACGAAATAGACAAAATGCACGTCAACAATGACAAAATTTGAACTCGAAATTCACTGATGTGGGCACTAAATAGACCCGATCAATGTTTTTCTTGTCGGTGAACGCCGCTCGGGATCAAGTGATGATAAAATTTGCTTACTGCACCAAACTTAACACCCCTAAGCAACTAGCAGGTATATATTTTTTACAATTATAATTCTAATACTGCCTACGTTGTTAGGTTAGCAGGGCAGATTTAAGGCTCTAAGGCCTTAGCAGCCAATTTTCGCGACGTGTGCACGTTGCATTACATTATCTTCTCCCATCTCTCTTATCACTACTGTGTGCCTGTTATTTGACATTCTGATATTGTGTTCGGTTTTCTTAGAGCTTTTCTCTCCTAGTTTTTTATTGCATACAACAATGTGCATAATATTCACAATGATGGACAACTTGCCTACTGCTGCATTTGGAAACTGGAAGTAACAAAATTAAAGTAATTGAATAAATCTAATTTTGTGTTGGTATAATTGTTAGTTATTTTCGCTTTTTCATCCCTAATCTTCGCGGAGTCTTGTCCAGACTTCGAATTGCCAAGCGTTCTTCTCATGCCTGCTTCCCTCTGAAGCTCAAATGCTATGGAAGGATAAAGCTTTGAATTCAAAGCATTTAGAAGGAAAACTTTTAATGTTAATTTTGCATTTAATTCTAATGATGTTAATACAAATAAATAAACTACACAAACATGTGTAGAATTATTTCAGATCAACAACTTACTGCTCCTGGATATTCAGGTAAAGAGCTAAAGATTTGTTGCAAGTCCGCTTTTCGAACAGATAAACTAATCGGGACTGGATGGGATCCGGACTATGTGCCTCCACCTGACATCCAATCCGGGACCACTTGCTTACAAAGCTTGATTATAAAGTGACAGCGTTCTTTGTCCACTATTAATATATGTACAGAAAAATGTCAGCACTGGGAAAAATAATATATTACTGGATTGTAAGAAGAAGTGTAAAATAATTGTAAAATTTAAGAGAAAAAGAAGTTACGAGGATTTACGAATAATACAGCTGTCCTAAATGTTATTAATGTTTTGTGCTTAATAGGTTAGATGAATCAGGTGAGTTAAATTGACTTGAGCTTTATTTCAAACCCACTTTATATATAAATAGGCTAGTCATTGTGGACCTACAATTTAAAGTTAAATCATAACACTATGTGTCTCCATCGAACACAGGACCCTTGATTACAAGGCAAGGACGTTCCTCCTACACCATCGGGGAGGCCCTACAGATATAACAGCCAAATTATAATTCATAACTCCAAGTTACTTAGGGACAAAAAAAATACTACACTAACACGAAAAAATACCTAACTTCACAGAAGTTAATACTAGCATGTTCCTTTCTTTAACACGGAATTAGCATTAGTCGCAGCCAAAGATCTGCTGCTTATACGGTCTCCTCATAACAAACTTCAATAAAAAATTAAAACAGGAATGTTTCTCTTCGTCAAATACTGGACAGTCTGAAAAACAAAAATGCTAGATCTAGATTTTACTTCTAGTCCGTCTTTGTTTACGTGTAGAACGCAAGGGTAACGTTTCAGGGTTCGAATCCCAGAAAAGCATGCATTTGTACTTGTCTTTTATTGCATCATGACAAGTCACTAACAGTTCTGGGTTGTAACAATTTCATTGACTTTCAGTTGGATAATTACAACCTAGAAGTGCCAGTGACTGTACAAATGGCCCAGTTCGATATTTCAACGGCAGAGTTCTTCTACTGCTTGCACAAGTGAGTGTTATCTGCTGCAGTAATCGTCAAGTCATTCCCCTTCTTCCACTCATCGAGCTGCCAGAGTAATGCGTAAGAATTATTTTCACCGGTATCTAATTTTCGCTCCAGGCTACAAGCAAGTTCTAACAAAATAATTAGTCATGCGATATAACATGACGATTATTATTAGAGGTTATTTATGAATTGCTCTTTTGCAAAGTGAAATAGTTTTCCCTTTCGCTAAAGTTAACAACAATGAGATAGCAAATTAAAGAACTATGAATCAAAACAAAGACAATAGCTACCAGACAGCGTTTGCCTTTCTTTGACGCTTTACTTATGAAACTGGCCTGTGATCGAACATTTCGTTCCCAGTTTTTTTTTTTTTAAATTTATTATTATTTTACAAATATTTTTTTAAAAATCTTGTATTTACAAGGACAAGCAAACAAACAAAAGTAAGAATGTCTTATTTCAAATTGTTAACCGCCCTCAGCCAAAGGTTGAGGGAGTTTGAAATGCAAAAGTTAACTTTCGTTCTTGGTTATTGGAGAGAACGTGCATAGTATTAATATAACGAATGGTTTGTCCAATGAATGTATAATACTTGTATAATTGTGACACACAGGCGGAGCAAAGGACGAAAATCCCGTGGATACAACAAAACCAGAACTGCATACCCAGCCCAAAACTTGACAATTTGAAATTAAAAGTGGGCAAATGTAGAAATATTATAAACCAGTTATTGGTGCATCATTTCCAGCTGAATTGTATATTTAAACATCTGTCGTAAGTGACTTATGGAAAGTTTCATCTGCACATTATTTTGCAAAACTCTACCTTTACAATTCTACTTTCCTCTCTATAGGTATATACCATGTTCGATATCCGGTAAAGGGGACATAGTGGTTCGGATTTTATTATAAAACTGTAGGTCCAGTCCCGTTTAACCTATCTGTGCATAAAAGTGGACTTGAAACTATACGTAAAAAAGATCGACAGATATGCCGACCTCCGTACGGAGTGGTTAGGAGAGTTTACGACGCCAATGGTAAAGACATCTGTTTTCTTTGTGAGTGTTCCTGCATCAATTTCGTAATTTCATCGTATCATCAGTCATCTTCATCGTTGCGATTAACCAAAAGTGATAGCAAAGCGATGCAAAATAACAAAATCAAATCACACACAAACAACATACATACACTGAAGAAACTTAGTAGCAGTAAAAGTTTTGCATTTCAGTTCACAATTACGTGCGTTTTACATTGAAGGCACTTTAAGTAATGTTTTGCGATGGATCCAAAATATGTCTGTTACTGACAGTCAATTGCTTTTTTCCTCCCTTCCGTATAGCCTTCACCCGAGTATCGAGACGTCGCCAGTTTCCATCAATGTTTCGTCGACAAAGGCTTCAACAACGATAAATATCACATCTCTACTTTCGATGCGTAAGCTTCATGATTATACTGTTTAGTACTGAATAAAGGTGACGACCGTCTGTTGAAAAATGCTGAACATTTTGGCAACGCAGAGGCAGGATTACATGGTAAAGAGCTCATTGCGTCAAGCAGGCTCTGGCAACTCCCTTACAGTTGACAATTTTGCAACAGCTCCAGTGAATTTCTCATCTTACTCAAGCTCTAACATCAATATCAAAATCATTATATCTTCTTCTTTTAGGTGGAGTTCGACGTCTAATCATACATTGGATAATTCACTTCCTTTGCTGCTGATACATTTTTGCCTTTCAAGTAAATGCAGGATTGATTGATTTGGTGTTTTAAGTCCACTTTATGCACAGTAAGGCAAATCGGGACTGGACCTAAAGTTTAAACCCGAAATACTGTGTGTCTCCATCCGGTATCGAACTCGGGGCCCCTTGATTACAAGGCGACCACGCTACCACTGCGCCATCGGAGAGACCCAAGTAAATGCAGGAAAATCAGGCCTTCTGTAAGAAGCTAAGAGGATTAAAAACGTTTCTGCTCTGTCCCTCGCCCTCCTGCAAGATAGCGATAAGAAGTGCTTGCTTCTTTCAATAACATGTATTGGATGGTGGCTGTACACCGAGAGTTGGACGGCGGAGCGCGGAGGACTAGCCTGTTTCCCGAGAGAAGAGGCCGAGCCTCGGGTAAAGAAATATAAAAATACAACTTTATTACCAATGGTCAGATTCAACTGAAATTAAAGACTGCCCAGCAGAAGATTATAATCGACAAAATCCCAAAAGCAGAATTTGATAGGAGATTAATTAAGCCAGATATTAAAGATTAAACAACGAGACTGGACAACAATAACTACAGACTCCCTGGCGCTGTTTTTCGGAACTAACGTGCAGGTTACGATGGGCCCGGTCTTATGGTAACCTCTCTTCGAGGTGCTTTTGGAGAAGGGTCAAAGATCTCCAAATACACGGGTGAAGATAGCAGGACAAGAGGCTACGACTTGAGGACGATTTACCAACGCTTGGAAAGAGAGGGTACCGTAACGAACCTTTTGAATAGCAGATAAATAGACGCCCAGAGAAGCGGAAGACACAGTTTTACTCAGATTTTCTTCGACGTGTTATCGTGCACCATCTCTCGCGAACCACCCGCTTAAAGTATCCGCTTTGTGTGTCGCACCGTTCCGTGTAGTGTTTATTTCGCACGTGGCTGTTTACTATCAAGATGGAGTAGAGACAGTGAAAGGCCCCACTGAGGGGGCGTCTGACCTAGTTGCCAACTTTGAAGATGCGGAAATCCAATCTTATCGCCCGGAAGCCAGCTATTGACCAAGCCGCCAAGCATACACTTTTCCACCACGAGGACTTCAGTCATAGCCGACAAAGGTAAGCCGGAATGGACGTGAAAATGGATAGGCTTCGTTCGCCCCGTCGTGACATCCAAGAAACTCGTTTAATTACATAAAAAATCTCGAAGAGACATTGCTTATTACGGTGATTAAATTGTATCAGCTATAATTTTAACATGTAAAACCGTACAGCTTCCATTTATTCGTTTATCCAAAGTATTTCACATTCAGATTGTACGACGCTATAAATTGTCAATATAATTATATAACAGTGATCCTAGTTAACCTCAAACGTAACAATATAAAGATTAACATTCAATTACAACAACATAAAAGGAGTAGTGTTTTGTCGTACAGGTTAAGCTCCTACCGGAACATGGTTTTCCCGGAAAGCAAAAGTAAATGTCAAATTAAGAACAGTTTAAATCAATGTAGCTAGCTTTAAACATGCCGCCGAACTATTATTGTACTAATTACTTATGTCTTTTGGATTGCCGAGATATGAATGCGTGAGTGAATATATGAATGAAAGGGGCAATGATGTAATGTTTATGCATGTGCTCTTTTATAGAAATTACAGTATATATAGAACTAACCCTGTGGTGTGATTTGTTCTACCCTATGTAATCTCTTGGGCTCCGATTGATGGCACTTACCCTGGGACAAAAGGTAAATAGGTTATTAATGATTGCCTTTTGTTTATTTGTTTAATTGTTTTTGTGGGTTTGACATTACCATTGTAATGTAGAACCAGAACGACGTCAGGCACGTTAAATAAGTAGACGTCGCGTTACAAACTTATTATTAACATAGTATATTCATATTTTCAGTCACTGATTGACGCATAGTCGTAACGTAATTTCCTGAGAAATATGGTGCGAAAAGATGAATTCCCCCATTTATAAAAGTTCGACTCTGTTGTTGAGTGCGTTGGGTGATCGTACACTCCGGGTTCGAGTCCCGTCAGCCTGGACGAGGCTGTTTTGCGAGTGTGTCTTCATCCATTTAACATAATCAAGATTCATCGTCGTGAATTGCCAAAAATGGAAGAAAAGAGACGTAAAATAAATAATAAATATCAAATACAAATGACTTCTAAAAAACAGTGGCCTGGCCAACGACAAAGCTTCGTACTGTCCATAACTGCACAAATTAACCTAACAGTCCATAACTCCCCCCCCCCCCCACGTCCCTTTTGAACAGGGAATCATTTCGTGGGTTTATAACTGAACAAAATATAAGACATAAAAAAGAACAAAGTAGGTTTCAGGGGTGACCAGTGGCATAGCAGCAGCTCCCTCAATGCAGGGAAGGGGGAAGCTAGGGACCTGTCTATACAGTAAAGTACAGCTGTTCCCTGTGCATTGCGCCATGACTGAATATCACGGGAGTGTGGACTGTGGAGTTATAGGGCATAACATGATAACATGACCTGATCACTGCAACAATTCTATGCTGTCTCTCTTCGCCCGAAAAATATACGCAGTGTTAGTGGTATAGGTGACTTCGCACACACCGCACTGCGAAAGAAGGGGGCCCAAGCCTCAAGACTACATTCCGAGAACGGAAAGTGAAAGAAAGAAAATAATTATGATGATAAATTGAATTCAAGTTTCTCCGATTTGAAACACAATTTAATAATATAATTTTTAATTTTGCCTACGTGTTATGTGTACCCATATTTCTATTATTCATTTAAATTATTAAACTAATTAGTATGTTAATATCTGCTATTTATATATCAAGTTAAAACATCATGACACTTTGCTGAATGAGTTGAAAGGCGCTAAGACTTAAAATGTGCTAAGGGGACAGTTAACAGGCGATTGCTTTACAAGCCGTTAACATGTGCTGTTCCCGAACAGCGATATCTCATTATATCTAATCATCACTATCTCTTGCACAAACACTGCGTCATAAATGAAACAATAAAGAAAGATTCCGCCGAACTACCGTCCAATTCAAAATTATGGCTACTCGAGTTTGCTCTCGAAATAAAAATTAGCCAGTTAAGTTATTGAATTGTGAGTTAAGCTATAATAACTATTTTATTTTTCAATTATGCCTTCAATTTCTTATCCTCGTTAGAACCAAATAAAATGCCGCTTTTTTGGTGTTTTTCAAACTACACTCTCTTTGAGATTCTGTAATTAAAAAACTTGTGGTCCAATTGTGACGAAATTTAAATACGTAGCTCTACTGGTTAATTTTTTGATTGGAGCTCAAACTCGAGTTTCCATAATGTTTAATCCGACTGTAGACATTCATTCGCTTTCAGGTCAATTACCCTCAAATAGTACTAACACAGAGAAAACAGGAATTGCATAGTCTCCCCCCTTTCCGTACTTTCAAGCGACCACCTTGGAATCAGCCAAAAACGGCGTCACCCACTCCCTTCCCTACCTTGACGTCCCCTAGCCCACAAGCAAGAAAAAAACAGCATCGGAGATCCAATTGCGTACATGGGCCAATGTTGAGGGTCTCAAACAATTACCAAATTTCTGGTTTGAAAGATTGCATTAATACTTGTTATACAAAGTATAGCTAAATCTAAAGAATGGACTCGATAATATGGAGTCATGGACATCGTAATTCTACCTTCAACATTTTATCATTCAACATCATTGTCTGGATTCATCCACGAAATAGATCGGTGACGTAAAATAACCAAAATAGAAATATCTATATAGGAAACATTTTAATTGAATAGGTCGCAAATTCTTTCAAAATAATGTGCCGTGTAGAAATGTTTATATTACAGTCGAAGCAAGCAAGATATATTTTTTTGCAAAATTGAGGGTAAAACAGCAATTTAGACCAAATATTTAGTCTAAAATTACGTACTACAGTAAAATGTTGTTAACCGTAAGAGGCTGCTGGTAGATCAGAATGTAATCTTGATTTATTGGGGGGGGGCAAATGGTACATCGCCAAATGCCGTGACGATATATCGCTGACACGATATATGTTCTAAAATATCGTGACTATATATTGCCCAACACTAGTAAGAACTATTAACCTGGAAGTAAAATTGAAAGTTTAATTCAAATATAAACGAAAGAAGGCAAGGAGAGAAGATTTAAAATTGTAAACAGATTTAATAAAGGATTCAAAGGTTCCTAGGTAAGCGAAGATAACTATGTGTCCCCGAGAAAAGTGAGTTTACACAGGATATAAAGCTTACACTGGATATAAAGCAATGCAAACAGCCCGACTATTTATTAAAGTTCTTCAGAGAAATGGGCCAGAGGAAAAAGGCCATCCCTTTGGCTGGTCGCAAATCCGAGTTAACCAATTTTCAGGACCAAACTTGAAACCAAAGCTGAAGAAATGAAAACAGCCAGTTTCTGGATCAGCGCTTCTTTCAAATATTCATTGCCGATAATTGCGAAGATGAGGGTGAATGGTAATACGATCAGATTGATGAAGTGACAATCACAAACCTATATGGACGACACAATCCAGGCACCAGACACTCGTTAGTCTGATAAATGCAGTTCAGGGTCAGACTCCAAGACACACATTTTGGCGAAGTACAAGATAATTTCGACTATATATTCTTCTTATTCAATTTATTCGACATAGCATGCAGTTTTTCTTGCATAACAATTGTGTTACTGAATTCTAATTAGATTTCTTTATGTGTAAATATTTAGCGTACTACAAACTGCACGAGAAATTACGCTAGTGGTTTTATAAAGGGTGTTCCAAAATGAATATCGGGGTTTCTATGAAGTGTATCTTCTATTACATATACATTACAGAAATGAAATATACTTTAAAAGGAAAGGTAACTCAAACAGTTTTTGTTTCTACTTTGCAGGTGATGTTTCGTAACTCCGCCGCAGCACGGCGCTAGTAGTAAAGATGGGGATGACTTCTGAGCGTAAAGCCTTCTGTATCTTGGAATTCGCAAGGTGTAACTCAGCAATTGGAGTGCAACGTGCTTTTCAGCGGGAATATGAATGTGATCCCCCATCGGAAAACAACATCCGAAGATGGTACAACCAATTTAAGAATACGGAATGCCTGTGCAAACGGGAGAGCTCCTCCGGAAGACCGCGTCCAGCAGATGAGCAAGTGGAACAGGTCAGAGCAAGTTTCGGTCGGAGTCCCAGGAAATCTGTAAGGCGGGCGAGTCGCGAACTGTCAATGCCGTCCACGACTGTTTGGAGGGTGTTACGAAAGAGACTGCACATGAGGCCGTACCCTACCTACATCTGTTACAGACCCTAAAGCCTGAAGATAATGTGACCCGTGCCAACTTCTGCGAAAATGTGCTGGACATGGAAGATGATTTTCTTGCACGTGTGATCTTTAGTGATGAAGCCTCATTTCATCTTAGTGGACGAGTGAATACGCATAATGTGCATATTTGGGGGTCTGAAAATCCACACCAAACGGTGCAGCACATGAGGGATTCGCTAAAAGTTAACGTCTTTTGTGCTCTATCCAAAGAACAAGTGTATGGACCTGTCTTCTTTGTGTATAACACTATCACTGGCACTGCTTATTTGGACATGCTCCAGCAATGTTTCTACCCTCAACTGGATCGTGACCAAAAAAAAAAAACATCATCATCCCCTCACTTTCATCGTGAAGTACGGAATTGGTTGAATGCTGTTTTTCCCCAACGATGGATCGGTCTTCATTGTGAGAATGACGTGGTTCTTCTGCAATGGCCACCAAGATCTCCCGACCTCACCCCCCGTGATTTCTTTTTGTGGGGGTATGTAAAGGATAGTGTATACGTGCCACCGCTAACTGCCGACCTCCCTGAATTGCGACACAGGATTGATGCAGCTGTGGAGTCTGTTACACCAGACATGTTAGCTTCAGTGTGGGAAGAAATTGCCTACATACTAGATGTGTGTCGTGTCACAAAAGAATCCCACATTGAACACTTGTAACTTGTGACAAAAAACTGTTTGAGTTACCCTTCCTTTTAAAGTATGTTTCATTTCTGTATTGTATATGTAATAGAATATACACTTAATTAAAACACCGATATTCATTTTGGAACACCCTGTATATAGCCTCATTAATCAGTTCCTCAACGAGGGGGGGGGGTGC
Source organism: Lepisma saccharinum (assembly GCF_977018435.1). Taxonomy (NCBI): domain Eukaryota; kingdom Metazoa; phylum Arthropoda; class Insecta; order Zygentoma; family Lepismatidae; genus Lepisma; species Lepisma saccharinum. Next base: position 19,878,342 of record NC_139247.1, read on the forward strand.
AAAACTGACATAGCAGTCACCGTAATCAAGATGTCTCGGACTCGATTTTCAGTGGCGGCACATATAAATAGTATAAATACCGTCATAATAATAGCAAAACCTGTGCTAAGGTGATTATGCATACCTATAAACCATAAGGTAAAATGGTTTCTGTGAAAGGGGGAAATGAACGTATGACAATTAAGGTAACATTGTCCAGATAGGCTACTGAAACACCCCTTAACACTCCCAAATAAATTAGTCTGCAGTTGCATATGTGTGTGAGGGGAAGGGATAGGGGAGCGTATAGTTTTGAATTCTATTACCCACGTGTTTAAGTGACATTTCAGAAGCTGAATATCTTTTCCCCGGCATCATGAAACATGACCTTGAGACTGCGTATCGTATCGTTAACTAAATAACGGAGAAAAGGATGGTAATTGGACATTATTGATTGTTTTGGTGTAGTTCACTTTTCTTTTCTGTCACTTTTGACTAATCGCGAATATGAGGATCAGCTCTGCATTTCTCCCTATATTTAAGTCGCAATTAGTCATCATGCACAGTTTTTTGCTCCACAACTACGTAAGTTTGAATAGAAAAGAAAAGTTACAAGGAACACAGACATTTTCTAGTAAAAAAGCATGATCTCGGCGCTTTACAAAAGTAGGAAAAACATTTTTTCTTTGTAATTAACAAATCACCCAACTTTTTAACTTCTACGGCCACTAGGCCTAACTATAACAAAGCGTATCAGGTTCAACTACAGTTTCTGCCTCGATCAATACTCTCATCACGGGAATTTTAACGTCCTTTCTACAACAATTATTTCCTCAAAAACCACGACAGTGCAGTTATGCAACGTGCGTGTATAAATTTTAGCCACAGAAGATCCTGCATGTGTAGGGGTTCGAGGAATAAAGAGTGCCTCACACATGGCAAACCGTTACGGAGTAAGGGGGATGGATAAAGCCGAGTTTACACCGAATGTTACCTGCAAACGTTTTGAACTCTTTGATACCAACACGGTTAACAACAGATGTTGTCAAAATGTTGGTAGCCATAAAAACTACTTTCACTTTACTCTTGTTAATAACTTTTGTTAACATTTTGGCTGCAAGATGCCGACCGTGGAGGACGTTGTACTCTCTGTGGCAGCATGTGTCATTTTGTCGAAACAGATAAGACCGAAGATTCTGGGTGAGACCTTCACTGCGGACAGGAGCTAATTGTAGGGGAAGTGCCCTTTGATCTGTAGCGACTTCTAGTGGATAACAACATTTCTGTTTCCAACACGGGAAATCTGTTGAAAACATGAGATGCTGATAAGAAATTCACAAGCATTTTTCGAAATATTAACGACATTTGCTGGTAACATGTGTGAGCAACCCCGGTGTAAACGCGGCTTAAGAGCATGGATAAATCCTGGAAAGTTTCGATAGAAAGTTCGTTTTCCAACAGTTTTGTTATTGAATTGGTATTGAACTACAGCTAGGATCGTAGCAGTTAGTTAACACACTATTCTGTTCATCTTTTGAAACTTTTCAGGTACTACAAATCGACAATAACACTCGAAATAGACGATTACGTTACATTTACATGTAAATGTAATGTAATTGTTTGAGCAATGTTAATTTGTTCTAGCAATAAAATATAAATAAGAATTTAAGAACTAAGAATATGATTTACGTTTATTGATTTTACAGTATATTGATTTATTTGGTGTTTTAAAGTCTATTTTATGCACAGTAAAGCCAATCGAGACTCGACCTACAGTTTAAAGTGGTATCCCAATAACTATGTGCCTCCACCTGGTATCGAACCGGTCGAACCTGGTACCCCTAATTTACAAGGCAACGACGCACAATATATTTCTTTCTGTACTAAAAACTTACGTTTCACTTTACGGAAAGAATATAGAAACTTAGGAAAATATACTGGTTCTAAATTAAGAATCAAAACATTGTGTAAGATGACATGAACTTTGGCTTGCTATGCATAAGTAAATATTGAACAGTATTTATTGATTTCATTAAACAAGGGAACAAATGAAAAATTGTGAGCAAAATAATTAGTTTCAAGTCTAGATTCAATGGTGACAGTTGTTGCTTGATATGTTGATAATCTCGCCGTAACTGCCGACCTGAAGGCACCATGCAGTGCATATCAGCTCCCTCTCTCACTCTGTGTGGGAGTATGTAAATAGGAGTTCTAAACCAGCCTCAAATATGGTGTTACAAATTTCAGAAACTGGAAAAATTCGATTGAAAATTTAAAGTTCATGGAAAACTTAAACTAATTTTACCTCGGAAAATAACAGTTGTCTCAATAATCAAATCGACTGAGAAGAATGTATTTTAAACTTTTTGGATGTTATTGTTAGTTCATTCAAAATATCTTGCTCATGATAACCTGTACTCAGAAGAAAATTGCTACTACGAAGGAAAATTTCGTAGAACGTTTAAAAGACAGAAGGTAAAATTTTCCAAAATATTGAATTCAATGATTGTCTCTTCATTCTGTTTCCAGTCTCATAACTCTTATTTTGATCAAATATTGATTATTTGATATATTAAAAATGTTTATGTGCAGATCTACCTGCTAATTTTATAGATCAGCGTTTTAAATGATTTACATTATTAATGACTAGGCTATATATCTTGCAATTTCTTACGCAACTCACACTGTTTCACATGCAAAATTATTTTTAACTTTCAAACTCTCTAGTGTATTCCAATTTAATAATTTTATTCCACCCCCAAATAATTTGAAGCTACAGAAAGCAGTTATAATTCCTAATATTTTTGCCTTACGAATTTGAAAAAAGTAGTACAGCAGCATACCTGTGGTTTCATTTGAGGTGGGGGGCTAAACCTGGAGCCTATTGAACGTAGATGCAACTTTAGTAAATAAGACACAAACGGGTTTTCCTACCTCCTTATGTATGTGTTTGTATGTGTTACCCCAGAAAACCAGAGTAGACGTAGAATGAGGTACCGACAGATTTTTTCTTAGTGTTTAGAACTAAGTTACAATATTTAGAACTAAATTATAATATTTAGAACTAAATCAACATTTTTATTTGCGTATTTTATTCATTATTCATAAATTAATATTCATAAGACACAAATTATTCATAAACCAAAAGAGTTGATATAGTTTCAAATATTACAAATTAGTTCTAAATATTATAATTTAGTTCTGAATTTTGTAACTTTCTTCTAAACATTAAAAATGAAACTGCCGGTATTTCATTCTCATTCTACCTCTACTAACCAGGTAGTACATAACAGCGGTGTTGAGAAGCACTGGCCTGGAGAAAAAGATTAAAAAATTGCTTCAATGTAAGAGAGGTGGTCAGAATTGCAACAGCGTGTTTGTGTTTACATTCTTTAATTTACATATGTTTTCAGCCACTATTGGCGACGACAAAGGTGAATTATGAGTTACAGTTACAAAGGTACATTCATGCCCAGGCCAGAACTTGAACATACTTGATTGATTTATTTAAAATTTGGACACGTCAGCACATTGGCCATTGCATTTAACACTCACTTGGGTTTCCAACCGAGTTCTCACTGCTTTATTTGAAAATGTTGATTTTTCTCAAAATTTCGGAGTGGTTCTAGTCCCTTCAAGCCTCCCCCTCTTCTGCCTACGCCAGTGATTACAATCGAGACAAATACTAGAACTGCTGTGGTCCACAAGGCAAACATGTCAACACAAAGCAAAGGATTATGCTGCCTGTGTGTCTGGGCTCCAGAGCCTCGTAATTATCCAGAATGCGGCCCATGCCTTTGGCACGATGAATTTCTACCCTTCACGAAAGTCACACCTTACACCAGGCACAGGGAATCGAACCCGGATCCCTCGCTACGTAGGTTACCAGTATACCACTCAACACGCTCGACCACCGATATATCTACCTGTACATATGACCCAATAAAAAGCACAGAATAATGCTGCACGCTAGGTTGATGGAAATCAGATAGCCTAATTATTAAAGAATACTTTTCACTGCAAGGTGGAAGTTTAACGACTAACTGATAGAAATCATGCTACACAAAAAATATTTTAGTTTTTTTTTTTTTTTTACTTCAGAAGATGTATACTTTCTTAAATAATCCCTCAAAATATTCTAAAGTTCATGAAATACTGTTGTTATGTTAAACAAACTTTACTTCTTTCCTTCATACACGGGAACAGACCCACCTGTGTATCTCAGATGACGTCATACGCCAGAAGGGCGAGTTTTCAGGACCGCGTTGCATTCACCTTGCGGTCTTTCCACCATGGGAGAGCGCCAGCTCTAACCCCTATACATTTGTTCGTTCGTGGATTTTCCCTATATCACGTGTCCTTGCAATTATTGATATTGCATGATGTTCGAATCACTCCGTGGTGATGTGGTTAGCACAGCTCGCTAGGGCGCCAGGTGTCTCGGGTTCAAATCCTGGTCTAGACATTGGTGTCATTTGTTATTTCATATCATCCTCATCTTCGCGATTAGCCAAAGGTGGCAGAAAAGGCAATTAAAATAAACCAAATCAATCAATCAATTATGGAGATATTTTAGAATGAGTAATCTTGAATTTCAGTCTGCCCATTATTTGTTTTGGTCAGTTTATAAATACTGTGAATCCTTCTTACAACATCGCAAGTATCATTAATGTTTTGGATTTTGCTCAAGCAAAACTCCCAAGTTGTTGTTTTTAAGTCGTCTCTCTTAAAGAGGAACGCTAGTGGCAACCCTGCCACGCGCCCCTGCTAGTTATGTCAGAGCAAGCGTTTGCTGTGTTGGGTTGCATACGTACAGGACAAGCGCTTTCGAGGTAAACTTTATAGGGAAAAGTTACTTGTTTTTATGATATCTACCAGCTCCCAAGCGTCGTTGAAAGAGCTTTGCGACACCCTGCATAGTAAACGTTCATGCAACCTCCCACTCTTTAAAATTATGCACTTTTTGCGTGAGGTCCGCCATCATAAATTAGGAGGTAGGAAAAGAAACGGATGACACGCTCACTCAACAAGAGGCCTTGCATCAGTGGTGCTTTCAAATCTGGGCCGATTAACAATTACAAAAGTCGGAACGAGTTTACGCCATAGATTGAGCTGATGCACTCGTATCCGGACTGAGATTTTCTGTGTCTTCTACAGATGACTGCAGGCATAGCAGCTTCGTCGACGGACAATATTTTCCAAATATCTGCCCTAAATCAAGAAATGTTCCAAAATAGTGGGACATTAAGTGAGAGATAATATGTGGAATGCACTTTACTTTACCCTTGCATGTTTCACATTCATATTATTTATTAGTATTTTTTGTGTTAAGAACTCTACACCTTTCCAACGACATTAAAGTCTAAAGTCTTAAAATACCACCATAAAATAGAGATTGTTCATTTTGTGCTCGTAGGCTTGTTTTGTTGCACTAAGTCGCTGTGTATTAGTAGCGACATGTTTTGTGCTGCCATTGGTTGGAAATGTTCCGTGTGTACGTCGAACCAAACTGTTTCTTTCAAGGTTAGTTGGTAAAACTACACACAATAATAAAACTAGACCGTATGATCGCAATAATCGAGACAGTTAGCTTCTTGTGCTTTTGTAGTCAGGTCAGTTCGTTCTGCCAAGACGACACCATATACTTTTTATAAGTAGTGAATTGAAAACGTTTCTTGTGACTAAGAAATGTCTCCCTCTGTTGCTAATATCGGACTCTTGAGATAACAGGGCAGAATAATGGTTTGTTCGCCTCTACCTCAGTTTGGTGAAGCCACTTGTTTTATTGCGACATGTTATGAGAGTTTCTTAGTCGACATACCAACAAAATGTGACGCAACATCAGTTTAGGGTTGTACAGTCACGGACACTTCTGGGTAGTAATGATTCCATTGAAAGTCAATAGTGTTGCTACAACACAGAAGTGTCCGTGATTACAATATGATTATTTACCATAATATACTTTTCCCAACTCGGCCTCGAGAACATTGGTTTATTTCTTTTTCTTAATCGTGTTTTTTTTTATCCTGCGTTTGAGACTGGGTAACGACATGAAGACATACGATATTTAAACTTCTTGACTGTATGCTTGCTTTTGGTGCAAGTGGAACTCGTTTGTTTGAGTTGGTGCTTTAAATCCGCTTTATACACAGTAAGGATAATCGGGACTAGACCTACAGTTTAAAGTGGAATCCAAACCACGAAATTCCTCCACCGAGTATCGAACCCGGGACCCCTTGATTACAAGGCGACGAAGCAACCATTACGTCATTTTTTAAGGAATACCACTAACCAGAAGTATCCCCCGTTTTTCAGTATATTCTCAAGATTTTCATTTCTCGGTTATTATCAATTTTAAGTTTTTCTCATTTGGACAAACACAAATACCCGTGCCTTAACCGGGACTCGAACCCGGAACCCCTGGCGTCGTAGCGCGCCGTGCTAACCAGTCCGCCACGGAGGTCGACATGGCCATCGGGGAGGCCTTAGGTGGAACTCGTACCCCTCCTACTTGACTGCGAGAAGAACTACCGAAGTAAGAAAGGACCGGGCGTCCGGTAAAAAAGGCGCGAAAACAAAATGCTTGTGGTCGACGTGATAGGACGCAAAGATACACCAGCAGACTTCATGGGTGACGTGGAAGTAGAGGTCAGGTGATCAACAGTTACTGTGATTGGTTGGTTGCAAGGAATGAGATTTATAAAACGTTTTATTGTTCGCTCCAGTCGCGAAACAAATATTTCTGTACGCTTCACATCAAGTTTATACGTCAATCATTCATTACGAGTATTACAATTATGCCCTATCTAAGGGGATCCCAAACTTTGTAATTTTAAAATTTTTCCTCGGCGCCCAAGTCAGAATGTAGGCATAGGCCTATCTAAAACTTGCAACGCTAAGTTAGTGATGTTAGGTTGCTTGCCTTAAGTTAAAAAATAAGCACATATTTCAAATTCAGAAACATTGTTTATGTAAAAAGGACCAAATAAGCAAATGTTTGGAACAATCATATCTAAAACCATCTGTAGACTAACAAGTAAGTGGCATTTCAGTGAAAATATCGCACCCCGGGGTGCCGCGGAGCACACTTTGGGAACCACTGCGCTATTCAATTTTGAATCAGTTTGTGAAGAAAGGTTTAATTAAAATGTCGATTAAGACTCACACCATTATAAACTTGGATAGTTTTACTGTACTGGACTTCTGGTAAATTAACACTTAATTCATTTTACAAAGAAATGAAATAAGTGACTTTTTCCTTTGCTCGTTTTGTTCAAATGTACAGTCTACATGGAACAGCCATCTGAAGCACCACTCTCCTCCACAAACTTAATAACTCCAACAGAAGTAATTTTTTGTCGACTATAGTCTCCAAATTCTGTTCTTACGCAGAGAGACAAAATCGTAACAATTCTATTTCGAGTGACCCTTCACAACTATGAAGAAAGTGAGATCCTAGTTCCAGCAAATAAATTGATAGGGCCACTTCGGTAGATTATAGTGCACGCTGAGTGTGCACGGAAAATAGAGTTTCAAATATAATGAGTGGCTTCGCAAATGATCTGCGGAGACTGTATTTGCATAAGCATCTCTTCCTTCCCTGAGGAGAATTGAATAAAACAATGGCTTGGTGTAGCTTTCAGAGGCGAGAGGCACGTGACACGCTTAACTTGCAAACCAGCATTTAGAAAGCGACAGGACAAGTTGCATGTGTCACTCTGATTAGGCAATTTTCTCAATACCGTGCTCTTGTTAGCTCATGCGCCGTGAATGTTTGAATTTAAACTAACGGTGCTAATATCGCTTGCCGCTTGTAGCTTCTGTGTGAATTCTCCGTGTCGCTTGTCGCCTGTCACTTGTCGTCTGTCGTTTGCAGCTTTTTTGCTTTGTAAGGGAGATTTCACACGAAAGCGACAACCAACACCTGTCCCTTGGAAGCGAACCAGCAGTAATGAATTGAACCTTTCGAACAGAAGCGACACGACAAGATGCAGGTGTCGCTTGTATCTTGCGTGTCGCTCTGATTTGCCAGTTTTGTTAATACTGTGCATCATGTTGCTTCGTACTTTTGTTCTCGCATGCGCGGTGAATGTTTTGCCTTATATTGAATTTTCTAATGTCGCTTCTTGCTTTGGTATAAAATTTCCATGTCGCCAGTCGCCTGCCGTTTAAGCAGATTCCATACCGAAGCGTAACGCGACAAGCGACAAGCCTCGGTAATCAATGCTACGTTTCGAACTGATACAGCACGGTAAGCTGCAAATATTGCATGTCGCTTTTTTATCAATGTTGTGCATCGTGACGCCTCCACTTGTTGTCGTGCACGGGCGGTGAATGTTTTAGTCTACAAGCCAAAAGGGACCCGTGTCTCTTATCGATGTGGAAGCACACTGTCGCTTGTCGCCTGCGTCAGAATTCTTCCCCTGACCCTGTCTGTAGATACCTTCCACGTATCAACATGAAAGAAAACTAGCATCTCTGGGTATGACGCCATATTGTCTATCTTACCATAGGGCTGGAACAACGGATATAGCAACAAATTCGCATATGATACAAGTCCTTTAATTCACTTGGTATTATATAATAGTTAAATACGTTTGCACACTGAAGAAATACAAAAAGGCCCACATCCGATAGGCTAGCTGAAATGTTCTCCCGCTGCCGCGAGCCGACATGCACCATGCCGCTGTGTTCGAATATCACGCTCCCAGCATTCCGAGTTCTTGCAAGAAGCTCCCAGCGGGAGTTAAATAAAAACAAATGAGGAGCGGAAAGCAATACTATTTACAATCTTCAACATTCTCCCCCCCGTTGGAATGCACAGCATCCAAACTAAATCATGAAAGTTCAATTGATCTTCCCATCTGGAAGAGGTACAATCTTACTGAGAGCCCTTCGGTACACTCCATCCTTGGTGCGAACCACGGCTACACGAACTAAATTGTCTTTCCCTGGAAACACTTCCTCTATAATGACAATTTTCCAAGATAATGGGGGTAGGTTGTCTTCTTTCAGAAGCACAAGTAGTCCTGGTTGCAGGTTGGGCTGCGTGGTTGTCCACTTCTGACGCTGTTGCATACCATGAAGATAATCTCGGGACCAGTTTCTCCAAATCCTTTGTTGAAACTGTTGAACTCGTTGCCACCTGGAAAGTCTATTTTCCTTGAGATCACTTAAGTCTGGTTGAGGAAAGGAAGTTAGTGGACCACCAATAAGAAAGTGGCCTGGAGTGAGGTAATTAAATTCTTCATGAGAATCAGGTAAGGATGTAAGAGGTCGAGAGTTTAAGCAAGCTTCGATTTGCCACAAAAGAGTTGACAGCTCTTCGTATGTCAGTACAGCATTCTTGGCTACTCTACGAAGATGGTACTTCATGGATTTTATCGCGCTTTCCCAGACACCACCGAACGATGGGCTACGTGGAGGTGAGTTTTTCCACTGAAAGTTTTCTTGTGCTGCATACCTTTGAATGTCTTCACTGAATCCTTGCGATTGAAATAGCAATTCAAGTTTCTGAAGTTCGTTCTTCGCTCCTTGAAATGTTGTGGCATTATCGCTGATAATGGTGGAACACTTGCCTCGCCTTGCTGTAAAGCGTCGCAATGCTGCTATGAAAGCTTCAGAAGTAAGGTCTGTTACTAGCTCAAGATGTATTGCTCTCGTGGCTAGGCACGTAAAAAGAGCTATGTAGCATTTCTTTGTGATTTTACTCCTGATTGACCCTACTTTGATGACGTATGGTCCGGCATAGTCTATGCCCACATGATTAAATGCCTTGCTAGGTGTAACTCTGATGGATGGGAGCTGTCCCATTAGCTGTTGTGCTGCAGATGCCTTCAAACGATAACAAGTTAAACACTGATGAATGATTTGCTTAATAACTTGTCGTATTCTAGGTATCCAGTACCTTTCTCGAATGGATGAGATTAACAATTGAGGTGCTGCGTGCATCAATCGTTCATGCTCTGATGCAATTAGTAAACGGGCGAAGTGACTTTTTGGATGCAAAATGATTTGATGCTTGCTGCTGAATTCCAAGTTGCTATTTTCTAGCCTACCTCCAACACGAAGAATTCCCTGATTATCCAGAAAGTGGCGTAAGTCTTTAAGGATACTTTTGTTGGATACTTGCCCTTTGGCAGTGAGATCATTTATCTCTCGATGAAAGAACGAAATTTGTGTCATAACGACACACGTTTGAGTAGCGTCTTCAATGTCAATTGAAGTAAGTGGATCGCATTGTTTGTTACTTGCATTTTTACAATTGCGAATGAATCTTTTACAGAGCGCTACAATCCTTAACAATTTGAAAAATGTAGAAAAATCGTTTATTATTGCCTCTGATTGCAGATGAGACACCAGTGTAGTTACAGGAAGCTTTCGTTGTTCAGGAACATCTTTGTTCTTAAGACTTGTGTCAGATGATGATGATGGCCAGCACGTTTCATCTTCTTGCAACCAAGCTGGACCATGAAACCATACCGAATGATGATGAATATCTTGAGGTTTAACTCCACGGGAGATTAAATCTGCTGGATTATCCTTGGACGAAACATGTCTCCATTGATAAGTTTGAGTAAATTCTTGAATTTGCGCTACTCTGTTGGATACAAAAGGCTTCCATCTGCTTGCTGGCGATCTGAGCCATGCCAGAACTATTTGTGAATCTGTCCACAAATAAACATTGTCAATATTAAGTCTCAAAATTGGGAGAGTCTTGTTGAGTAATTTGGCCAATAAGACTGAAGCGCACAGTTCCAATCTAGGAAGAGTGGTTTTCTTGATCGGGGCGACCCGTGATTTTGAGCACAGTAAGTGAACTTCGGTGTAACCTTCTTCGTTTGCTGAACGAACGTACAAGCAACTGCCATAATTTTTCTCCGATGCATCGGAAAAGCCATGGATTTGTATATTCTTGACACAACCAGGTGTTAGGATGAAACGTGGTATTTGCATTTCACTGATGACTGGTAGCTGAGAATGAAGATGAACCCATTCAACTTGCAGGCTTTCTGGAAGTGGATCATCCCAGTTTATGTTGTGAAGCCACAACTGTTGTAAAAAATACTTATACATTACAGTTACTGGTGAAAGTAGTCCAATTGGATCAAAAATCTGGGCAATAACACTGGCTACTTGACGTTTGGTTGATTTGTGTGACATCATGTTGACAGACTTGGCTCCAATGTTAATCATGAAAGTGTCTGCCGAGGGATTCCATGAAATTCCTAGAGTTTTAACACCTTTGGCATGAAAATGAATTAGATTTTGAGTCTCTCTCAGTGATTCTGGAATAGCGTTGAGTACATCAGTGCTGTTGGAGCACCACTTTCGTAAGATGAATCCTCCTCTTTTCAGAAGTTCTGAAAGATCTTGATAAAGTTGTAAAGCACCTTGAACGCTACTGCTTCCTCCAACGAAATCATCAACATAGAAATCACGCTGCAACACTTAACATGCGTGTGGGAAGTTAACTGCTTCATCTTCGGCTAACTGCTTCAGGCATCTGGTTGCTAAAAAGGCACTTGATGTAAGCCCATGCGAGACCGTATTCAATTGAAATACTGTTATGAGTTCCTGAGGAGAGTTTCTCCACAGAATGCATTGCAGTGGCCTGTCATCTGGATGTATGTGTATCATTCTATACATCTTTGTTACATCAGAAACCAATGCCACCTTGTGAGTTCGAAATCTTAGAACAATGGAAAAGAAATCTTCCTGTATGGTAGGTCCAACCATTTGTATGCTATTTATTGATTCACCGCTTGTTGATGGCGAACTCCCATCAAAAACAACACGTATTTTCGTTGTACTGGAATCCTTGAAAACACAATGATGCGGAATGAAAAATTTTGTGCAGTCATTTGTTTGTACATCATTTAAATACCCTATGGGTTCCATGTGCCCCAACTGGTAATATTCTTGCATAAATTCTGTATAATCAGCCTTTAATTGTGGTTGACGTTGAAGCCTCGTTTCTAATTGGTGAAATCAAGTTAATGCAGAGTGTGAGGAGTCACCTAACACTGAACGATCCTTACATAATGGCAGCCTGACCGTATAACGGCCACTTTCATCTCGTGTCACATTTCGCTGAAAATGTTGCTCGCAAGCAATTTCTTCTGGTGATTGCAGTTTCGTGTGGATCTCCTCTATGATCCAGAACTGTTGGAGTTGCGAGCTGAGAGAATCTTCCTTTCTCGTGAAAAATGACCTAGTAATCCTGTTGCTAGAAGATGTTGCTATAATCTTCCCTGCAATAATCCATCCAAACTCTGTGTCTTGAAGAATGGGGAAATTTCCTGGTTTTGTTCTCTTTTCAGGCTTCATAACGGTAAAGAAAACCTCTGCACCAAGCAGAATCACTATTTTGCCAGGCGAACAAAAGCTTGGGTCTGCTAAACGAATATCTGTTGGAATGTTCCATTCAGATGCATCAAACTTTTCTGAAGGCATTAATCCTGCAATGGTTGGCAACACTGAGCACGAAATACTTGTCGTAAAATTGCTATTATTAGATCTCAGACGGATCTCTACTGAATGACTCGATTCAGCTGACGAATTGTTGATTCCCTGAATGGGAACTCGATGCTTTACCTTTCTAAGACGATGACTTTGAACAAAATCTTCAACAATGAAATTATTCTGACTCGCCGCGTCCAAGAGAGCACGACAATTGACCCAATTGCCCGCTATATCTTGTACTTGAACAATTGCCGTAGCAAGTAACATCTGTGACGCGTTTTTCTGCTTAATTGAACAATAAGAAACCTGAGGTGCTTGATCTGAATGCTGTGAAGAATCGCTTGTATTGTTTACCATCGATGTGTTCAAGTGACCCCCAGATGACATTTCACGCCGCTGGTTTACATTGGATGTACCTTCATCTACATGAAGTAAAGTACTATGCTTCTGTTTACATCGCTTGCACACTCCATATTTACACTGTGCCGAAACGTGATTGTTGCTGCTAAGACAGTTAAAGCATACGCGATTCTCACGTAAAAATTTATACTTTTGTGAAATAGAAGTTTTCTTAAAGGCTTCACACGAAAATAAGCGATGTTTGTTTGCTTTACAAAACATGCACAATGAAGAATCTGTTGTAACATATGACTTCGAAGATTGTTGACATTTAGCACTGTACTGTTTGTGCATATTTGTAGATGATTTCGTTGCTACCTTGTTACCTTCACTCGTAACTGGATTAATCTTTTCAAGAGCCTGGCATCTGTGCTCTAGAAAACTAAAGAGCTGATCTAATGTGCTAAATTCAGTATCATTACTTTCTAGTTCAAATGCTCTTCTCGTTGCAGGATCGAGATTTGAAACAAGATGCTGAACTAAAATTATATCAGTTAACGACGTGTCGTCAGCTATCATTTTGAGCGCTGAAATAGAGCTAACTGCAGTGTTTGTAAATGCACGAAGTTCCTGACAATTCTCCTTTACAACTGGATTGATATGTAAAATATCATTTACATGTGAGACTGCAATCAACCTTTTATTGTCGTATCGCTCATTGAGTTGCTCCCAAGCAATAGCGTAATTTGCTTCTGTCATTGGCAAATTTTGAATTAGATGTAAGGCCTCGCCTTTCAACGATACGCGCAAATACTGAAACTTCTGAACATTTGAAATATCTACATTGTTGTGTATCAGCGATACGAACGTGTCCTTGAAAGACACCCACTGCGTGTAATTACCGCTAAAATGTGGTAATGCAATTGCCGGCAGTTTCACTTGCGTATTTGAAGTTTTAGATACACATTTGTTTTCTACACATGTTGCTTTATCATGGTTGTCAATTAATGTTTGCATCTGTGACTTTAAATCAAAATACATTTCTTCGATTTCATTCCTTTCCGCGTCGTGCTCACCCTCGGTTGTTTCTGATTCTATTGTGTCTAGAACGCCTTCCCATTTACTCCAGATAGCATTTACATGTTCCATGCGGGTTTTTATTTGTTGTATTTTAGCTGAGGATTCGTCGTAAGTACTGACATACGATTGAATGCGTATAAGTTTCCCTTTGTGGGAGCTTCTTTCTTTGATCAATGCTCTTACGTTTGCCATGCTTGCTGAGAAACGAAACTGAATGCAGAAATAAACACAAGAATACAAAAGGCTATCAAACAATGAAGGAAAAGGAATGTTATAGGAAACCAGACTTTTGTACTCACCGCTGCCGAAGCTAACACACTTCACGGGAAGTTGATTGTTGATTGTGTTTTTCTCCGCAGAGCTTCATTGTTGATTCCGACGAAAATCGTAGAACGGAAGAAAAGTTCAAAGTCAGCTATTGCTTCATGCGTTCGCGAACGAGAGTTCCTGAAACAGCTGATTCCACCGTACCGTGACGATTAATGCTACTAAATCGCAACCGAGTTCAAGGTCACTGCAAAATTCGTTGTAACGATGTTCGTTACGAAAGCGCGGAAAACATGTATCTGTGCAAACCAAAAACACTGTTTGTTCTGTAACACTGTCACAATTAGCACTGTCACAACTGATGATCACTGACCTGCACGAAACAAACTGTCACTATATCCGGAACGCGGAGGACCATAAATGTCTGTAGATACCTTCCCCGTATCAACATGAAAGAAAACTAGCATCTCTGGGTATGACGCCATATTGTCTATCTTACCATAGGGCTGGAACAACGGATATAGCAACAAATTCGCATATGATACAAGTCCTTCAATTCACTTGGTATTATATAATAGTTAAATACGTTTGCACACTGAAGAAATACAGAAAGGCCCACATCCGATAGGCTAGCTGAAATGTTCTCCCGCTGCCGCGAGCCGACATGCACCATGCCGCTGTGTTCGAATATCACGCTCCCAGCATTCCGAGTTCTTGCAAGAAGCTCCCAGCGGGAGTTAAATAAAAACAAATGAGGAGCGGAAAGCAATACTATTTACAATCTTCAACAGACCCCTTCAAGAAGACTTCAGATCGAAGCGACAAGTGCAGGCGACAACCGACAGGCAACACTGCCATGGACGTCAGCAGGATTTTTTTTCCAGGGAGGGGCAAGGAAGGTATTTTTCCAGGGTGGCAAATAAGACACAATTTCCCCAATGTTCCCTCAAAAAACATTGCTTCCATTTGAATTTATCATGTTCGTGCATTAAAAAACACTTATTATTGTGGTTGAAATGAAATTATATGTGTGAAATATATTATTTGTTTGACTTTCATTTTCCAGAGGGGCACGGCCCCCCTTTCCCCCCTTCCGGACACCCACGAACACTGGCGACTTCAATCTAAAGCAAGAAATTCACCGCTCATGCTCGAAAAACCTAATGCATCGACCCGCAAGCGACATGTGCAGCTTGCCCTGTCGCATCAATGCGAAAGGTCGAATTGATTACTGAGGGTTCAATTCCAAGCGATACGTATCTCTTGTCGCTTGTTACATATTGCATTTCGCTTGGTAGCGTTCCAATAAAGAGCTTTGTTTCACACAGTTGCGGTATGATAGGCCACACAAGCCTGCTTTCATTTCTGAAATCTTCAAACAACACAAAAAAGTATGCAAAGTAAAAATTAGATTCAGCGATTAGGGTAAATGTAATTATTTTCTCAATTCCACAGTGGGGCAAGAACTCCTTAAGTAAGCCACTGACTGCGCCGCAGTTAATCGCTTCCTTACTCCGCCGCGAGAGAAACTCTTCCTTTCCCCCTCCCCTTCCGAATGCTAGGCGCCGAGACAGATACATGCAAGCTACGCGCTCTCAATTGACGCCGTAAAGCGCGTTTCACAACTATTGCCCAATTCGGTATGGCACGTAGCTGCTTACACACAGGAAGAAATCATGTGACCTACAAGAATTGTGATTGGTTGGACGGGTTTTGCAATATTGAATGGTACCCGCAACGGATGCAATTATATTAAAATTACAACACGAAAATTAGACAGGTGATATTGGTACCAGGTTCCAACAAGAGTAGTAACCATTTTTTCGTCAGGAAAACTGCATATATGATAATTTTCAAAAACCACGGTGGTATTTGTAATCACATGCATGGTCTCGACATTTTAAAATGAATTTGATTATGCTAATTTATCAAATTATAGTGGTTCCAACAACATATGTACACTCACTCGGGCCTTATAAGACCACGTTTACACGTATGTGTGTGTGTGTGTGTGTGTGTGTATGTGTGTGTGGGTGGGTGTGCGTTGGTATACCCGTCATTAGGAGGAACAAGATCAGAAAAATTACCAGCATTAAGAGGGACTTTTTCATTGCGAGGTAATTTTGGTGGTTCCTCGGAACGAGAGAGCACATTATTTATTATTATGGCCGAACGGGCAAAGGAAAATTTAATGTCGTGGAATTAATCGACGAAGGGGACCAAGATCTATATTTTGATAAAAGATAGAACAATGTCCGACAATTGTACTCGGAGTTATGCTACAAAACAGTGCATTTTTCTGGTTCCTCTTTTCGGGGCATTGTGCCTGTACGTGTGTATCAGGTGTTTATCGGTTCCTCTCAACGGGGCTCTGTGCTTATCACCTACACACAACGTGTGTGTCGTTTGTGCGACGCCAGAGACATCTGCAGTGTGTGAAAAATTGCGGAACTACATCAGCGGTGACGTCAAGGCGGAGCGAGGAAGATCGTAGGGGGTGGGGCCTGCGGTTGCAGAGAACAGCGTTGTCGGATCTCCCCCTCAACTTACATGACTCAGCATTTTTCACTGACGGCTCTGAACGTTGCATTGTTCGCAGTGCTGCATAAGTTGCAACGCTGGAGAATGCAGCGTTGCTACATCATTGCCTACATGGGAAATGTTAACGGCGCTTCACGATTGCGTTCCGAGAGGGTTCGTTGTGTGATAGTAGCCGTATTTAATATATCGGTTTGAGCTTGGGCAATTATGTCTCGTATTTCTCGGAAAATATATATATCAACGAAGAATTGTAGCAATCTGCCGGAGGGCGCGTGTGAGCGAGCAAAGAATATTGTAGGAAATGCTTGTGTATTTCCTCATCAAGAAAGCAAACTAGTAGGATTTCTTCTTGTATTAATTAACAAAATATTCAACCAGAGTTCCTATGCTAGAATACTGGAAATGATTAATCTGACTAAAACACAAAAGCCAGATACAGGACAATATAGTACAAAAACAACATACATTTTTACGTTCTTAATTATGGTCTAACTATTCGTTTTCTCCGTCTACTCCACTCGTTAAATATTTGCTCCTCCTCTGTGGTGACAGTGGCGTATTTAAGAGTACGACTTTAATCTCCTTCCCGAAATACATTCCACCCTTAAAATGTTTCTTTCGTCACTAGAATGCAGATGCATATGTTCAAAAATGGCAAAATACGTAGTTAAACATTAATAAGAATAGAGCCCGACCCTGTGGCCGAGTGGTTAGCACATCGCGCTGCGACGCCAAGGGTCCCGGGTTCGAATCCCGGTCGGGTATGGTTGTTTGTGAATGTCCATTTTCATCCATTTCATCATTTCATCACTCATCCCCATCTTCGCAAATTAGCCAAGAGGCACAAAACGCGAAGTAAAATAAACTAAATCAATCAATCAATCAATAATAAGAATAGGTTCTTCACTAACATTTCAATATTTTTCGTAATACATGTCTCTAAACTAAGGTAGAATTCACACCGAACTTACAGGCGACACGTGTTGCTTGAGGATTTCACCAATCCAACCCAAGTTTCTGAGCCCTATTATGCCTGCCGCTACGTTATGAAACGTTGCTGTGGATTGACGCATTTCCAATCGACATATGTCATTTGCACTTGCTGTTTGGAGTGAAATCCACGTGTTGCTTGACGTTTCGGTCTGAAAGTTACAGGCGACAAACAACACGGAGATGCCAAGCAGCTTTCAGACCAAAGCGACACACAACACATGTCGCTTCGGAACTAGTCAATCAATATCAACGTTTCACACCTTAGCGGTAGCCCCAGAAGACTGAGTTCGACTGGTGAGATTCTCAAGCACCACATGTCTCTTCAATGTGAAATCTCTCAATGAGAGAAGAGCCAAGTTCGAGAGACATGTAAAAGCTCACTAAAGCAACACATACACCGCGCACAAGTGAACAGACCAAGTCAATTTGATGCACGGCCCGAGCGACATGGTGATTTCACACCCAAGCGACAAGCGACACGAGACCCTTCAATCTAATGCAAAAGATTCATTGCGTATGCGGGAACAACAGAAACAGGTGACACTAGCACCGTATTGAGAACATAGTCCAGTCCAAGCTACAAATGCAGCTTGTGTCGCTTCAGTTCAAAATTT
Organism: Lepisma saccharinum; assembly: GCF_977018435.1. Classification (NCBI taxonomy): domain Eukaryota; kingdom Metazoa; phylum Arthropoda; class Insecta; order Zygentoma; family Lepismatidae; genus Lepisma; species Lepisma saccharinum. The sequence continues at coordinate 19,896,620 of NC_139247.1, forward strand.
TTGTTTTCAAGAAGCACGTTACAGGGGGATTTCACACTGAAACGACACGACACACATGATTTTGTGCGAGCAATAAAGGTTTCGATTTCCTGTGGGGCATAGCACCTTGCACTGGCGTACGCAGGGGGGAGCTGATGGGGCTACTGCCCTCCAGAAATTTTAAGAAAATCCAAATTTTTAGATGAAAATTTGTTAAGAACTCAAAGAAAGGAAAGATGTAAACGCAAACCTCCCTTAAAGTTAAAATGACACCCGATAACCATTTCTGTCTTCGAGTACAATTTTAAGAGTGAAAAGTTCAAAATGTACGATAGCCTATATATTTTATTCGGTATCCCACAATTCTAGAACAAAGCTATATACTATACACCTTTACAATTTCAGCCCCTCCAGAACAAAAATCCTGCTTACGCCAGTGGCACCGTGAGAACAATTGGAGCAGACTATGATATCGAAAACCAGAAAACTACAGCGACTCAATTGTATTTAACTTAGTATATGGCACATGTTTTCCCTATTCTCGAGTGGCAGCAACGAATCGTCCCCTACGTATGGTCAGTGCATCGCCCACTGGCATATACATGAGTGAGGGATGAAAGACAGGCCTGTGGCAAGGAGTAGCAAGTCTCCATTTTGACTTCACAGCCTAACAAAGAAAACTAAAGGTGGCCAGGAGGGGAAATTTTTTTTGGGCTCAGGATCGTGGTGTGTGTTGCAAGGCGTGCTGTCGACAGTGGCGGCGATTGGGTTCCAAAACTGGGTTGGGCAAAGGAACTTTACTTTTCCTTTATAGATAAGCTTTAGCATAGTATCGGATCAAAAGTGGCTAAAAGTGGGGGGGGGGGGGGCAACTGCCGCCCTACGCTCCCTCAGTCAGTAATGATTATTCGACTGTGAAATCAGTTGAAATATTGGAATCAGATTCTTTTCTCATTCATCCATACACATTCTATTTCATTTCGCTTTGTAATAAAAATAAGCACTTGATAAATTTTAAAAAATACATATTTTTAAAATTGTTTTTAAAATCAACGAAATTAGACAGAAATATGACTGACACATTTTAAGAAAGAAGTTACAGTCCGTGAATTACTTTTTCACAGTGTTCAATAATTTTATTAGGAAGCGCTTTTCTCCCATTTTATTTAACCGCAACGGTGCGGATGTGTGGTGTTTAGAAGAAATTTAGGAACGGACACGTCATGCCCAGGCCGGGATTCAAACCCGGAAACCCTGGCGTCGTATTACACTGAACTAACCTCTCCCCCAGATTTTGGGGGACAGAAAGTAAGTTATTAATATAATATACAAGATGTAATATATTATATATTACATATTATATAATATAATATTCGAACCAGTGTATAGGGCCTCCCCGATGGCGCAGTCGTTGCCTTGTAATCAAGGGGTCCCGGGTTCGATACCCGGTGGAGGCACATAGTGGTTCGGATCCCACTTTAAACTGTAGGTCCAGTCCCGATTAGCCTTACTGTGCATAAAGTGGACTTAAAACACCAAATCAAACCAAACCAGTGTATAGTGCACCTCCACTGCATATCGCCAGTTTACAAGGCGATTCTCATATTCTCTATACCCTGTACTATTCACAGTTACAATACGAGTGTTAACCCATTGAGAAACCTAGGTTTGCCATTTTGGAATCTCTCTCTCCAGGAAGTAGTGTAATCAAGGGGTCCAGAGTTCGTTACCCGGTTGAGGCAATTGCATGGACGTCCGCAGGATTTTTTCCAGGGAGGGGCAAGGAAGGTATTTTTTTCTAGGGGGGCAAACGAAGGCAAATTTTCCCCAAAAATTGTGTTGTTCCCTAAAAAACATTGCTTTAATTTGAATTTATGGTGTTCATACAATAATTAACACATATTATTGCGGCTAAAATGAAATTATATGTGTGAAATACATATTTTTAGTTGACTTTCATTTTCCAGGGGGGGCCACGGCCCTCCCTATCCCCCCTTCCGGACGGCCATGGGCAATTGTGGTTCCGATCTCACTTTAAACTGTAGGTTCAATCCCGATTACCCTTTCTAGGCATAAAGTGTACTTAAAAACAATCTTACATTGAACTCGATTGAAATTACATTTTTGCTTGCAAGTTTGAATATGTATATTAATATTAATAATATTAACAATAATTACTTTAATTAATAGAGTACGTAATGAAGTACGAAAACATTGAGATCTGATCAAATTGTCCTTTGCTTATAGAGATGTTACTGACGCAAGTATTGATGGAATGAACTGCAATGAGTTATTTGCTACCCTTGAAAAAAAAAACGAACCAAACGAAAACGCCGCCCGCCTCCCCCTCCCTGTCCTGTTTAAGGGGAGAGAGTGGTCAGACGTTCAGACCAGACGCTTGGCAACTCTGTACTACCCTTTCTTTGTCAGTGCCGGGGTTGGGGGTGCGAAGAAGTGTTTGCGCACCTTTTAATTTTCTTCCGCACACATTTTTCAACCAATAACACCAACTCTTAAGAGTGCCATCTCCGGTGGAGGCACACTTTAAACTGTAGCTCCAGTCCCGATTAGCGTTACTGTGCATAAAGTGGACTTAAAATACCAACTCAACAAGAACAACTCTTAGAGTGCCATGCTATCTCATGTCATATTCACCGCCGAATGTTACGTTCTAAAGTGAGACCGCTGTTATTGTTTACAACAGGTAAACACCGATCGCCGATTTCTTTCCTGTACTGTCGGCAGTTTATAAAGGCAAGCCGCCATTTTCTTTCTTTTGTCAGCATTGTTGTTAAGAATTGTTTCTTCTTATGTTTCACGTAGTCTGTGTTTGTCGATAAGTGCCTATAGCTCAGTGTCAGGTGCTTTGTGTTATCCTTTGCGTTGTTGATACACCGTTTTTGTTGTCTGCCTACTGTCGGATCAAAAATTATGTATACTCGAGTTTTGGACTCCAATTAAAAATTAATCAGTAGACCTACATAAAAACGAGTTACATCAAAATTTGACTGTTTCAATTCTGTATTAAGCTATAGTAACCAATTCTTTTTCGAGTATGATTCGATTTTTAGTCGTCTTGAGAATAAAAAAAGTGCCGTTTTTTGCGTTTTCCAAACAAGAAATCCAAAAAATTTAAAAAATCGTCCGATCGTGATCGAATTTAAATATGCAGGTAGAAAGGTTGTAAATAGAATTCTTAATTTTCAATTTTTTTTTATTGGGTAAAAAGTCAAATGTGTCTTATCAATTTTCTGAAACATATTCCCTCCCATCCCGTGGGAAAATACCTTGCTTGCATTTCCTTGGAAAAAATCTTCCAATTTTTCATGTATGTCATTGGCCTCCCTTCAACAAGCTGTTCTTTTCAAATTTTTGGCCTCTCCGATGGCGCAGTGGTAGCATCGTCGCCTTGTAATGAAGGGGTTCCGGGTTCGATTCCCGGTGGAGGCATATAGTGGTTTGAATCCCACTTTAAACTGTAGATTCAGTCCCGATTAGCCTCACTGTGCACAAAGTGTACTTAAACACCCACTCAATCAATCAATCAATCAAATTTCTAAACATGTCTTGTACTAAAACCGAGCAAGAGTGAAGCAGTTGGAGTTTTAAAATCCACATTATGCACAGTAAGTCTGGACCTATAGTTTAAAGTGGGATCCGAACCACTGTGTGCCTCCATTGGGTATCGAACCCGGGACACCTTTCGCTAGTTTTATACACTTTCATTGGCATATTATTGGAATTTCAATTAGTGGCTAAAACATGCATGCATGTTTCATGTTTTCTTTATTTTCAACACCGCGCCCCTTAAATTTCATTCCACACCCTCTCAGCACTTCTACAGAGCATTCATTCCCCGACATTCGCTACGATACTCGGCGGCTAGCGGCCCGGCGTCAGCGCTTGTCTTTCCCAGTGAACGGGTCCGCGACAGTCGCACGCTAGTCTGTTTTTTTCGCTCTCCCTGCCTTCGCTCTCTTTCCCTTTCTGTTGACGTTGCAGACTGACGCCAGTATAATCCTCCCTCGGAAGTTGTGTTGTGTCGTGTCCGTGTGTTGAAGATTGTGGCTTAATATGGCACAACAAAAGTTTACATTGCAACAAAGAATTTACGTTGTCGAGTATTACTTCGGAAAGAGGAATTGTGGAGAAGTGCGACGACGTTTTGCAACGAAATTTCCTGGTGTTCCCGTTCCACATAGAACCACTATATTAAACCTCGTAAAATAGTTTAGAGTAACAGGGTCAGTTCTGAATAAAAGTGGAAAGAAAAATGGGGAAATCTAAAAAATAAAGTATAGAAAGACAATCCGCACACCATCAGTGAGTTAAAAGAGAGTATTGTACGAGAAATCGGGACAATTACAGTAGACGAACTTGCACGTGTAAATGCCAATTACCTTCGGAGATGCCAGGAATGTGTTGCAGCAGAGGGACATCATTTTCAACACCTTCTGTACTCAAGGTTAGTACACAATATGGAAACTGTAATTTTAATAGCCGATTCTAGCGACTCTCGCGGACCCCGTTCACAGGGAAAGACGAGCGCTGCTACCGGGCCGCTTGCCGCCGAGTCTCGTAGCGAATGTAAGGTAATGCTCTGTATACGTATAATTAGTTCTGGCAACGCACCAAGATTTACGGTTGTGGTTTTCTCTCCGTTGGGCACAACGAGGACGTTTATGTAAGCAAATAAATAAAATAATAATAATAAACAGTTGTGTTTATATACGTATGTATACGTATATAATTTATATCCCCTCCTCCACATTCACCTGAAAGTGGCAACAGTTGTGATTCGTGGGACCGTCTGCTCAGTTGATATCTATGTTTTGGCTTTTTGAGTGTGTGCAGTATTCCCCAAGGCCCTCTTCTCTTGTTTTTGCTGTGCAGAAACACAATAATCCTGAAATCGCTTGTATAGCTAGGAATTAAGTACAATGTAAGTGACAGCGTTGAAGAGATTAGAGGGAAGAAATGGTATAGCAATGAGCGAAGTTGCCAAACGAAGAATGTGTGTATGAGAAATTACTATTGTTTTTGCATGCTTAGTTCGTCATTAATTTCTTTCCTTTTGTTGCAACATATGATTTTTACTTCGAGACTTATAATAGGTCTGTGTGGGCCTCCCTGATGGCTCAGTGGCAGCGTCGTCACCTTGTAATCGGGGGTCCATGGTTCGATACCCTGTGAAAACACATAGTTGTTCGGATTCCACTTTAAAATGTAGTTCCAGTCCCGATTAGTCTTTCTGTGCATAAAGTCGACTTAAAACAACAATTCAATTCAATTATAATGAATGTTTTCATTATACTTTAATAATCCTAATTATTATGCATTGAAATATATATTGATACAATCAACTCCATAAAATGCTGAAAATTGATATTGGAAATATTAATAGATTGAAGAAACAGGTGTATATAACTTTACTCTTCTTGTTTAAAGTAATCGAATTTTGAAGGAAAATGTAACTCACTTCCCCTTTTGTTATTTAGTGTCTAGTGGAGTGACCTACTAATTCTGACAGCAAATTCAATGAGTCATGATATTCATCCTGGTCAGGCAGGGTGTGGCTGCCTTTAGATTGTGTTTCATTTATCACATATTTAATAGTTCATCCTCATGCCGCAATTAACCTGGATACATATAATTTTGACCATAAATAGCAAAATGCAAGTAAAAACTTCTTGAAATTTACGATTTTCTTCGCATCAAAATTGTGGACATACGCCTAGTAGGCTCCTGTTGTCTGCAAGAAAAAATCTGGAATTTTATGAAATTTCTGGCCGCGTCTCATCGGGCTTGAAATGTATTACTTCACAAGAAAATTTTGAACAACTGTACTATCTTGCATTACGAGTTATAAAAGTAAGTAAATTCATCAAAAATTTTCACAAATCGTGTTTTAATACTGTCATAAACAGAATAGTGAATTGAAAGTGTCTGGGTATGGTTTGTGGAGGAGGTTTGTGTCTTTTTATCGTAAAATCTGATAATAGTCATTTAAATGTTTTTAGTGAAAGAATAGCCTCACAGTTTCCATACGTCTGAATTACTGGCTCTACAATGGCTTTTGTGATAGTTCAACGGTTTGAGAGCTTTGATAAGTATTGATTGTGCCAAGCTCGCACTGCCGTACCCATGAAGTTGATGGGAGTTATGGCCCCGTATTTGACCTAGGTTAAAACAAAATAGAAGTCGAATAAATGAGAAGATGGCAAAATTTTAGACTGTGTGCTAAGAAGAATAAGCCATAACCAGTGGCGTAAATAACACCCCCGCAACCCCATCGTGCGGGGGAAGGGGGTCGAGCTTCGGGGGTGCATTAATTTTTGTTGATTTGGAGTTTTTTTAAGTCCACTTTATGCACAGTAAGGCTAATCGGGACTGGACCTACAGTTTAAAGTGGAATCCGAACCACTATGTGCCTCCACCGGGTATCGAACCCCGAACCCCTTGATTACAAGGCGACGACGCTACCACTGCGCCATCGGGGAGGCCCTGGGGGCGCATTACGAATGACTGATAGTTCACAAGTTTTCTTTTTGGCGTTAAAATATATTTTCAACCAAACATGTATTTTTATGCACCTGCAACTGCAAACATAAAATGTTAATCACTAGAAAAGTAGAAAGCGAATTAACAGATTAGAAGAAAACCCTTCATTAGCTGTATATTTCAACCTCCGATTATTATACCCTAGTACTTAAACCGGACAGAAACGTCGTCGCCTTGTAATCAAGGGGTTCCGGGTTCGATACCCGGTGGAGGCACATAGTGGTTCGGATCCCACTTTAAACTGTAGGTCCAGTCCCGATTAGCCTTACTGTGCATAAAGTGGACTTAACACACCAAATAAATGTATTAAACCGGACAGAAAAGAGAGATTTTGGTTATGCTACTCCTCTATTTTAGACGCTGTTTATTGTGTTGGTTGGTTTCTTGTGTTTATTAGTTGTTTGCCAATAGGTTCGATAAACACTTTAATGGTGCATGGTGTAAAGGTAAAATTAATGATTGGATAGGTTTAAGTAAAAAAAGAAATCAAAGAACACCAAACCGATATCACATGATATATTTGATGTTGCGATATTTTTGCAACTATTAGTTACAAGTACGAAATTTGGTGATTTGAATTAACTGTGAATTATCAAGTTGATACAATATGATATGCCTATTCTAGATCAGCCTGTCTGTTTGCCTGTTTTACTCGACCCAACAATCGAACCCAATCTGAACGTAGCTGTCACGATCTACGTAACTCAGTTCTGCGTAATTCGGTTTTATACGTAAATTACTGTAGGTTTCGGGAAAATATAATTTTAAAACGTGTTAATTAACCTTTACTTGTACGTAATGCATTTATAGGTAATTCTGTGTTATACCTATAACATCCACTTTAAACTGTAGGTCCAGTCCCGGTTAGCCTTACTGTGCATAAAGTGGACTTTAAACAACAAATCAATCAATCAATCAACCTATAACATAAAATACAGTTGATTTGTACGTAACCAAGCTACAACAATGTCACACAAAAACACAAATACGCAACAGGATAGGTGGATATGGCGGCGGTCGGTCTGGAATTGCGAGAAAGGGTAGTGCGGCGCGGCGATGTCACAGAGAAGACAACGAACAGAGGCGGCACGCGGCATGAAATCAGAGGAGATTTGACGCAGTTGTTGAGAACAAGATACAAATTTTTTTTGTACGTACACTAGGTTGGCCACGTTTTCTTAACAGAAAATTAGGACATTCATGGATGCTAACAGGGGGGGGGGGTTGTAGCTATAACTAAAAGAGCACAGGGTCCAGTACACCCCGCCCCCCTCTTTGGCAAAGAAAATGTCATGCTACTTATGTGTTTCCTGAAACATTACATAATTCTCTTTAATCTATTTTCCTTTTGATTTTATTTGATTTTTGTTATTTAACACGTCTTATTGTCACTTTTGGCTAATTGCAACAATGAATATGAGTTTAAATTCATGAGAGAGGAAAAGTTACCTGCTTGGTCAGAAAGTAAATTGTATACGGCAAGTCAACGCTAATCCACATAAAACTATTCAAGTGACAAATGTAATGCACTTAAGAATTAAACTTTTAACTTGTAAATTCGTTAATTTAGCACTTTATTACAGAAATGACCTGTATTATACTGTATGTTGTAACTCAAAATAGATGCAGTTATTTTAATAATGGCGTGTTAAGTAAATCTGATTTCTAAGTAATTCTCAGTTATACGTATTATTTTCTCTTCACCTTGACATACGTATAACTCAGGTTCAACTGCATAGCCATTGTGTTTTTCAACTCCCGTCAATAGTAGCATCATGTATCTGTTGGGATCAGATCCAATGGTAAACCATATTGCTCGAGGAGTGATGCCCAAAATAATCAATACCACCCTCTGTGAGGCAAAGGGTCATAAGATGGAGGGGGGCGCTAGTTGTCGTGGTGGATTCATTCTTGTGTAATATTCGCTTATTTCCAATTTCCAAAAAGTAACCTCAAGAAAGGTACCAAACTGGAATGTGTGATCTCACGTTTGGAAAGATGGCATTTCTTGCTTACAATTTAACTGTTCATTTTATTATAATTTTTACACTATAAGGCAGAAGTGTTTGAAATTTGCAACGGGAAGGTGAAGATTAGACTATGTACTTAAGTAAATAGTGGAGATGGGTCAGTGCTTCGAAGTAATTTGTTACTTATAATGCCGCCGTTTGCAACTAATACTTAAATTCATCGAGTACCTAACTGTAACGCAGTTACCTTCCAAAGGGAATAACTGCAACTCTGTTACTTTTTAGGAAAATGTAACAGGTTTTTTTAGTTACTTCTAAAGTTACTTTTCCCGGTAATTATATGCTAACTTTGCGAACAATAGGACGAAAGAGAAAACATGACAACTCTCTTTATGATTGCTTGTGTCTCCGGGAATCTGGAGTAACCAGATATCGACGAAAATACGATACAGTCAGTACCTTTTCATTTCTATGCTCAATTTAGAAGCATGACGTACGAGTATCGTAAGTAGTAATGTAGTATAAAGATAATACAACAAAAATTGTGACATGCTTAATTATCTACATCTGAATCTAGAACTGTAGATTCGGATCTTGTATGAAAATAAAAATCGGGTATCCGGGACCGAAAATCAGAACCGGATATCAGGATCCAGTATCACCCGAGTTCCAGATCTAGCCATCCCAAACGCTAGTTCCTTTCCTTGCGATAGATCCGGCCTCAGGGTTGGCTGCGCCCTGTTCGAGGAAACAAGCTGGCGCCCACCTCTTCATTTTCAAGGATTATCTTGTGAATTACATGGGAGTACATTTTCGCTAAATTCATTCCTCTGATTCAATGTCACGAAATCTGGTTTTGTGTCTTGAGAATATAAAGAAAAATGCATGTCTCATTTCAAAAACATGTAAGTTCATTTTGTAGGAATATTCATTCCTTTTTGAGGAAACCTAAACTTGAAGGAAAGTCTTAGCTAAATATATCTACATCCCGGCAGGGATGCCCATTCCCCAAGGCCTTTGACGCACTCCTTCCCCCATAAAGATATAATATTTCCCCCACCCCCATCTTTATGCCGAATTATTTACTGAAATTATTTTGGTCACAAAAAAATTGCGGAACAATACAATATAAACAAATGTAAGCACTACATGTTTACTTTAGGTATTGTTTTCAATATATACATTTATATGTTTATTATATGTTACTTTGACATTGATTGGGGGTCCCGGGTTCGAATCCTGGCCTGGGAATGGATGTTTGTTAGTGTTCATTCATCAATTTCATCATGATCCCATCTTCACAAATTAGCCAAAAGTGGCACAAAATGCGAAGTAAGATAAAGCAAATCAATCAATCTATTTGACGTTGAGTGAAATAACAATTAGATAAATTATAATAACTTCTGACGTTACAAAGTTGTTGCAGCAAAACTATCGATAATTTCCTCATTTTGTACCACTTTGAAATATCGGACACACAGGATGGAATTATGGTAGACTTTAACCACTCATCAGCAATTCACGAACGTAGTCTGCTTTTAATGATTCTTATGACACTCCTTGTGCATTTTGCAGAGCAACTTGTCACTGTTATGGTGATCAGAATTTTATACAATACCTGCACATTTGGAAAGGTCGAAAACTGGACAACAACAACGTATGGTCTAAAAAAGCGATTCTTAAGGGTTAATGCATTTCTGCTGATCGTACATAATCTTCAGAACCCTTCATGTCGCCTGTGCCTGAACTGAACTTTCACTCTCTTTTAAGGAGTTGTGCATAGAGACAATGTTTGCCACTGGTCGAGATGCCAGCAATCGAAAGGCGCATGGCATTCGAAACCTTTCATTGCAGTTGAAATTAAAAGACACAAGATAGAAAAGGCACGGCTCACTTTCATCTTTGCTAACATAAAACGTACAAAACTGCTGAGTCTCACTGCCATTGTTAGTGTACTGAACCTTATTATTATCAGTTTGTTTGCTTGACTAACCTTGTATTAATGAGAACAGCATGTCCCCCACCCATCCAAACCGATTCTAAAGGCATGAGAGGGGGTGTTTCATTTCTATCCCATCGCCGTGATCAACCACAGGTAGGTAGATAAACTGTACATAATAACAATCATAACTAAAAATCAATAACAAGTGAATCAAACGAAACGATCCCCACATTTTTGTGTGAAGATATGTATAATTGGTAGCTAAACTATAAACTGTTGTCCCCCCTAAATATTCCCATGACTCAGGCACGCCATGAATCCCCCTTGTGAGCACTCCTGGGCCCCGATCAAGAAAAGAATTCGGCGCCACACATCAATTTTAGGAAGAAAAATCTTTTAGTTCTGTCGGAATTAGTTTTAAGAGAAGAAACATTTGATTGATTTATTGAGTTGGTGTTTTAAGTCCACTTTATGCCAATATGGCTAATCGGTACTGGACCTACAGCTTAAAGTGGGATTCGGGCCATTTTGCGCCTCCACCGCGTATCAAACACGAGACCCAAGGCAGAAACATTTGATGATGTCTAAAATGTTTTAGAGTGCGAGCAAGATTTTTTTTGGCAAATATGTTTATTTGCAAACCAAAAACAACATTAGTTTGATAATGCACCAATATTTTTAAAGTAATAGGCCTAAGTATAAATTTGGTATGACCCTTTTCAAAACATTTGTATTGCGAGTGTAGTGAGCAAAAAAAAAAAATATGATCTCTCAAACATTTCCCACATTTTTATTTTTCGTTCATGGATTTGGGGATGCTGTAAACCCATCAGCCCCTTGCATCTGTCTCTTACAAATATGACATGCGAAATTAGGAAGTATTCCGTCATATCGCGAAATATATCAGAAAGGGTGGTTTTAGTGCAGAGGCAACACAACAATCAAATTAATCTTAACTGACGCGCCACCACAGCTACAGCGCCTTGATGCGGTGGCACCGTTTGCATCGCCCTAAAGCCGGCCCTGCCTTGCGATCTAGCTCAAATCGTATATCATAAGGAGAAAAAGTGTGCGAAGTTCAGCAGTCTGCCAGTGACGTAACCGATAATATGGCCCATTGATTTAGTTCGTTAGTTAGCAGGATCTTAGAAACTGCCTGGATAAATTTAACCCAACGCGTGCTCACACGTTTCAGTTTGGTGTTTCAACATGTTATTTTTTTCTCGTTTTTATCAATTGTGTGATTCCATTCAAATGTTCGAAATTAATAAAATTAAATTAATCAATAAAGGTATTACTAAGTACAAGCTTTAAAACAATTAAAATTACACAGCGTGCGTCCTGCCAGGTTAACAATTGCAAGAAAACAACTTGCAAGCAGAACAAATACGTCTCGATTCTCCATAGAGGCACACAGTGATTGGGATAGCACTTTAAACTGTAACTCCATCTCGAATAACCTATTTGAGCATATAGCGGACTCAAATATTGACGTGGAGATCGCCCACCTTGCAAATCAAATCCGTGTTCGCCGCGTGGCAGCGTAACACACTCCCGATAGATCCACCACGGGTACATAAGATTAAGCTATGATTTAAATACGCAATCATTATTTTTCCATAATTCACTCGTTTCATAACATGCAAATCGCATATAAATGGTACTGCGAATTTATTTTTATGAAGACACGTCAACTTTTCCAATAGTAGATTTACCGCTTCTGGTGGAGAAGTATTTTCAGTAATCAACTCACGACCTATTACACAGGAGTCTAGTACTAATTCCGGCATGCCTCATCATAAATTCCATCCAATCATCGCTATTAAACTAAAAAAGGGAAAATAGCAACTCAGAAGAATACAAATTACAACAATCAAGCATAGACCACCCAGCAATATACGTGTTTCTGTCTGAATATAAATAACTTCACTTTGGAATCGGATGTACATGTATCTCGATAACCCCCCCCCCCAATTTTATTTAAAGCAATTCACGGGTTTGCTTGTCCAAATTTTTCTGTACCCCATACAGTGGTATGTCAAGGATTTTCATAAGGGAGGCTGATGCCTTCACTTTAAAGGAATGCTGTGGCAAAGGGATGAGGGGTATGGCCCAACCAACACCTGCTTTGGCACTCTTCTGACACTAGAAGATTAAAAGCATGCTTTCTTGTAGATGGGATTGGAAATAATATGTAAATGAGAAGATGAAGAGCATTGATCCGTGCAGTGCTTTTGTAAGGGGTCTGTGAGAGAAGCTACCTCTGGATAGGTGACCCCAGTGTCTTTGAAGTAACTACCCGTTAAATATGATATGAAATGATAGATGAAAAAAAAAGTTTTTATATTTTCCAGGACTTTTTACTACATTACCATGAATTTTGAGTAGCTGATTTTATTTCCTTTGAACGTACGTGTATGAAAATTCGTTTTGTACTGGAGTGTTCCACGTACATAAGAACATGAAATAGGTGAAAAATCTTCAACGAAATTGCCCAGGTACGATTTATCTCAGTGGCGCCAACTGTGGAGCTCAAGACCATTCAGCAATTTGTCTCTTATTGTTATTATATTTTAGAAATAAAGTCCCAGCATTTAACAAAACAAAAATTTTCATAATTACAGCATACCCTTAAAGAATTCTCACAACTTAATTACTGCTCATAATCATCCGTTAGATTTTCAGTTTGATACTTGTCAGTGTTCTATATTATTAACACTGTTCGTGGTCATATCGTCATCATGCAAATAAGGGAGAACAAGAGCTTAGGGCATGTATTATGTGTAGGGCCCAGGACTTTATGTCCTATAAAACTGTAAAATATGTGTTATTATGTCATAAAAGTTGAAAAATATGTCACACGAAATTAGAAATATGTCATAAAAAATGTAAAATGTCAGAAAATGCAGAAATATTCCCTGTAAAACTAAATATATGCACAACAGTACTTTCAAATTTCTCATTATTCGGGGAAGATGGATTAAGGTGGGGTATTAAATAAAGACAGAATTCCTTTAACCGAAGAATGTGGTGGGAAAATATAGGAAATGTCGTGAGGTTCACTGCAATTATTCTAAGGAGGGACAGAGTATACACACTGGCTCCAACGACAAGATATCTTGAAACTCCTGTACTCGATTGCCGATAGAGTAGGGGCTGTAATGTACAGAATGCTATTTTTGCTTTTGACTGATTATTGTGAGAAGCGAAAAAGGTAAACAAACGAGAACAGTTGACACTTGTTTACTGTGAGTCTTGTGCATGCACAACAATGACAGAGTACATTCTTTCCTCAATAATGTTCGCACAGCTATCAACTGTCGCGGGATAAAAAAAATCGGGGGGGATATTATTGTTCTGCATTAGTTGGTAAGAAAAGACGGCATCTTCTTTTAATTTCTTTGTCCTTAATTTAATTATACTGCCATCGATAATATAAACTATCCGTTGCGTTAAAGGTACGAAGAATAAATTATAAAATAGTGATGGGTCGTTCGTGAACGAACCGTTCCTTGTTCCAGGATTCGTGAGCTTTGCGTGTATGTTCTCTGGTTTTCTTGTGGGAAGTCGAGTAGTAGTAAGCGCAGTTCCCTCTCCCCTAATCCTTTTCACTCAAGCTAACTCCAGAAAGTCCTCCCCCACCCCCTTCACTTCAGCTGCACGAAACCAACATCGGGAGGAGTTGGTCCTTCGTTCCTTTGAATGGCTGCTTGAGTGAGCGAGCTCCGGTGAAGTGCTTCCCGAAAAGGAACTGCCATGACCCGTGGTAGTTCCTCAGAAGTCGTGAGTTTTGCTTGTATGTTGCCAACGCTCCTATTGGATGACTCACTCCTACCAGTGACGTGCACTGAGGAGTAGCTAGTCTAGCAGAGATAGATCAATCAATCTCACATCTCGAATTATATTCAAACCACAATATTTATTGTCTTGTTAAAGCCACCACAGCTCATATGCAACACCTTCTTTTCCACGCACTTCTCGTCCATCGGTGTTCTCCGCGGGCAAAGCAGGCCGGATACCCTAGCTCGCTCTTCTTCAGCCAGGCCAGTTTCCAGGTAGAAACGGCCGGCCCAAGGAAAAGAAAGATTTCTACCTCTACTTCCCTTGCCCCCACGCTCCCCGCTGCAATGGTTGAAAGCCCAGGCTTTCAGGTCCCCCAGTCTATCTCCTATAGGACAGATAGGGGATTGGTTTCTCATAATTTTTTTGTAAATCCTCTAAAGAACACAGGGTAAAATTTTCTGCAGTACTTATGTTCTCTGTATTTACACAACCTTTTACACGTTGTACAATATGTGCGTATGTATAATATGGGATGAAGTTTTATTATTTATGAACTGGGAACGTGTTATGTGCAGACAATAATGTTATGCTTTCTTTCTTTTTTTTTCTTTTTCAAATATGGAATATATAATGATTAAATTACAAATATGTGCTCAAGCTCTCTCTGACTCTCGTTTTAGTAGTGTTTTATTTAAATATACTAATATATTGGCCTGTAACAGTCATAAATACGGATGTATTTATTTGGGCAAGAGAACGCGTGTTCATATTGTTGTTGGTTTGGTTTATTTTACTTCGCTTTTCTGCCACATTTGGTTTTCGCGAAAATGAGGATTGAGTGATGATATGATGAAATTGGTGAAGGGACCTCATATGAACAATCCAGGCCAGGATTCGAACCCGTGATGAGTGCGCATTCTTGTCCTATGTTGGGTTGAGTTGGTGTTTTAAGTCCACTTTATGCACAAGGCTAATCGGGACTGGACCTACAGTTTAAAGTGGGATCCGAACCACTTGTGCCTCCACCGGGTGTCGAACCCGGGACCCCTTGATTACAAGGCGGCGACGCTACCACTGCGCCATCGGGGAGGCCCTCTTGTCCTATGTGTTGCAGTGAATAATGAAATAATTTGGAATGAAAAATGTATCTCAGAACTCAAAAAGTCAAATGAATATCATTGAAGAAACTACAAAAAAGTGTGTTGTGTTTTGTTTCCTGTCACCAAATCAACCAAGCGCGGGGGAGTAGTTATCACAGCGCGCTACGACACCAGGCGTTCCGGGTTCGAACCCCGACCCGGGCATGGGCGTTCCCTGTGCTCGTCCCTTCATCAGTTTCATCCTATCATCTTCACAATTAACCAAATGTGACAAAAAAACGACGATAAGTAACAAAAATGAAATCAAATCATTGATTGATTGCTCAAATTGGTTTATTTTACTTCGCTTTTCCGCCACCTTTGGTACAACAAAATAGATGAAGGAACACACACAAAGAACACAAATGGCCAATCCGAGATTCGAACCCAGGATCTCTGGCTTAGAGTCAAATCAAATAGTTTTTTATTTTCGAATGTGGGTGGGGGTTACGTGTACTTTTTTCTAGTACTCATTCATAATTTTGCAATCTTTTCCTGTTATTGACATTCTTCTTTTTTGAAGGAATACTGGCCCTAAAGGGAGAAGGGGTATGACTCACACCAACCCCCCCTTGAGCACGCCACTGACTGCTACCCCAGGTGTCGACGTCACCACACGTCACTGACTCCTACGAACCTGAGAGAGAGAGAGAGAGAGAGAGCGAGGTCCATTCTTTTGTTGCTGATTGTTGATAGTGGCGGTTTTCCGCGTAGCTATGCGTTCAACTCTGTTTACAGTAATGCTGCAGAAGCTCAACAATGAGGGAGGGATGGGCAACTAATTCACCTTTAATCCTTTTTGTGGCATGTTTTCGCAAGTCGCATTGCAAGGAACTTGATAGATATAAGATCATCATATCAAATGTTCCGTTTCCGTGCTCTTCCATTTTCTCAAAGTAAAAGTGGGGCCGGGAGGCGGAGAGAGCTTGAAAAATATGAATGCATTCTTCGTAGTCAAAGATTTAGCGTCCTCTCTTCCATTCTCTTACGGGTGTTTGTTTGACCGTGTATTCATTTAATTGCATGAAAGTCTGAAATGGTGGGGAGGGGCGACGGCCACCCTAGAAAATAAATTTCAACCTACAATTTGTACATTTTACACATACGTATAATTTCATTTCAATCTCAATTTGTTAATTATTAGAAGGGCGTTACAGGTTCATGCTAACTTCAAACTGAACTCTTTTTTTAGGAGATTATACTATTTTGGAAGAAAATATGCCTCGTTTGACACCTTGGAAAAATACATTGTTTGCCCTTCCCTGGAGAAAATACAGCGGACGTCTATGTTTAAAATATTTACAATTATTTTTCCTAATCTATCACCAGGCGCTGTAATGCACTGCGACAACAAGGGGTAGGAATTCATTTTTGGAAAGGAAGAGAACTTGTCCAACTTTTCCTTTCCGATGAGGACTTTTTGTCTGCTAAAGTTCAATTATCCATTAAAATGTATTTTCATTCACCCCCACCCTGAAAGCAGCTCCCGAACCTCGGTCGGTCAGTCGATACATTGTTTCCTATAGCTGTTTAATATGTGCACGAAGACGGATTCCTCCCCTCTAATTCTTTTCACCCACTCCAGAAGCAGTCTCCCACATCCCCTCCTCCGCCCACGAAATCAACTTCGAGCTGTGTTGGTATGGCTGTGAACGACTCCTTCAACGAGCAAGTTCCAGTGAACTGCCTATCTAAAAGGAACTGCCTCGTCCGAGAGCATGCTCCGTGGCTTCGTAGTTCCTTTGAATGACTTCCGGTGAACGCTTCCTTTCGGTGAGCGAGCTCCGGTGAACTGCTTCCCGAAATGGAACTGCCATGACCCATCACTATTATAAAATAACCGATTATGTGCAAGACAATTACGAAATTATACAGAAATATGTCTTATTATGAGAACATTGAAGAAATACGTTGTATAGACGCGAAATTGGTAAAATATGTTAAAATATGCCTTGTCAAGTTTGTCTATTTCGGCTGATTTTCATCAGTTAAGTGTAGATAAGTATTCGATTCGATGCCAAATGAAAAATATGTTATAACAATAAAGGCCCTGGCCGTAGTTACGTGTTGTATAAATTTGTAAAACAAATCTCAAGAGTACAGCCCACCATAGGCGTGGGCAAGGGGGGCAGTTGTCCCTTAATACTGCCGATTAGAAATTTAGTGTAGAGGAATATTATCGACAATATTATACTACTAAAGAAAAATGAAATATCTTCATGTCAATGAGAGTTCCAAGCAATTACGTAGGGGATACATTATTTACTATGTAATTGGACTTTCCCACTTTATACTCTAACAAATTTATTGTCATTAACATTCCAGAAATTTTCTTGTTTTTAGCACTCCCTCATACTTAGGTGGTTGAATGATTCTGATACTACGTCAAATGCGACATGTACATTTTTTTCTAAAATTCTGTCCACCTTAAATTATATGTATTTCACACAATTTCATT
This sequence comes from Lepisma saccharinum, assembly GCF_977018435.1. Classification (NCBI taxonomy): domain Eukaryota; kingdom Metazoa; phylum Arthropoda; class Insecta; order Zygentoma; family Lepismatidae; genus Lepisma; species Lepisma saccharinum. Next base: position 19,914,452 of record NC_139247.1, read on the forward strand.
CAGACACACTAATTTTTGTTAATTATTATTAGAGCATTGAAGGAACATGATAATTTCAGACCAGGGGCGCCGACTTGTCAAAATTATTGGAGGGGGCTCTGATCACTGAAATAAATTAATGAATGACTCGCTCTCCCTTTTTTAAGTTTTGGCTTCATTGTTCGGAATCTCATAAAAGCCCATGAATTTCTAATAAATGTCAAAAATTTTTATTCACAGTTCGAATGCAGAATATTAATTGTCCACGGATGTATATGGCACAAGTTTCGTCAACCATAATAGCAAAATATTCCCGACTTTTAATATCTGCTACCACGGAGCGCAAAACAGATCTCTCTAATATATCAATGATCTCGTTCTGAATGTCATGTGAGAGCCATTTGTAGCCCGAACTACCCTAGTTCATGCATATCGTCTTTTGAAACTCTTTTTAGTAAAAAAAATTAACAATACTCATAATTACATACTTAGTATATAGTAATAAGTCATGTGTTTTGCTGTCTCTGGTCATAGCCCCCTCAAAGTTGATGATTTTGCGGTCTCAGCCCCCCCCCCCAAGTTGATGGTCTATAACATTTCAAATGTGTATTTAAAGTTCAGTTCATGTGGCACAATTCAGAGTAAACTTTACAAGAGAAGCAAAATAATACATTAGATCCTCTTAAGCAAAATTATTTGGAGGGCTCTGCCCCACATCTTTAACATTGGGGGGCTCGAGCCCCCCCTAAGCCCTATGGAGTCGGCGCCTATGTTTCAGACTGAAGCAGTGCTTTTGAGGGGTATCACTATTTTGGGGAAATATATGCCTCCTTTGCCCCCCCCGCTGGAAAAATTACCTTGCTCCTCCCTGCGGACGTCCATGACCGCCACTGCTGAAGATACTTTGTTTTTCCTGTGACAAAGTTGTTCGTGTGAATGGGTGTTCTCTAAGATGGTGCAATATCAAATACCCGTTTAAACAGCTTAAATTATCTGTTGTTGCCTTATGTTAAGCAACATTTTGTCGCACAGGATTGTGTCAGTGACATTGGAGGCGTTTGAAACTTCTACCAACTGTAAGAAGACTAACGTTGTAGTATAAGATATTCTCCTAAGACGGCAAAAGTTCATTCTAATCTTGGACGATCAGTGTTTACGTTATCCAATATTTGTAAATATATATGTAAAAATATGAGCCTTTAATTTGCAAACGTGTGCGTAGTGAAAGGTTTAGTTAAAGAAGGGTCGGGAATTTTGTTCAGATTCGGCCAGTCGTCTCCATCAGTGTCCCGACTTTCATTTTAACTGCAATGGTGCTGCGAAAATGCAAAAATGTTCTATTGGTTAACTCAGAAATAGACATTTTTTTACTAGAAGAATCATTGCTAATGCGCATCATTTAATTTATAAATATATTATTATCTAAACGTAGAATTATCATGGTTGTTCAATGGTGCTGGTGTAAGAAAATTAATGGAAAATTGAAAACAGAATTTGCGGAGGAAAGTACTATTAGAATACTTCTGAGAATTGAGTGCAAAAATAATCACTCAGTTGTACGCTGTGTGACAGACTTTGTATGTGAGCGACTGTGCTGTTTATTGCCAGGTTTATTGTTTATTTTTCTCGTTACTTTGGACCATAATTTCAACTCTACAATTATATATCTCCTTGCAATACCACCATAGCATTGATGGTGACATCTAATACTCCAACAGCATTTCGCCTACAACCGTGGCAGAGTGGCTAGCGTATCACGCTCTGACGCCAGGTTGGAATCTCGGTCTGGACATGGGTGTTCTTTGTAAGTGTTTTTCATCAATTTCATCATATCATCACTCATCCGCATCGTCACGATTAGCCAAAAGTGGCAGAAAAGTGACGTAAAGTAATTTAACTCAACTAATCCAACTGCATTTTCGGCCCTTCTCTTTGTTCCACATTTTAGGATCTCCCCCGCCCTAAAAAAATCTGGGTATGGGCCTTTGATATGGAATGAGGTTTTAATTTCCCGACTGGATTTTCATCAAGGCTTTTGCCCCCTCCCCCTAATCAGAGTGTCTGCGCACTCCTATGCAGCCCACAGACGAAGTACTCGTAACGAAAAACAAACACCGCTTCAAATGCCCTGGCTGTAGCTTGAGCAGATAAAAGAAGGGAGGGAGACTTTCAGGCGGCAAGGCTTTGATGAAAGGTGAGAAGCCGCGATGGAAACAACCAGCCAAACTCTCCAATAACACTAAAGGTGGGAGGTTATGTTACGATTGTTGTGTGGCAGCTAATGTCTCCGAGAAATTTAGTTACAAAGGAAGCCTGCCGATATACTTTGTCAGTAATCCATAAATCATTGTCACTGTAGTGCGGTGCGTCTTTCATTTCATTCAATATCTCAAAATCCAGAGTATTTGAGTAGTGCAAAAGGTGTGACGAAGTTTAGCATTAATATGGCTGTTAATTAATTAACGAGAGGACGTGTCACGTAAAAAGGCCTTGCGACGCCAAGGAGTTCACATTTAAGCTGATTTATTCCTGTTGGGAAGGGGGGGGGGGCTACTGCTGCATTCATAACTCTTACGAGTTTCACTCCATGAGTACATATAATTTGTTCACTTAATTTTCCTTCGATATTGTTTCTTTGTTTAAGTTTGATTTTAAGCCCACTTTATACACCGAAGCCCAGTAAAAACTATTGAATTATCAAGAAATTGATGTATCTTCACCAAAAGTGATTCTGATATTCACAAATTACTTATGTGCATTATTGTATATTTATTTTATTTTAAAAGAACACTGATTTTTGTCAATCACACAATTTAAATCAAACTGATTTAAACAACCTCGAAATTTTGTAAGCATATCATGCAATTTGTCATGTAAAGGCTTGCTCAAAATTGTAAATGACTATTTACGTTAATGGTTTTTATATTTTTCTTCACGAGTAACTTGGAGAGAGAAAAGGAAACATTGGGAACTTCTCTGTACTTACATTTAAATTTCGCACATAGGCATGAACATGAAAACTTGAAAGAGAGAATGTTTTCTTTACCAAGGAATCTTTCGATTTTTAAGCCAAGACCTCTCCCCGATGGCGCAGTGGTAATGTCATCGCCTTGTAATCAAGGGGTTCTGAGTTCGATACATGGTGTTTCGGATACCACTTTAAACTGTAAGACTAGACCTGATTAGACTTTCTGTGCATAAAGTGGACTCAAAACAAAAACTCAAACTCATTTTCAGCTGATAACCGCGATAATGGGAACACGAGCACTCAGGTTTCATTGTTCCATTATTAATCACGGAACTCCGTAAATTGTTACTTAGAAAACAAACAACTGTTGCAAAAAGTGGAAAGTATAATTTTCCTTTGCATTATGAAAAATTTCCATTAATCCAAGGAAAAACTAAAACACGATCACAAAACTTTATCAAGAAAATACGGTTTTACCAAGTAAGAAGTTTGAAATATGTAATTATGAAAAACGGATAATTCATGCCTCCATTCAGCTTGATTTTAATATGCAACGACTGTATCTTCAAATATCTCTGCAGTTTCGATCTCTTTTCACCAACAGCGGCGCCAGAATTATTCATCTACGGGTGCTGAGGGGTTGCGGAAAGAAAGTTAGGGGGTGCGATATGTATTACAAGAAAGTGGTCATTCCATGCAGTGTAAACATTCAGATACACGTTGCAGTCTTATTGAACTATGTAGTGAAATACAAAATAAAACCATCCTGCCCTTAAAAAGACAATTTTTGAACCTTCTCAATGTAACCAATGAAGGCACCGTCTGCCACAAGACAAAACGCGAAGAGTACAGGAACTGTGTCATCTTTAAAATCCCTTCTGCCGCACTATCCCCAACAACGAACTGTAGAGTCCAGCGCAGATAATTCTGCCGTGCGATGCGCGAAACAACTAAAGAAGCAGTGTTGCTAATGGAGCAGATAGAAAAATCGCTGCAGTGCGCCGATGCACAGCTGTTACGTACAACAATAAAATTAGAGAATTCAGGTCTATCTAACGTTGAGTTTTAAACGTCATGCATTATACCAGGACTAGGATTAATATGTACTAACAAGTGGCTTTGTATGTAGCTACATACATATGGACTAAAAATTCGCAAAATATGAACTAACACATAAGTAAAATTACCAAAAATGCTGCAAAGAAGACTTCTTCATACGATTCCTTATTTGAGTGATTTCAAACAAAATAAATATATATATATATATATATATTATTTTTCATTGCATTAATGCACTGGTGGCGTTCTAACTTTTCACTCCCAAAACCCGTATACACTGGTATGGAACTGCAACGGCAGATAATAACATGCCAACGTGTTAAACCGCTACAATTGCACCATAACACTCCTCCTGAAGCAGTATTATTATTTCCTCTCTGAGATCGGCGACAGTCGGTTGCCTTTGTTGTACATTTACAAAGGATGCCGGCTTCCACAACAATAAGAAGTACATATACTGCCACTAGACGATAAGCTGCGCGGCTTTTTCTTTTGTTATGAACCAGGGCCGGCGCTAGTCATTTTGCCTCCCTGGGAGGTGGCGGCAGATGCCGCTCTATTTCGACCCCCCCCCCCGGTCATTACGCAGCAACGGAAAATTGAAAATCAATATATTCCTAACTAAAACATCAAAATATAAAATAAATAATGAGACTTCTTATGCTATTTCAATACTATTCAGCGCAAAAGAATTTCTCGCTCGATCACAGTTTTCAATAGGCTTATTTTTTTCTTCTCTTCAAATTTTGCCGCTCTGGGCGATGGGACGGTTCGCCCTCCCCTTCCGCCGGCCCTGCTATAAACTTGGTCACCCATCAAAGCATGGCAATTTTAACACAGAAAACAATATGTATCGCATTAAGCAGCAAAAATGACAGCCTCCTCTATGCAATTTCTACAAGAACACGTGCCGGAGCCAAAGTTGAAATGATGTTGGAGCCACATAATTTATTTATTTTGAATAATTCCAAAATTATGAAATATGAACAATTTGTTGCTGCTGTTCGCTGCTCTCTTGCCAAAATGCTTTATTGGGATGCTAACACCATGACTGGCTTCCTCCTTCATGAACTCGTGCACGTTGCTTAGAATTTCCCGAGCTTGGCTATGCAAGGTTTTTGATTTCAACTTCGACAGAACTGGAGGCATTATGGAATTTAACGTTCATTAGCAAACACACACTTTTACATACACACACGCAATACACGCACACAACGTCAAACCGGTCAAATACTTAGTATAAAATAAAAATATGGTGCTTCCAATCCAACAAAACTCACCGCCACTTTACCTTCCTTTTCCCCTTCCGTGACAGAAATAGTGCTTCATTATTACAGTTGGCAACACTAGTTACTAGCTAGCCAATGAACATGCACTGCATAAAAGAAGCAAGCACTACGCCGTGCTATATTGCCACATTAGCGTCCCTACCGAACGGTGGGAACCGCGAGCTGGAGCGCTATTCAATTGTTTTCAATGATGTTTGCGCGAGTGTGTCCAGGAATGGAATGACAATGTGGCAACAATAGCGAAGGTTTTCGAGCAGGGTAGAACACATGATGCTAAGAGAGAGGGAGACGAAACGAAAATTCGTTTCTACGCAACGGCAAATTTACGTGTGTGGCACTCTAAAATTTCTTCGTGAACATTGGGCATCTTCCTAACAGTCTTGGAAAAGTTTGAAATGGTACGTTTACTGGACATTAAACGTGGAACAAATATATAGAACGTATTAAGAAGAACAGTACCCTTCATGTTACAACTCGCATTAAATAATTTCCAGAGCACGACCTGATGAGGTGATACCTTAAAAGTACCTGAATTTTTTGCTCCAGTGTAAGGAAGAACAAGTAGACGGAAAACAAACCGTTTATGAACAATGCAAGAAAGAAAAAAACGTAACTCACATTAATCTATAGCCAATTATCAAAAACCACGAACAGACCACTTGAAGAAACAAAAGAAGAAAAAATTGATAACGACAATGCTGACGAAAGAAGAAAAACGGCCGCTGATCTTTACAGAGGCTGCCGCAAGTACAGAAAAGTATTGGTACCTCTTTCAGTGCTTGCCTGTTGCATACAATAATAACCTATCATTCGGCCCTCAATATGACATGACATAATATTACATATTAATGTTTTCAGTTGAACGTAGGGTGTGCTGAAGGGATGCGGAAGAAAATTAAAGGGCGCGTAAGCACTCACTCACGCACCCCTGGCGCCGCCACTGCTTTTCGCCTAAAATTTTGTCTCAATTCTCCTGCCCTGAGGGAAGTTTACCTTCGCATAGCAACACTAAACTGCAACCATGATTTATACCAGTAGGATGGGTGAAAAAAAACGAACATTGCTTGCCTGCTCATCTCTTTCCTGGCGACAGGAACGTACGTTTAAACGTGAAAGCTTAAACCCCCTCGCCGCACTGTAATGGACGAATCCTGAAAGGCTGGCCTTCGTGGTGGATGGTTAGCACAGCACGCTACGTCGCCAGGGGTCTCGGCGTTCGAATCCCGCGGCCTCGTCATGGGTGTGTGAGGAGTGTTCCTTCATCAATTTCATTGTATCGCCACTCATCCTCATCTTCGCGATTAGCCAAAAGTGGCACAAGAGCGAAGGGAAATAAACAATATCACGAATCCTGAAAGTTCGAATTGCTTTGTAATTTTTGTGTGCATACTTCTTTCCAACGGTAAGGGACTCAGGGTATAAAATATATAGGATCACAGTTAATCCAGTGGCTAGTGAGAAAACTCTAGGAAGGAATCTCTTCACGACGACAACAGCAGTTCCAGCATATCATGACAGGTCGGACAACCCTAAGCCTGCGTTCGATTGGTTTTATATTTACAAAACAAGTGTTTTCAATGTGCAATGCATATTTTACAAGTATGCAAAAAAACAATTTAATCAGCGATCAGCAAAAACAAGGTAATGCACACAATTAACAGTATTGGTCTTTTTAGGTTGCACCGCGTCCTCAACGATTGTATAGGTCGAAACTTCTCGACACTCACTCTCTTTTTCTTCAGTTATTTTCGTTGTTTTTTATCTCTTGCGGTGACGATGAGAATGCATTTACGAGTGTACAATGGGACAAACACAACTATACACTCTCATGTGTCGCACAAAATAAAAAATAAAATTAAAAGGGATTCTTCTTTCGCGCCTTGATAGCTTTGTAACGACTGGGGCAGCCAAAGAGACTAACTTTCCATTTAAACTTACATACCGTCAATTTAGGTTTTAATCTTGCAAAAATTGTGTGAATCTGAAAATTTGCACATCTGTTCTATTTGATGTCAAAACAACATATCAACAGCCCTTTCCGCATCCTGAAATTCCAGGCGGTGGTAAACTTTGAATGCTGAATGCTGGAGAAGTGCAAGTTATCACTGGAATGAATGTTACGTGCAAGCAGCTAAACCCACGGATTTGAAATAGGGCTCCACCGAAAGAGGAATAAGCGGGCTTTAACTATGACTACACATATTGTCTTCCAGGACCGCACAAAAGGAACAAAAACTACCAAAGTCGATTTTTTTTCTATTTATCATTCTTGACGCTTCCTTTAAACTTTCCGTTGACATCTTTGTAGACCATGTGCAGAACTGTTACGCCACGGAATTTATTAAGCTCGTGTATTATTCAGAAAAAAAAAAAATCATGAGGCTTCTTCTCTGATATAGCCTAAGCAGCAACAAAGCTAGTGAAATAAAAATCAAGTGCCGAGAAACAAGAGGGAATATTCTTTTCTGGATATTACGTCGCATTAAAACAGTGAAATTCATTTAATTAACATTTTTGTCGTGCCGATTTATGGCGAAGAGTTTTTGACAGCAGGGGATCTAAATTGTGAACACTTTTCATGCAAAATACAAATGGATTGTCAATAATTCAGACATTTATATACATCGATAATACAGCCTGTAAGTGTAATTCTTGTTTACAAAGAAAGTTACTTCATCATTCTTTGAACAATTAATTTTTAAGGTATTCATGAATTCTAAATTAATGATATTACACTTTACTAAAGCTGACGCCAAGCAGTGTTTTCAACTCTAGCGAGAAGTCGCTAAATCTGGCGGATCTGGCTAGCTGGCGACAAAAGACGTGAAAAAGTGACGAGCGACTTTTCTGGCTACTTCGTGTGCTCTTTAGCGACTAATTTGGAGAATTCACAAAATATCTGCGTAGGTACGTCTAAATGCTTAAAAATGTCCGTTTTATAGTTATTAAATAAGGAAATACCCTCGTAATTCACTTCTGATGCACAAAGAGAAACTGAAGCAAAGCGTACCCCCTTTTCCAGTATGGTTTGTGATGTTTGTAAACATCACCTTTCGCAGCTCATTGTTATCAGACACTCCTCCTGGCGCCATTGCGGCTGCCTTATTATAAAACAGAACGTTCGACTTCGCGGTCGCGTCGTGCGTGGGTTCAGATTGGAGTTTTTTGGGTAGTGTGTGGTGACAAAGGAAGTGCTAGTGTAAATTATAAAGTTCGTGCGTGTTTGCGCGCAGGTCAGCCCAGGGCAGGGCAGTGTCCAGTGTGGGGAAAACCGCAATACAAGAAACATTATCGGAAGGAGTGGGAAAACTACAAATAGTTAACCCCTGTCGATAGTGACACGGCGAAAGCGTATTGTAAGTACTGCAAAGTAGAACTATCTGTATGCCCAAACTACCGATCTGAAAAAAACTTTCGAAACACAGAAACATAAAGTCAGATCTGGTTACTTCTGTTCTGCAAAACAGAAGAAAAACAGTTCAAACCGGAAAATTTAAATACTTCTAGTGCTGAAGCTATTTTAGCTTTATTCATTGCCGAACACTGTTCTTTGCTAACCGTGAATCACTTGTCCTAATTATGTATGAAAAGGTTTGGTGACTGACAGCTGCAGTGCACCATGCATTCGCCTGCATAAAACCAAGTGCACAGAAATAATAAACAACGTTCTTGCAGTGCATTTTCTCGATGATTTAGTATCTGACATCGGTAATCAGTGTGAAGTGCAGTGTTCAGAGGAAGAGGAAAGTAACGAGGAAATGTAGCTTTTATAGGCAAGTACTCGATTTTTTTTACCTTTTTGCTATTTTTTTAGAAGTACATTTGATTTAGCGACTTTTTCTAGAGCCTTTACATTTCATTTAGCGACATTCTAGCGGATTTTCTAAGGACTTTTCACGACTTTTACGTTCAAGTTATTGGCAATACTGACGCCAAGTATACTCCAGTCAAGGTCACTCGCTTTCGGAGTTTCCCCTTGCCTCCTCCACACCCCTGGCCCTCTAGGGTTGCCTCGCTTGTTCTAAGCTGTTAAGTTGACACTTTGCACGTTGTACAGTCAGGGACACTTCTGGATTATAACAATACCATTGACTTTCAATTAAATCATTACAACCGACAAGTGTCAGCGACCGTACGTTTGCGGTTGATTTAGTTTTCGATGTTGTTTTGTGAAAGGGCTATTTGGTTACGATTAGGAAGGAGGCGAGGGGGGGCATTTGCCTCCACTTCTCGCCACTTTTGCCCTCACACTATGCTAAATCTTATCTACAAAGGGAAATATACTGTCTTTGCCCCCCCCCACCCAGATTTGGTACCTTGACCCCTAGTTTTGGAACCCAATCGCCACCACTGAGTATCGAGGATTGAGGAGCAGCGTCCTACGTGTGGAACATTTGCCGGTGAAAGTGAAGCGAGTGCCTCCCGAAAGGACACTAGAAAGCAAAATTTATTTTACTTCGCTTCTTGTGCCACTTTTGGCTAATTTGCGAAGATGGGGATGAGTGATGATATGATGAAATTGATGAATAGACATCACAAACGTTCATGCCCAAGCCAGGATTCGAACCCGGGACCCCTGGCGTTGCAGCGCGATGTGCTAACCACTCCGCAACGGGGGCCGACCATCTTCTAGTTCAAAAGTGATGGTACACATATTTTATGTTAAATAAATAAATATAAGTAAATATCAACATGACTTAACGGCGTTCTAATGGAAGTTAAGAAAAAACAGTTTTATCTAGACATCCCAACTGACAATACTAACAGCGATCAGCCTCCAACGCATCACAATATCCATCGAAATAATATTATCTGATGCCATGCAATGGTGGTAGTAGATGCACATTGCACGGTGGTTTGGTTTCCACTTTAAACTGTAGGTCCAGTCCCGATTAGCTTTTCTGTGCATAAAGCGGTGTTAAGAACTAACCCAAACAAGTAACAATTCCATGTGATGAAAATTCAAATATATTCTTTTTATAAGAATAATTTTTCATTCTACCACAATTTAGTCTATCTCCCCATTTATGTCCTTTCACCTTACGTCGACTAATTGCGCGAGGTAGAAAATGGCCACCGTACGTACGTTCCTCGCCTGTCATACCGCTTGCACCGTTACTAAGCCATCCGAAACCAGCTTGTTCCACCCCTTTTGGCGCGGAGACGCTCTCGCACATTGTTGCAACATTTATTCCCATATGATTTGGTATGGAGGGCGGTGCTTGGGTTGCCGCGTGATCGACGGCAGATTGCTGACAGGTAGCGCAGCCAATGGGGGCCGAGTTAGGAACGTCAAACACCAGCGCGCGCTTCGAATCACCCGTCACTCATCATAACGTGACACGTAGTTCCTCTCTATTCACGTTTTACGGACACTATTGTGTTTAGTTGGTTCCTCGCTTCGGGGTTTGGTGCTTGTGGCTTCCTCTTACATAACGTTTCGTCAACGCAGTGTGTGACCTAAGAAATAACAAATGAATAACGATTCCTCGCAATACTCTTAAGTTTGCACCTTCCTCTCTTGGGGGTGCTGTGCTTGTCCGCCCATTCATTGTCAATATCTCAACTTCCGTGGAGTGTATAGCAGCCACACCCAGATTCCCGCTATCCTCGGGAGTACCTCTATTACGTATAAAAATCTCAGTCCAATCAGAGCACTTTTAAAACTTCCTCGCTTTGGCGTGAAAAGTCCAGCTTCCTCTTAATGGAGGGTGGGAAAACAGGGGTGTGTGTGTGTGTGTGTGTGTGTGTATTGTAGTGTGACGTCGGGTATGTCACGGGATCGAGTTATGCCGGGACGTAGCTCAGAAAAATAAGATAAGTCTTTAGTTTTGCCTTAGCTAACCACCTCTACCCTAAAGGAAGATGATGAAGGTTTTTGTTAGCGTGTGTTGTTGAAAGCTACTCACCCCTTGCTGTACATCTGGCCCTCGGCTTCAGGTTTCTGCGATGGTCGGAACAGGAAACCTGAACCCACTGGAGAGATCGCTGGCGGCTATAAAAGGCGGCAGGCAAATTCAGCGGCTTGATTCTGTGGAGCGCTGATTCTCCGGACTCGGGTTGGAGTTTAGGCTAATGATCTTCCGTGGGTCCGGACTGCTTCTTGGGCTTCTTGCTTGCTGCCGCCTCGTAACGTTGAGATCTCTCAACTGGCTTTCGTCGTCGTCTCGTTGATCAATTTTCTGGTAATTGTGGAGCGAAGTGAGAGAACGATTTACCGCATCCAAGGGTTTTATATTTTGGAAATGGGTCATGACTTGATGGACTTCACCTGCAGTTGTACACCTGGGCTATCCCTGGATGCGGATGGGAATTTACAATGGAGGTGCACTCACCGCTAGCGAGAGTCATTACCTTGCTGACGGTGCAGATCCGAGTGGAAAACTCTTGTTGCTCTGCTCTGCATCCGGTGGAATGTGGGGTAAATGAGCGTTCAACTTGCCAGATTCAGAGCAATGTTTTAGAAAAATAGATGTTTCTACCTTTATGCTCCCAATTCCTTCATCAATATATATATATATATATATATATATATATATATATATATATATATATATATATATATATATATATATATATACAGGGTTTATCATAAGTGATGCTCATAAATGAAACCAGAGATACATCTCGTCAAACCCAGACGAAATTTCCTGTTCCACGTTTCCGAGAGATGCTCAGTGTCGGAGCTAGACACCATCGATTGTGTCGGAAAGTACAGTTTACACGTCTGTAGGTGTGACAGTTAGAAAGGCGGACCAAAAGAAATCATAAAAGAATCTTATGCGCTCTATCAGAAACGCATCATGGGTGGATCTGTGGGAGCTATGCGGAAGGGACTCCAGTAGAAAGAATACTTTAAAACTGTACCTGAGGAAGCAGGTGGACTTACATGATATCCAGATACCGTTCACAATTACGGAAACATGATAGACGAAACCGGGATAATTTTAGCATGGTTGCGTAGCTATACGTCAAGTGGGCATAGCAAAAATGACAGTAAATGAAAGCAAAATGCTTGTTGGCTAACGAATGCCATGGGAAAACAATGTTTAGCTGTAGTTGCTAGTTTGTAAAAGATTTTAAGATTATGATGTGTGATAGAAGTAGACGAGAGCCTATGAAAAAACCTCCATCTCACCTTTGTGACATAAGAGGCACCCGTACAAAAAAGATAATATGTAAGGGGAAAGAAACAATACCAATCCCTACAGTGGCAAAATGAACTTTGTTTTCCGATGGTCACGGGAGTTGAACCCCCAACTTTCTGAATGTAAGCCGAACACTTTACCACTTGTGCACTGTGACACAGTAGTGTTTTGGTGTGAATGCAGCATATAGGCACGATACCTACGTACATACTACGTACGTATTGTTAATCGAAACTAGGGATGGTACCGAGCCCGAGACAGCATCTCTACAGACGAGACGAGATCACCACCTTCGAGACATGTTCGAGACGAGCCCAAAACCGAGACGGGCACCTAGTACACGAGACGAGACCGACAACGAGATCACCCTTTTGAACTCGGGACGAGACCGAGACCAACGACAGTCTCTTCTCATCTCGTCTTGATACCATTCATAATCGATACGTACATAACGTTATTGGAAATCACTATACTTCATACTGTAGGTGCCTTTGTATCACGTAAAAGGTACGACGTGTTCTACTAGCATTACGTAATACGTAATTTGCGTAGTTCCTATCCTTACCGTCAAATGGAACGTGTGTACACTTACGAGGAATACAATTTCTTCGCCGGCGTCACCTTACGGTGACACGCAAATTGAGTTTTTTTCCGCCCTTAAGGTGACAAGAAGAATTAGGTAAAATTCCCATGCTATTTGCACTTTTATATTGTGGTGGAAACACTAAAAGGCTTTCTGGGAAAAACCTTCGACAAGGTTAGAACAATTTTCCCCCTTTCAACACGCCTAGGTTATTTGTCCGAGTCCATGTTTTTCGAGCTGTGCATTGTCAGCGTAAAGCTTTCGTTCCACCTAAAAGCATTTAGAGAGATTTTGTTTGAAAAGTTTCCAGTAGGGCTTCAGGAGAGAGGTGGATTCCTAGACGGAAAATAGAACTTAGGTATAAATGTTAACCAAGCTGGAATCCATCTTGAAGGTGGAAGTGAAGGACGCATATGTTTCGACACGATCAAAGGTCTTATCTGAAAATTCTCAGCATCGTGCGTTGAACTTGCCTTCCACCCCTCCCCCCATCTTTCCTCCCTTCATATGTTTAAGCTCGGGGGCAAGTCGCAGAGACGGTCACTTCAGAGACGACGTCAGTAGCAAACAGTTCAGTTTTCTCTGGCCAGTTTCATTTTCGTATCAGAGGAAGAATTATTTTTCGTCCTTGCTTTCAGTTCATTACAAATGGTCCTTACTATGAATGGAAGATTAAAGTTTGGGTCCTTTTCCCATAAGAGTTGGGAAAGATGGGATGAAGTCCAGATTTTTATTCCTTTCTCATGAAAAGTTCGAGGGGAATGACCCACCCTACCCCGTCTTTTTAACTTTGGCGTTCTGAATTCTACACAGTTGCTTGTGTCTTAGCTTTAAAGCAAAACTTACTCGAAGCAGATTGGTCTAATACTCTAGGAGTTCTTTACCATTATGCAAATTAGAATTTTTTTGTAGAAATGCAGACTTCAACATATTGGCTCATATTACATTTTGTGTGCCAGCTAGGAACATGAAAAATCTTTCATTTCATAACGAAAAGTCCATATTATGAAAATAAGGCAAAAGTTCGGGCTTTCCTATAGGAGTGGGGAAATATGGAACAAAAGTTCACTTTTTTCATTGTACACCCCCACCCCCGCACCACCTCCAAGCCTTTTTCACTTTGGCATTCTGAATTCTACACAGTTGCATGCTCTGATGTCTTAGATTTAAAACAAATCTTACCCGAAACAGATCGGTCTAATAGTTTACGAGTTATAATGTTTTCCCGAAATAAATGTAAAAATTTTAAAATCGGGCGGAAAAGACTCGGAGATTCAGGGATTCGGCAAATCCCGCCCTGCAGCCTAAAAGAGGCCGACATGCATTTCTTCTACTGGAAAGCAGACGGCAAAGCTGTGCAGGCGGCACGCCTGTACAAGGAAGCTTTTCCTCGCCGTCGGCATCCTGATCGTCGCGTGTTCATAAAGTTACACCAATGCCTCCGAGAACACGGGAGTTTTGCATATGGAGAAAGAGCCAATACGTAACACAGTGAAAGAAGAGGAAAGCATCTTACCACGCGTTGAAGAAGCACCAGGGACGTGAACTAAGAAGAACGAGGCAAAGGAGCGAGGTGTTTCTCACAGCAGTTTGTGGCGAATTTTACACCGCCAGAAGCTCTACCCGTACAATCTCCAACGCGTAAAAGGTCTCCAAGCAACGAATTGCGAGACCAGGGTTAGGTTTTGTTAGTGTATGCTCAAAAATCTTGCATTACACCCACATTTTTTACGTGACATTTTGTGCACAGACAAACCTGGATTCACTCGTGACGAAATTGTGAACATTCATAATACTCACGTGTGGTGTGAAGTAAATCCCCAAGTAATGTTTGAGTCACGACATCAGCAACGTTTCACCTTGAATGTGTGGATGGGTGTAGTAGGAGATTTCACATTGGGACCTCACATCCTGCCAACCAAACTCAATGGTCGTGGGTACATTCAGTTCCTACATAATCATCTGACACGTCTCCTGGAAGATGTTCCCCTTCACCAGCGGTTGTGTATGTAATTCATGCATGATGGGGTACCATCAAATTTTGTTATACCTGTTCGGCGGCACCTTGCGCGATAATGTCGTCGGCAATGGATAGATCGTGCGGTGTCTCTATTGTGGCCACCACGGTCACCTGATTAACATCCATTGTAGTTTTGTATTTGGGGTCACATGAAGAGCATGGTGTAGAGTTCTCCTGTCAATAATGTTGCTGAGTTAGAGGAACGAGTGATTGATTTATGTGCACAAATACGAAAGACACCGGTGATATTAGAAACAGTGTTGAATTCACTACACCGACGGTTACGCTCCTGTGTTGAATTGAACGGAAGTCATTTTGAGCACTTTCTGTAACTTCTTGTACAGTATTATATTTATGAAGTAAATTTTATCATATGTATTCAGGGTATTTCTTTTAATACCTTCCTTGAAACTGCTTTCATGTTAGGTCACATTCAACCACAACGCTTTCCCATGACATTCGTCCGCCAATGAGCATTTTGCTTGCATTTACTCTAAGTGTTGCTATGACCGTTGTACCTTCGGCAACGCAACGTCTATTGTATTTCCGTAATTGTGAATGGTATCTGGATATCAGGTAATTGACGTCCACCTGCTTCCTCAGATACCCCTTTCAGGTATTTTATTTCTTTAAGATTTCTTAGGAACCGCCTTTCTAACTGCCATAATATTCGCCGTACAGAGGTGTGAACTGTACTTTCCAACACTTTCGGTGGTGTCTAGCTCCGACACTGAGCATCTACCGTCTGCGTTTGATGCGATGTATCTCTGTTGTCATATATGGTCATCACTTTTGGTACAGTCTGTAAAAAAAAAAAAAAAAAAAAAGTATCCATCATGGTGGTTGTCAGGGTCAAAATATCGGTTGGCTAATAGTCTGAAAATATATTTAGTAATATGACAATTAATTATACTGTCTCTTGTTATTTTCAAAATGTCAATCATTCGGGGCTAATCCGCCGGTCTGTAATAAAGACACACTTTTTAGCACTATCCTTTATTCTGTAACTCACTTTATAGCGTAATTCAAATGCATTAAAACTTACACGGTTTCAAAGATAATGAATTGGTATATCACGTTTTTTCCAAATAATTTCCTGTCATTTTATTAAGGGTAATACTACTCATATTAGCGAGAAATTAACACAATATTTTTCTTAGTTCAATTAATGACGATCAAGACCAAAAAACATTTACAACTATTGGCTGCTAATGTATAGGTCATTAACTTGAAAAGTACGTCAAATTAGACACCATCTTGAATTACTCAAATTGCTCAAGGTTGAAAAAAGTGACATCAATCGTATCTGAAATGTACATAACATAAGCTTTCATAGACAGTCAAAATATTTTAATTATACCCCAAATCCAGCCTTTCGCTTTGCTACTTAGACAAATGTGCATGAAGGAACAGATTTAACTTGCTTCATTAAATGTAAATACTTATGCACCAATAATACAGCAAGGTACTACAAATGTACATAGAATAGAGGAGAAATTGTTAAACATAGTCAACTATAAATCAAAATCACCTTTTATGTCCATTCTTATCCTGTGTGCTGCACAGGATCACATTTTAAAAAATAGCGTATTTCAGTCTTACATTATATCATAAGCATAACTTGTTATATAGAAGAGAAACACTTCAAGAGGTGATCGGAACAGTGTACACAACGATAATTATGATGCTCTAATAAAGAATCTATTGGCTGTAGTTCAGATGTTATAGGGTGAGGCTGTCATGTGGGAGAACTATGTTAGATTCCATCAGTTGGACTAATTTAGATACGATTATCTTATGTCGTGTCTCTGCTTTAAGACGTTCTGGGGTTCAGTTCACTTGAGCGCTACTATCCTGCCATCAGTAAGTTACGACTCTCCTATATGAACGCCACCTTCCTATATTCAATATTCAGGATGGTCTTATATGACGGCCAATTTCTCAAAATGGCATTCTGGACGAAACTGGAACGACGTGAAGAGTAATTTTTGTTGCAAAAATATAGGGATATGAAGAAGTGGACTTGAGAGAAAGGAACTTCATGCGAGTAGATAGAGGATCTACTAGTGTTTCTTGTGCTCTGTGATATAAGTTAGGAATACATACGTATAAACTGAGAGTTTAAAAAGGTAATATATAATATAATAACTGTGTGAACGAAGTGGATTGATAGACTAAGTGGAGATAAAGTGATTAATGTGATATAAGTTATTAATATGGCTCGACGCCATTAAACAAAATGGAAAGGACACTTCGGAATATATGGAAGTTTGGGTTCCTGCTAGCATAGCTAGTCAAGACAAAACTGATGTGTCTCAGAAAAACCTGAGACAGGATAAAGTAAATACGCATCAAGTTAAAATATCTAAAATCATGAAACAATTATATACAAAAATACCCGATTGGGGCCTTATGATATATTTGTAAGAAGTGTAAATTAAATTAATGGAACAAATTGATATAATATTGGACAGCTACATATACTAAAATTAGGGAAAAACTTCATGAAGCCAAAATAGAGGGTCTAAAAACAATTGAGACCATGGTGAAAAATCTGGCAAAATTTAAATTCAAGTCTGCGAGAAATGATAACAACTTTCTCTTTCATTCAGTTCTAATGACTAATAACTGTTTTGCTTATGTACGATCACCTAAAGTTAGGAGAATTGGTGTAATTAAAGGAATAGATACCTCATTTACAAATGATAAATTATTAGAAGACATAAAACCAAATGTTTTTAACGTATTCAAATTGACGTGAATAATGAAATACAAAATTGACGAAAATGGAAGTCGAGTTGATGAGCCAACGAGAACAATAATATTGACATTTGATGCCCAAACCTTACCAGCATATGTAACTCTATATTATTCAAATATTGATGTAGAGCCCTATATTTTCATGGTAAAGCAATGCACAAACTGATACTATTATGGGCATTTCAAATCTAACTGTAAGAGTAAATTGAAGTGATAACGTTGTGAGCAAAATCATGAATTCTCAAGCTGTAATAATAATGTCATACGCAATCGCTGTACACAAGAACAATGGGCAACATGCAAGGACTGTCCAGAAAAACAGCGACAAGACATGATGAAAATGGTTGAGATTAGATTCGACTTTCAAATTTTCTAAGTATTCAATCTTCGGCTGAACCGTAGTTAGTGTCTTGAATACTGATCGTCTTAGTTTGGAAGCTCTCTATGAGAGCTGGAATATTTTTAATTTCGTCGTTAATCAACTCCAAAGATGTCTGGAGTGTAGCAATCGTAGTTTGAGTGTGTTCAAAATCTTGGTACGACTCTAACTGAAGTTTGACGTTCGCTACGCTCTCACCGGTAACTTGCAATTCGTTGGGAAAGTAAATTTGTGATGCTGTCTTCCAAAATCTGTAATTTACTCTTAATTTCTTCGAGAGTGCTATGAGTTTCTTCCATTTGAAGTTTCTACTTGATAAAATCACTTTCGATCGTGGAAAATTCATCACGATGGCGCTATGTAACTGTTCGACGTCTCAATCATTTGTAATGTCGCCAATCAATTTTTGAAGTTCGGACAATTTTTTTTCTAGATTGGAAGTTCGCTCTTCCACTTCAAGTTCCAATTTCGTTTGAAGCTGCTGCAATATGACCAAGTCGTTCTGAAGCGAGCAAACGCTCAACTGTATATCTTGCACGTTGCCAATCGATGGAACGTCGACATAATTTTTTAACAAAGATTCCAGTTGAGAATCTATTTTGAGAATGGGGTCCAAGCATTGAGACTGAAGATTTGCTATTTCCTACAGTAGACTGGTGTTCAGTGTGGTTTGTGAAGCTACAAGATCGCCTTTTAACTTTCTAACCTTAATAACCTGCATAAGATTCTCGCTTGCACGATCCACGTTCTTCGTGTGTCCTAAAATATCGTTAGGCATTACGGTTATTTATTTTTTTTATTATCGGTTACGTGATTCTCAATTCCACGAAGATAGGAATGAGTTTGTTGTATTCTCCCAGAAGCTCGACGTACAGGCAGTCGTCGGTGGAAACGTCGTACGTGTTTGCATCGTCCATCTTATCGTGCTTGTTTCGGTAAATGTTCTTGAAGGAAGAACCCTTGATTTCACCCACGTTCTCCGGATTCACGAATATCTGAAGTTTCCCGCCGATCGGAATCTTGTAAAAATTTTATTTTACGTTCATGAAGTTAAAAGGTTTGCCAACTTCCTCGTCGTATTTCGTCCAATTGCAGATCTGGTGAATGATCAATAGACCATTTAATTTAGATAGCATGCAAGGCTAGAGATTATTGAACCTAGGTGGTACAGTTTCCATTATAATTTGCTTTCTGAAACCGAAAAAGTTCATAGGCATATTTGTTATGTATTTATAAAATTGAGACTGTCAAATGATGTAATATATGATTATTTGTTTGTTTGTTTACGTTCACTGAGTGCAATTCTTGCCATCTTTCAAACAATAATGACCCCAAGGCAATGTGTGAATCCCACACTCGAGGATGCATCTTTTATCAACACAAGGATCCAATGGTACTTTACGTACTTTGTTTGTTGTGAGTATATAATCCACGCTTTGGATTTATTCTTCTAATCTTAGCATTGTCTACTGTGAATAGAGGCACTCGACGTAATCCTGGAAGGTAAGCTTGTTTTCCACTGTGTTTCTTCCCACACCCTTGGCCTTCTTGATGATGCTACCCTCGGCTCGAATCGCATATATCTTGGATCGCAAGCCGACAAACTCGAGGATGGTGTCTTTTAATTTTCCAGGTACTTTTTTGTTACGAGATGGATTGTTGTACCTGTTTGGCTGAGGATATGCAGATGCATTGATCTTTTACATCTTCGTCGAGGTTTGATGTCTTTATGTTTTACACAATGCTGTCGATGTCCATGTATAGAAGAGAGAGACACATCGTCATACAATGGATTCATAGTATCATAGTGTAGCTCCAACATGTAAAGCTTGGACAAATCCAGAACAGTTGCTCCTACATACATGGGCTTGTTGAAACGCATGATCTTCTTGTCCATTAAAAATAATGCAAACTCCTCATGACAGATTTTTCGAGACTTGAATGGCGATGTTGCAACCAGCTTTTGACACTTCATGGCATCGGAAACCTATCTCACGTCTACATGTTTTCTTACATTTTCCATTGTCTTTCCATACACGGCTTTGTTCATTAATTTAGAAAAATCCTTGTCCAGGTCGGAAGTGGCAGTAGTTCTGCTTCTTGTGTTGGTCTCGATGTACGGTCTAAACCACTGCGAATTCCTGAATTTAAGAACCCTTCACATTTGCACTATACGAATTCTCTTCTACATAAAAAATCTCAGATTCTTGTAGTGGACGACGTATCTCTCTTTAGATTGAAGAGACATCAGAAGCTTATTTTCTTTTGAGTCTGGTGGACATTTGATTTCGGCGCCACCCGTGGTAAATTGCTGAACTTATCATGCTGGTGGTCAGGGAATTCGAGATCTACCTCTGCGAAGAAACCATACTCGCTATCGTTGAAATCATTAATTTCAATTGAATTGGGATCAATTCACTCAAAATCACCATAGGGAAGACACTGCGTCATGGAGTGTCCGTATAAGTTGTTGACATCGACGAAGAATATATAACTGGAGGGTCGATTTGAATCGTATTGCTCCATAGTCATACGCACGTTATTGAATTTTGCATATCTCTGACTGCATTACAACCATTCTCCACTTATCCCTCCCTCGTTAAAAAGTAAGATGTCCACATCTGATAGAAATTGTAGTTTAACGTTAGTTTGGATCAATATGGATGACCACGCCAAACCAGGAAGGCTGTAAAAATATGCGGGATCCAACTTGTAAATATGCATAGACAATTTTCTAAAAGCCTGGAATACATCAGCAAGAAATGTCACATCAAGCTTGAGGTAGGCATCATGGTAGTCTCCCAATGTTCTACACCCTAACTTATCTCATATCAGTTGTGCATGATAGTAATACTCGGTCGTGATGCCCGCCCCTCTGAGTCAACTGTAAATCTTCTCTTGAGGAGGAAGAGAATCATCGTCGAACTTGCTGGGTTCTGGGGCGTATTCATAGGGTTATACACCTTTTCACTTGATCAAACCCAAATCCAAGATTTGGAAACCAGCACGCGTGATGTTCAGCTGGTCATCTCTCAGTTTGCTCGCGAGGGCATCCAGACTGGCGGAAGGAAACCTATAGGAATCAAGGAAACGCATCTCGATGGTACGATCAGTCTTTGGAATATCCACCCACTTGCTGAGGCTAATGTACCGTTCCTCGTTCTGGGCCAGCACATTAATTTCCATTGCGTCGTAGCCAAGATACTTAACCAGGTGGTGAAAATCATATCCGCTACCATTGTGGAAGAATAGGTTTTTGAATTTTTAGATTACAGATATTACATATTGCCCCGACGTAGCTTTTCTAACGATGGAAGCGACCCCGTCGCCCACCCAGCGTCGAATAACATATGTGCGATGGAATAAAACTGGAGCAAACAGAAAGATAACAGTATCTGAGAGCAATCATAAACTAAACATGAATAATACAAAAGGAAGTGATGAATACGATATGGAAATCAAGAAATGCATACTACCAATTAAACGAAATTATTTTCGGAAAAAATTAAAATAAAAAAAACTAAACTACGAATGTATAATTCAGTAGTGGAACCAATTTTACGGTAATTTTAACCATTTCGACCAACCAGTGTCGCATCACATTTTTTTTAAAAAATATATAATTTGCTAACTTATTTCGACATCTTCCAGGTATTCAAAACCGACATTGATATTTCTTTCAGGCTTGCGTTTATATCTGGCAGCCATTTATAATCAACGAAGTGCAGTGATTTCTGCATTTTCAGACCTTCGCACAAACCGCTATAACTTCTGTTCTACAATTCCAAATGTAATGATCAAAAACAATTTTCTTCAATACTAAATTCCCTTTCTTCTGTTTTCTATAATTTTATCTTCCAGATTAGTAGTTTCCATGTTATACAACAATAAATCCGACACATATTTTTTCATAATTTTTAATTTTTAGGGTGCAAAATAATCATGAAGGGAACAAAACACCTTAACCATATTTCTCATTTTCACTGAGCGGTACCCGATAAACCCAAAAATTGTTTTCTGTGTGGTCCCCAAAATTGAAAATTTTGAAAATAATCAAAATTTTGACGCCCTGTATTCTTAAATGAGGGACGCAGGAAAATCTGAAATTTACATTACATTGAGAACTCTTCATGCACAACATATATTATTAAAATTGTGTACAGGTGTTTTTCGAATAAGATAAATTTCTAAGATTCAATGTACCCCAAAATAGCCCCATCATAATACTAAATGAAGCACGCGTGGAACTGGGAAATGAAGAAACTGCAAGGCAGAAGCTAACTATAAATACATCTGAAACGTAGACTTATTTAAAATTTATAATAAATATGAAACTATGCATTATATATAAATGCAGGGTGAGTCAAACTTGGGAACCACCCAAATGTCTATAAAACTCTTCGGAGTAAAATTGTTCTAAGCACTATATATATGTAATAGATAAATTTTTGTGGCTTGGACTACGTAACCATATCACTCCTCCTTCAAGATCCATCTTGAACCTAAGGGTACAAGATTCCATATTGACAGCTTTAAAACTACAATAATCGAACATGTAACACAAGTATCCAACGACATGCATAGGAATAGCAAAATGCCCAGTACTAGATATATATTGATGGACATATTATTTTCTCTAACTTACAGAATTCCAATGCTGGATAATCAATTTTGTATATTCATATTCTTTTCAAATATCAGCATTATTTTTTTAAGTAATTTTTCAACATTAAACATAAAATTGATTGTAATTTTTGCAACTGTTTGTCAATAGACATATTATATAGCGTGCCAGTAAATAAATCATTAAATGTATCACATAACAGAATATTACATAATATTTCATGAACTATATCATTTCTTAAGAATGATGATAGTCTTACGTATGTTCAATTATTAAAATCATAAGTACTTCGCTACATATATTAGGCAGAAAAAAGTGTGCATTAAATTATAAGTTGCCAAAATATCACCCGAGAATACAACACGAGCCTCCCAGATTGTGTAGTGGTAACGCTTTCGAACTGGAATTAAAGGTCTCGGAATTGATATGTTAATCAAGCTATACGTTAATGAGATGTATTCATGGAATAGCGGTGCAACGTGAGCTGGTGAAGTCAAGATGCTAAAATTTAACCCAATACAAACATATTGTGGATATGAATCTGTAAATAAAAAAAAATCTGTTCGAGGAGAGAACAGAAAAAAATACGACCTGTAATTCATTTATTGATTTCATTGATTTGGTGTTTTAAGTACACTTTATGCACAGAAAGGCTAATCGGGAATGGACATACAGTTTAAAGTGGGATCCGAACCACTATGTGCCTCCACCGAGTATCGAACCCGGCAACCCTTGATTCCGACCTGTAACTTCTGGCAACTGACAAGTTACATTTTTTTCCTTCAGTATTAGAAAATTAGTTCGTAGAAATCAAAAACAATACCTGTGATGTCCAAAGGAGCTGGACACGTTTCCGTGACAGTATTATTTATTTATATATTTATTTACTCAGAGTTTCAGATACAGTCTTATTTGGCCATTTTACACTGAAACAACATAAAGTCGAAACAAAAAATAACAAAAGATAAAAACAATTACAAGATGGGATACATTTACATGTTCATCGTCAGTAACATACAAAAATTACGTTCTGGAAGGAAAATATCTACATTCAGATGAAGTTTGTTGCAGATTTCTGGGAGCCTGTAAAACAAGGAGCGTTGTAGAAGGGATAGCCTAGTGGTTGGGTTGTGGAAGAGTTGCAGGTTCCGCGTTAGCTTTAGGGGTACCCTAAGTGTGAATTCACTGATTAGGAGATCTTTTCTGATTTTGCCATTTACTATCTTGTATAAAAAATTCATGTCAGATAGATCACGACGAAAGGATGGAGTGTGAATATTCAGAGTAGACATTATGTCTGATTTGGATACATGTCGATAGGAAGGTATTCTTTGGCGAACAATTGCAAAAAATAAACTGAGAACAGAATCTATTTTGGTGAAATTGGTTTTTGAGGCCATTGCCCAAATTGGGGAACAGTATTCAAGGGTGAGCGAGATGAAAGATTTATAGAATAAAGCAAGAGATGATGGGTTTTGAATTTCGCTAAATCTGTGTAGAAGACCTAGAAGGCGCATGGCTTTTTTAGTGGTAGCTATAATATCATAATTAAAAGTGAGTTTTTCATCCAGGATAACACCTATGTCTATTTGTGTGGAAACGTTTTGGATTGGATTGTTTTCAATAGTATAAGTAGAAACCACTTTGTTCTTGTTTAGGGAATAAGTAAGGAAAGAGTATTTCTCAGGGTTTAGTTCTAAATTCCACTGACGACCCTACTTAACAAGTTTTGTGAGAGCATTTTGAAGAATCATCATGTCATTATGCGATGAGATCTACTTAAAGAGTTTACAGTCATCCGCAAACAAAATTATATTGATAGGGAGGGTGGACAGTTTTTCATGGAGGGTCATCCAAGTACAGAAGGAATAGGAGCGGCCCTAAGACACTCCCCTGAGGAACTCCAGACAAAACGAAATGAAAGTTAGAAGAGGTACCTGAAAGAACAACACGTTGTTCACGCTCATGGAGGTAGTCCTAGAGTAAAGAGACAAATTTGCCATGGATTATAAATCTACATGATAATTTATGAACAAGAAATGTATGATTAATTTTGTCAAAG
Organism: Lepisma saccharinum; assembly: GCF_977018435.1. Lineage (NCBI taxonomy): Eukaryota > Metazoa > Arthropoda > Insecta > Zygentoma > Lepismatidae > Lepisma > Lepisma saccharinum. Next base: position 19,939,323 of record NC_139247.1, read on the forward strand.
GCTTTCGAAATGACCAAATGTATAGTGTCAAGTTGAGAGTTATTACCTGAATATTCAACGACAGAGGAAACACTCATTAATTGCATATTCCGTTTGATTGCATCTGAGATTTATAATAAAATTAATTGCGTCGTGAATATGTATTGGATAAGTTGAGACTAATCCTAGACAGGAATCAGCAGTGGCGTCACGTGAGGTTCAAATGCGGGTGTTAACAATAAAATAAATGTTTGTACTTATTGGAGATTTACTCCTCTCCTACCATACTTCACAATCTACTTCTATTACACCGACCATATGTTAACCAACGACATTCACTCAGCATTAGAAGCACGTACGTCGTTCACGAGACAGAGGTGAGGACGAGTCCTGTTCAGATAAAATGTATTTTTGTGTATTAAGATATTTGGGTATTATACAGAATGTTCCCCCCGTTCACAAGAACTCGGTTGCGAAACTTATGATTGAAGTGTCAGTATATGTGACATTGATCTTATTCCTTCGGCCTCGTGTTTCGTATTTTTCCTCCTAGCCTCATACCTCCTATATCTGGTGGAGGCACATGGTGATTCGGATCCCACTTAAAACTGTAGGTCCAGTCCCAATTAGTCTTACTGTGCATAAAGTGGACTTAAAACACCCAATGAATCAATCAAACATACCATCCTTGATTTTGTGCATTGCACGAAACGAATCGTTCCAGAAGCAATCCTCTGGAAGCGAGTCGCTTGTTTATGTGCAAGGTAACAAACTCCCAGGATGTGCCCTTTGACCGTCCATGCATTCGAGTGAATTGATCATTTACATGAACTGTCCGATTAAGAAAGAATAACAATTTACCTACATATTTTTAAAATCTATCTATTGCAAACATAACTGCATACTGATTTACCCGAATAAGTGGCTACAGAAAGTGCATGTTTATTGTGTGTTCTTTAGCCACTTATTCTGACAAATCAGTAAGTAGTTTTGTTTGCAATAGATACATTTGCACACGAACTCGTTCCTGAAGGATGAACGGTCAAAGCCTATAATTGAGCTCTAGATTTTACAATGACGAGATCAAGAGAAATAATTAAAATTAAATTCTACATTATGCAACTATGTAGCGCAGACCGTCTCCAGTCCCTCTAGACATGCCTTGCATATGCTGCTCTCTGGTGCCGAATGTAAGAACTATTGACGCTTGCATCAGGGCTCGCAGCACCGTGTTCGCACAGCGCAGTGAACATTTACGGGGTATAGTGGCCTTTAGACTGTATATCATGGAAAGGCCTTTTCCGAATTCGCCTTCCTCCTGCCGGTAGAGCCAGGTAGAGAGCACAGTGTTTACGTCACCAGATGTTTTGTCCATGCTCACTTTGAGAGGCTCATCCAGAACACGCCTCCTCCGGTACCCGGGCTGTTAGTGATTGACAGGTTGTAAAAATCCTTGTCACTGAAATTTATTTCTTCAGACAAGTCCTAGGTTTTGCTGTTCGGGTCGATTGGCATCTTCATTGCCAAAAGCTGATCTTACCACTTCGTGTCAAAATTCCCGACGATAATATAGAGTCCTGCAGCAACAATATGTGACTTGTATTATACATAATTGTGGAAGCTTCTCTTCAACGAATAAGTAGTCCCAGTAGTTTAGTATTTGACCTCCGGGGCGAGGTAGTTAGCACAGCGCGCTACGACAGCAGGGGTCCCGGTTTCGAATCCAGAATAAGACGTGGATCTCTATGTTCTGAATGTGAATGTGAAAAAATTTGGAACTGAGTAAAAACTGATATATGAGAAAAGCAGAGAAAATATGACATCGGACAGCCACGTAGAAAAGTCAGGTTCGATTCTCAGTGTGAATGATTTCAAGCGGAAATTTTTCCAACATTGTTATTGCATAACCGACTCTGGGGTTAATCCAATTCCTGTGAATGTATTTGATCTATTTTTATAAATCTTTTAGTGATTCGCAATATATGCACTAATTTAATAAAACTTACGTATTTTAATTAACATTAGAGCTAAAGCAAAATATGGTCATTTAATACCAAGTGGTCCAAAAATATAATAATTTACAAGAAGGTCAACTTTTTTTCTACTTATATATATTTTTCTTGTTGTAACTTCTATGCAAGGGTAGAATTTTCCTAGAATTGACTTTGTTTAAATTGCGGTTATGTTTGACTTATGCTTTGCGGCATTTTTAGCTCCACACACCCCACACTTTCTTGATCCGGTCGTGAGTGGGGGTGATGTGATCAGTATCACGCTCCTGATCCCCTTTACCCCCCATGGATTCCAGTACATATATTTTGGCGGTTCAAACCAACACTTGGTACGAGGCCTATTGTTTTATTAATTTAACCGCAATGGTAAACCTATTTTGATGAAGTTTTTGTCGATTTTATACTATTGCTAATCTGTGTTTTTTCACCTTACACTTAGTACGAGTGTCATAATTTCTTTCGAGTTAAAGTACTAACACCCACACCCACCTACACCTACACTTACACCCACACAAATTTACTTCTGCTCTACTTCAGGTCTATTTCCAGTCTACTTCCGGTCTACTTCCGGTTTACTTCCGGTCTACGTCCGGTCTACGTCCGGTTTACTTAACAGACACCTGTGAGCTTTTCCAGTTCTTTTAAGTATATAGTTTTATTAAGTATATGGTTTTTCTATTTGAGCCCCCAAAAAATACATATAAATACCAAAACAAAACCAAAAATAGTAACAGAATAAGTATACACACTTATCGATCAGATTGAGTTTTGATGTATTTATTAATTTTTTTATACTTAGTACAAATATAGATTTTATATATAATGAAAAATAACAGTAGTTTGAATAACAGTAGTAACAGAATCTAACAATTTCATAGTGAGTTCTCTTAGTGCAATTTAGCTGAAAATCTTGATTTTAGCTGATTTTCCAAGTGTAAAAACTGAAAATTTGTTTTACGTAAGAGCTTAAATTCCAATTTTGTTGTATAAAAATTCTAAGATTTAGATAATTTTCCCCTATGACACCTAATGTTCAAAAATTTCACTTTTTGAAATAAGTAAAGCGAAATCCATTACTTTTTTTTAACTGTAAGAAATAAACGATGTTAACACAGAACGTTGAAGCTTTTATATAGAAACGATGGAACGTACTGTCATCCTCATCTTCGCGATTAGTCAAACGTGTGACAAGGATGTAATCCCTATTGGTAAACGTAAGAGGAAAATGAGTTTTGTAGGAATTCCCTTGTCAATATGAATAGCATGTTATTACTTTTGTTTTTTTTTAATATGTGAAAACATAGTACATTGAACATTAATTAATTAATTAATTCTCTAGCTTTTTTGAACCCCAAAAATTCATGGTATAGTTTAATTTTTCCTTATCCTAAGCAAAATCTATATATATATATATATATTTTTAATTTTTAGTTCCTTAAATATGAAATGAAATGATAGAGAGAAATATAACATGTATTAAGCCTTCCTATCATTTCCTCTTTAATATATTTTTTCACTTGTTAGTATTATTCCTAAGTGTTTGAATTTGGAAAAACTGGTTCAAACAAGTTGTTATCACTTGGTTTCGGCTTTACAGCATACATTTTTAAATTTCTCATTGCTAACTTACAAAACCTATCTCTTTAGCTGTTTTGAAAAAATATTGTAGCATTATTCTTAATTGTATTTACATCATTCCCCTGTAAGTCTACATCATCTGCATATGCTAACCGTTTAATTTTTAGTACTTCATTAGTTTAATTTACCTTAATAACAGAATATTCCAAGGCAAAATTAGAGAGCAATGGAGATAATGCATCTTGTTTTTTTTTAAACCATCATGAATTGTACATTTGTCAGACATATTAACGAAATTCTTAGGTATTCCAAATTCGAAAATTTTACCTCTTTAGCATATTTAACTTCAATCAATTTAGTTTATGGTACTATAGGTTCTACTGTGCGTTCTTCATTTATTTCTGATTTATCTCCTACATGAACATTTAAAAAGTCATTGAAGCAATTCTTCCATTTATTTAAAATAATCAGCCATTTTTCATTAAGTTTACTTTAGGTTGCCACCCCTTTCTAAATTTATTTGCACCTCTGATACCTTTATTTCAATTGCATTAATTTTACTTTTCAAGCAATCTCTTTGTTTGTTACTTCTAAACATGCTGTTCTTTAACCACCTAAGTCTATTTCTATTAGATTATGCGAACTTTTGCTTACTTTTTTCTTGGTTTATACATTATTTAACTGTTGATTTTATTCTATTATGTACGTGCTTCCAAATTCTTATTTAAGTCTGTTTCATTTAAATACTGCAGAATGAAAAAAAAATGTACAAATGTATAAGTTGAAGTTCATTATATGGAAATAAGTTTCATTTTATAAAAATTCATTTTATGCCAGGGATTGTAATTTTTTATAGTTTTTAGAGTAATATGTGCTTTCATAACAAACTAAATAACTCTTAAACACGAAGGCTCATGGCTGCAGCAACACAGGCCTTCCATCTATCCCTATCTTGAGAAAGATCTATATACACTTTTTCCATCCCTACCGATTTCCTTTAGGTCCATTTAAATATTGTCCTTCCATCTTCGTCTTGGCCTTCTTATAGGTCGCTTACCATCAGGTCTCCCAACAAGAATCCTGTAAACTTATCTTTCCTGTCCCATTCGTGCCACATGGCCTGTCCACCTAAGTCTTCTTGATGTAATTATGTAGTTCTAAATTAGGTAACCTTCTCCACTAACCTGTCTTCTCATCCCTTTTAGGTCCAAATATTTTCCTAACAATCTTATTTTCAAATACTCTCAATTTATGTTATTCTTTCAATATAATGGACCAAGTTTCACATCTATATACTACTACAGGCAAAATTACTGTTTTGTATATTTTCAATTTTAGATTCATAGAGAAAAGTAACATACATTTCCTGAATTAAGCCTACTTTTTATTTTATTTCCTCTATAATATAATTTTCATATGTTAATATTACTCCTAAATATTTAAATTTAGAAACTAGTTCAAATAAGTTGTAATCATGTGCTTTCATTAGATATTAAATTTAGAATTTTTCAATTAAACTAAATAGGTTTGTTAAAAAATAATCGTTAGGTCATATGATATTATTTCTTGTGATGCATGTTTGTTGTTAGTGTTGATATATTTTTTGTTTGTTTTAACAGGATTCAAATTCTTGAAGAGAGGGAGGGGGGTTGAGTTTTTCGAGAATATCACGCATTCCATGATTATGAGTAATTACATTTTTAATAGAAAGCGTATCTTTTTTCAATACTCATGAGATTTGGTCGCCCGCAAAAGTTAATCCGTTCATCTCCTTGTTCTATCACGATAAGGAACTCAAAATATAAAATTATACTTATCCTCTGCTTACACATTTTCTCTTTTCTCATCATCTCTATCTTGATCAATTATATCCCTACCTCTCAAAAACATGTTCTCTACCTTCTTTAAATGTACAACAGTCACAGCAAGGGACAAAAAGCGAAGTAAAATCAAGCAATTTAATCAATTAAACACTACAAGAATAAATTTACTCTGTATGTTTGTGTTAAAACTCTAAAAGAATCCATAAACTCAAATCACTCAATCAAAATGATTGCAATTAAGAAATTATTAGCCCCGTCTAGTTCCCTACACTTTTAGACATAAGGTGGAGTGTAGGTACATCCCAGCACCAGGCAGGTACAGCAAAATTGTGTCCAACCAAATAGACGAATAGCTGTATTCAAGTTCAAAAAATTCAACAATTGCCTCTGCTTTAAACATTCATTTGTTTAGTTAGCTCGCACCATGTAACCATACACCACCAACTACACCACTCCAGAACATAGTACTACACATGCAGACACCAAATACACTACTTAACACCAAATCAATAAAATAGACGAGTTAATGTTGCACTGTGTAACCATTTACCTGTGGTGTAAAAAACTAGACGCACATAAGTAGTGAGAATATATTATATTTATAACCTCAATTTACTAATCGGGAAATTCCCCTTAGCGAACCAATCACATGACTTCGCCACAGAGGGAGGGGTCATGACATTCCCGAGCCAGTATTATTGACGTGACATTCTTTACAGGTTAATGACCACACATAGCTGTAACTACATCAATCTCTACACTTCGGAATGTTTGTAATGCAAAGAATTTTCGTGACAAAACAAGTAATCGGGAAATTCCCCTTAGCGAACCAAATCAGCACACATTCCCAAGACAGTATTATCGATGTAACATTCTTAACAGGTGAATGCCTTAATGTTTACCCACATACATAAGCGCATCAATCTCTACACACATACACTCACACACACACACACACACACACACCCCTGTTTTCCCACCCTCCATTAAGAGGAAGCTGGACTTTTCACGCCAAAGCGAGGAAGTTTTAAAAGTGCTCTGATTGGACTGAGATTTTTACACGTAATAGAGCTACTCCCGAGGATACCGGGAATCTGGGTGTGGCTGCTATACACTCCATGGAAGTTGAGATATTGACAAAGAATGGGCGGACAAGCACAGCACCCCCAAGAGAGGAAGGTGCAAACTTAAGAGTATTGCGAGGAATCGTTATTCATTTGTTATTTCTTAGGTCACACACTGCGTTGACGAAACGTTATGTAAGAGGAAGCCACAAGCACCAAACCCCGAAGCGAGGAACCAACTAAACACAATAGTGTTCGTAAAACGTGAATAGAGAGGAACTTCATGATGATTGGCAGTTCATTCGAAGCGCGCGCTGTGTTTGACGGTCATAACTCGGCCCCCATTGGCTGCGCCAGCTGTCAGTAATCTGCCGTCGATCACGCCGCAACCCAAGCACCGCCCTCCATACCAAATCATATGGGAATAAATGTTGCAACAATGTACGAGAGCGTCTCCGCGCCAAAAGGGGTGGAACAAGCTGGTTTCGGATGGCTTAGTAACGGTGCAAGCGGTACGACAGGCGAGGAACGTACGGTGGCCATTTTATACCTCGCGCAATTAGTCGACGTAAGGTGAAAGGAAATAAATGCAGGCCCGTAGCTAGAGGGGGGGCAGGGGGGCAACTGCGCCCCCTGCGAAATGTACAGAAATAAAAGGAAATAAATGGGGAGTTGTATCTTAGGGAGATAGACTAAATTGTGGTAGAATGAAAAATTATTTTTATAAAAAGAATATATTTGAATTTTCATCACATGGACTTGTTACTTGTTTGGGTTAGTTCTTAACACCGCTTTATGCACAGAAAGGCTAATCGGGACTGGACCTACAGTTTAAAGTGGAAATCGAACCACCTTGCAATGTGCATCTACCACCACCATTGCATGGCATCAGATACTATTATTTCGATGGATATTGTGATGCGTTGGAGGCTGATCGCTGTTAGTATTGTCAGTTGGGATGTCTAGATAAAACTGTTTTAAAATATATCTTAATTCTGGACATTTAAGCCATGGTTGAATTTTCTTCACTTCCATTGGAACACCGTTAAGTCATGTTGATATTTACTTATATTGATTTATTTAACATAAAATATGTGTACCGTCACGTTGACCTAGAAGATGATCAGATGAGAGAATGAATGAAATGTATATATGAAATACAGGGTGTTCCACTCGGTCTCGGCCCAGGAGAATGCTGATTTCGGACAGAAACCTAATTTCGAATTTATCTTTTTCTGCATAACCACTAACCATTTGTAAGCTGCCACTTAGAGCGATTTGATTCAAGATAGTTTTTGAATCCGAACCTGGGCATGTGACCAATATTTTCAAGGGTTCGAGACAGTATCGCCCTGTTTCTGGGTATTACACAAACTCTTGTCGAACGATGGAGAGGTGGTCTCGACACACTGATTGATTGATTTGCTTTATTTTACTTCGTTTTTTGTGCCATTTTTGGCTCATTTGAGAAGATAGGGATGAGTGATGATATGATGAAATTAATAAAAGTAAAACATTATCCTAAAGCCGACGCCACCAAAATAATCCAGTCAAGGTCACACCATCTACCTACAGTTTTTTAATAAGCAACAATTTCAACTGAAAGATTTATACGCGATCAAATAGAACGTAAATTATAGCTGTTGTCTACTCTTACGGCAAACGATCTATATGCTGGCAAGAAAGGTGGGAAGCGAGGAAAATTCAGCAGGCCAACCCGACCACAGCGTATGCGCCTAGACTTACGACGTCGCGGGAGGAGGTGCTTCACGCACCTCATACTACAGCAGCTTACTAACACAAGGCTGCTGCGCAGTGTTGCCAACAACTTGAACGTAAAAGTCGCTAAAAGTCCTTAGAAAATCCACTAGAAAGTAGCTAAATGAAATGTAAATGCTCTAGAAAAAGTCGCTAAATCAAATGTACTTTTAAAAAATAGCAAAAAGGTGAAAAAATCTAGTACTTGCCTATAAAAATATTTCCTCGTTACTTTCCTCTTCCTCTGAACGCTGCACTTCACACTGATTACCGATGTCAGATACTACATCAACGAGGAAATGCATTGCAAGAACGTTGTTTATTATTTCTGTGCACTTGGTTTTATGCAGGCGAATGCATGGTGCACTGCAGCTGTCAGTCACTAAACCTTTTCATACATAATTCGGAGAAGTGATTCACGGTTAGCAAAGAACAGTGTTCGGCAAACGATTAAAGCTAAACCAGCTTCAGCACTAGAAGTATTTAAATTTCCCGTTTTGAACTGTATTTTCTGCTGTTTTGCAGAACAGAAGTAACCAGATCTGACTTTATGTTTCTGTGTTTCCGAAAGTTTTCTTCCAGATCAGTAGCTTTGGCATACAGATAGTTCTACTTTGGAGTACTTACAGTACGCTTTCGCCGTGTCACTATCGACAGGGGCCAACCATTTGTAGAGTTTTCCCCACTCTTTCCAGCAATGTTGCTTGTATTGCGGTTTTCCCATACTGGACACTACCCTGTCCTGGTCTGCGCACAAATCCACACACAAACTTTATAATTTACACTAGCACTTCCTTTGTCACCACACGCTACACAAAAAACTACAATCTGAACCCACGCACGACGCGACCGCGAAGTCAAACGTTCTGTTTTATATTAACTCAGCCGCAACGGAGCCAGGAGGAGTATCGGATAACAATGAGCTGTGAGCAGTGATGTTTACAAACATCACAAACCTTACTGGAAAAGGGGATACGCTTTGCTTCGGTTTCTCTTTGCGCATCAGAAGCGAATTGCGAGGGTGTTTACTTATTTGATAACTATGAAACGGTATTTAGACGTACCTACGCATATATTTTGTGAATTCTCCAGATTAGTTGCTAAAGAGCACACGAAGTAGCCAGAAAAGTCGCTCGTCACTTTTTCACGTCTTTTGTCGCCAACTAGCATTACAAATCCGCCAGTTTAGCGACTTCTCGCTAGAGTTGACAACACTGCTGCTGCGTTTCTTATCGCGCTGGGTTGGTCGCTTCCCCGATCCCCACTTCTCTTGGCAGAATGTAGAGCGCCCGCCGTAACATTAGACAAGAACTATAACTTGCATTCTAATTGATCACCTATACACTTTCATTGACAAAAGTTTGTAATAAAATATTCAAATTAATTTTGAAAACAAATAGGCTATATATATATATATATATATATTAAGATGTCAGCTATATTTTATGGTTCATTTGAACGAATTTTGCTGCGCATTGATCTTGCGCGTTCGCTACTTGTGGCTTTTGCCAGGCTTCATTTACTTACTGCGGATGCAAATATTTCCCGTAATTCTACAAAACATTATATTCGTCTCTTCCACAGTAAGAATCAACACACTCACTCTCTCTCTATCTCTGTAACAACGGCGGCAGACGATTAGTCATCTAGGAGTGCGGAAGGGATACGGAATGAAATGTATGGAGTACGATGTTAAAAATATAGAATGCATGAAGCTACAGGTAATTATCGAAAGCGACAAAAAAGAAGAAACAATTCTTAACAACAATGCTGACGGAAAAGATACAGCAGCCGCTGATCTTTGTAGAGACCGCATTGAAGCAAATGTAGCTTTCTAAATTTTTCGTTGTCTGCAAGATCCTTCAAAATCTTATTAACCTTTGCAATGATTATTTTATTTTGCTTCCTAGTGTCCTTTCGGGACGCTTCACTTCCACCGGCTAATGTTCCACACGTAAGATGCTTCTCCTCAATCCTCAATACTCAGTGGCGACGATTGGGTTCCAAAACTGGGGGGGGGGGGGCAAAAACAGTGTATTTTCCTTTGTAGATAAGATTTAGCATAGTGTGAGGGCAAGAGTGGCGAGAAGTGAGGGGGCAACAGCCCCCCCCCTCGTCCCCTCCTAATCGCAGCTACTGTACTAATACTAAATAGATAACCAAATAGCCCTTTCACAAACAACATCGAAAATGAAACCAACCGCAAAAGTACGGTCACGGACACTTGTAGGTTGTAATGATTTATTTGAAAGTCAATGGTATTGTTATAATCCAGAAGTATCCCTGACTGTACAAGGTGCAAAGTGTCAACTGAACATCTTAGAACAAGCGAGGCAACCCTACAGGGCCAGGGGTGTGGAGGAGGCAAGGGGAAACTCCGAAAGCGAGTGTCCTTCACTAGACTATAATTGGCGTCAGCTTTAGTAAAGTGTAATATCACTCATTTAGAATTCATGAATACCTAAAAAATTAGTTGTTCAAACAATGATCAAGTAACTTTCTTTGTAAACAAGAATTACAGGCTGTATTATCGATGTACATAAACGCCTGAATTATTGACAATTCATTTATATTTTGCATGAAAAGTGTTCACAATTTAGATTCCCTGCTGTCAAAAACTCTTCGCCACAAAAAGGCAAAAAAAGTAAAAAGGTAAAGTGCTCCCCTGTGCTTAGTACCACGCCATGAAGGCGTATAGGGGGTGTGGGGGTAACGCCCCACACTTTCTTGATCCGGTCGTGAGTGGGGGTGATGTGATCAGCATTACGCCCCTGACCGCCTTTACCCCCCAGGGTTTCCCCCAGGTACCCATGTTATTCGACGCTGGGTGGGCGCCGGGGCCGCTTCCATCGTTAGAAAAGTTCCCGGATTTGAACCGGCCGGGGATCGAACCCGGGACCTTTAGCATGGATGTCAGACGCGTTACCGACTGAGCCACCGCGCCACAAATAGGCACAACAAAAATGTTAATTAAATGAATTTCATTGTTTTAATGCGACGTAATACCCAGAAAAGAATATTCCCTCTTGTTTCTCTGCACCTGATTTTTATTTCACTAGCATAATTGCTGCATATATCAGAGAATTAGCCTCTTGATTTTTTTTCCAGAATAATACACGAGCTTAATACATCCCGTGGCGTAACAATTCTGCACATGGTCTACAAAGATGTCAACGGAAAGTTTAAAGCTTGATGAAAACCTTTTATAGGAGTGTCTTCTCGACATCTGCGATATCAAAGCGTCAAGAATGATAAATAGAAAAAAAAATCGACTTTGGTAGTTTTTGTTCCTTTTGTGCGGTCCTGGAAGACAATATGTGTAGTCATAGTTAAAGCCCGCTTATTTCTCTTTCGGTGGAGCCCTATTTCAAAGCCGCGGGTTTAGCTGCTTGCACATAACGTCCATTCCAGTGATAACTTGCACTTCTCCAGCATTCAGCATCCCAAGTTGACCAACGCCTGGAATTTCAGGATGGGCTTCAGGACTGTTGATATGTTGTTTTGACATCAAATAGAACAGATGTATAAATTTTCAGATTCACACAATTTTTGCAAGATTAAAACCTAAATTGACGGTCTAAAATGGAAAGTTAGTCTTCTTGGATGCCCCAGTCGTTACAAAGCTATCAAGGAGCACTTATTGGCGCGAAAGAAGAATCCCTTTAATTTTATTTTTTTATTTTGTGCGAGGCATGAGAGTGTATACGTAGTTGTGTTTGTCCCATTGTACACTCGTAAATACATTCTCATCGTCACCCCACGAGATAAAAAACAACGAAAATAACTGAAGAAAAAGAGAGTGAGTGTCGAGAAGTTTCGACCTTTACAATCGTTGAGGACACGGTACAACCTAAAAAGATCAATATTGTTAATTGTTAAACACTTGTTTTCTAAAAATAAAACCAATCGAACGCAGGCTTAGGGTTGTCCGACCTGTGATGGCATGCTGTAACTGCTGTTGGCGTAAGTGAAGAGATTCCTTCCTAGAGTTTTCTCACTAGCCACTGGACTAACTGTGATCCTATATATTTTATACCCTTAGTCCCTTACCGTTGGAAAGAAGTATGCACACAAAATTACAAAGCAATTCGAACTTTCAGGATTCGTGATTTTGTGTATTTCCCTTCGCTCTTGTGCCAGGATGAGTGGCGATACAATTAAATTGATGAAGGGACACTCCTCACACACCCATGACGAGGCCGCCAGAGGGCTGCATATCGGTCAGAATCGCTTACTAGGCCCGCCTGGCTGGTCGGGCGGGCGAGTAAAACTATATACCTGAGTTTTGACCCGTCAACCATCGAAAGCCCACGGGTAACTGGAAGGCCTTGCAAGACGAAGCTCGCTTATCTTCAGCGAACGCTCATTCCGGTTTTGCACCGTCTCCAGATACATGAGTCACGCAGTCACCATTGCCAACTTTTAGATTCTAAACTGTTCTAGGAGAACTTAAAATGTTCATCACTTTTATCAATTTGAAATTGCAGACATTTATTCCTTGCTAGAAAACATTTGTATCACTCACACCCAATGGCGGCGATTGGGTTCCAAAACTAAGGGGCCAAGGTGCAAAAGTGGGGGGGCAAGGACAGTTTAATTTCCCTTGATACATTAGGTTAGAGTGGTGCAAAAGTTTCAAAAAGTCGGGGGGGGGGGGGAGAGGCAACTGCACTCTCTCGGCCCCGCCTCTAATTGCCGCCACTGCTGACACCTGTAAAGAAGTACGAACCAAGTTTTGTAAAAAGTGCCATCGTAAATATTTTGGACTTTGTGTTACTGGTGGTTGTTCTACATTATACTTTTGCGGGGGGAGGGGGTGCTTCCCTATAGCGCAGTGGTAGTGTCGTCGCCTTGTAAGCAAGGGGTACCGGGTTCGATACCGGGTGGAGGCACATGGTGGTTCGGATCCCACTTTAAACTGTAGGTCCAGTCCCGATTAGCCTTATTGTGCATAAATTGACCAAATAAATGAATCAATCAATCAAACAGATTTTCTCTCTGGTGTAATTTTGCCAATGCTGATATCTACAAATTTCTTGTGTACATTATTCTGTAATTTTATTTAAAGTGATTTCAATAAGTTATTTTTTTAAAAATAGAATTCCCCAATTTAAATTTTGATTTAAATCAAACCACCTTGCTTAACAGAAAGCTGGCTTCTGGGCAGCGAATGATACTTTTACATTAGATCTTGTCCTTTCTCGTTCAAGAGTGAGATTACGGAGTCCGGTAAATTTGGGCTGAATCATGCCATTCGACACTACCTTCCAGAAGTTTTTCCTAAGTTTCAATTTTGAGAAAGTTCCTTTTTCGTGGTTGTTACTTGAAGAGTACGAAAAAAAACAGAAGGCGGTACAGGATACAGAGAACACTGGAAGCTAGAGTAGAGCTATCAGGAGAAGAAACTTTGCCAAATCACTTGATTTCAGTTTTAAGCACATTCCTGAAACGTAAAACTTTATCAGGATATTCTGAAGATAAATCATCTTCGTGCCCGTTACAGAGGGCAATAGCTGCATCTGTAGGAAGGAAGGAAGAACTACAAATATTATCCATACCCTTCCTCAGTTTAAAACACCGGAAGCATTTAAATGCTCCATACTTTGCTCCGTGGCAGTTTGAGGTGCTTTATCATTAACATATTAAAATCGTGTAGGCTATGCAAGGTCACGAGACAGAAGAAAAGCCAAGACAAAGCGCTTTCTATTCAAGAAAATAATAATTGGATAAAATTGTCCAACCAATTTTTGCGTTAATGTTTCACATGAGAAATGAGAATTGTTTTGACTTTTTTGGGACCCCTTAGGCTTAGAGCTCCCGCCCGCCTCTGATTTGACGTATTCATTCAAATTATAATGTTAAACTAGAATATATAGCCAGATAAAAAAAGTTTTAATTTTATTGCCCAAAAAAATTAGCCTTTTCTATCTTTCTCACTACGCCAATGGTTATACAACCTCAAGGCACCTGCGCCTAGCAGAAATTCAAATATTTCCATGCGTAGTGAAATATAATGGCCGTTGGCAACACTGACAGTAGTGCTCGCCGTCTACCTGCAAGAACTACATCGAGTCTCACGGGTCTTCTTAAGACCCGGGTAATAGAAAAACCTGGCAGGCATTGATGCCTGTGCACAACTGTGACGTGAAGCTCGCTTGCGCGATTTCGAACACCTGGGCTTGTCGTGCGTGTTGCATATTATTGTAGGCGCGCCTCCTCGCAGACGGTTTTTTTCCGGGTCTTGTGCAGGTCTCTAGAGGCCGCGGGATTCGAACGCCGAGACCCCTGGCGACGTAGCGTGCTGTGCTAACCATCATCCGCCACGAAGGCCAGCCTTTCAGGATACGTCCATTACAGTGTGGCGAGGGGGTTTAAACTTTCACGTTTAAAGGTAGATTCCTGTCGCCAGGAAAGAGATGAGCATTTAAGCAATGTTTTCTTTCACCCATCCTACTGGTATATATCATTGTTGCAGTTTAGTGTTGCTATGCGAAGGTAAACTTCCCTCAGGGCAGAAGAATTCAGACAAGATTTTAGGTGAAAAGGGGGCGGCGCCAGGGATGCGCGAGTGAGTGCTTACGCACCCCTTAATTTTCTTCCGCACCCCCTTCAGCACACCCTACGTTCAACTGATAACACTAACATTAATATGTAATATTATGTCATGTCATATCAGTAGCGTACGCAGGATTTCATCAAGGGGGGGTCTTATTTCGAAAACTTTCTACAAATTCACATTACCATTGTTATATTATACTTTATTTAATTAATTAATAATAATAGTTATTACTAATGCAGATGCTATTTATGAAAGAAATAGAACAAAATTACATTTCTTTTGTTTCTTTGTTACAAAATAATTGTCTAGTCAACGGTTATTTGTATATGATAAGTCAGACATTTAAAGTGTGAAGAAAATCCATAAGAACAAGCAAATATATTAAATTTATTGAAATAATGGAAATATGAAACTCATTCAAGGAGCCGCGCTGGTCTAGTCTGACAACTTCGTGGGATATCCGGGTTCGATTCCCGGAATCGGTTGGAATTTATCCAGCCTTGTCTCCGCACCCAGCCTCATAGCAATGGGTACCTGAGAGCAACCCTGGGACCCTGGGGGATGAAGGCTGCCGGAGCATGGTGCTGATCACATCACCTGCAAAATAGTTTGAGATCGAGAATCTTTGGGGCCCACCACACCACTACGTGTGCCTTCATGGCACGGTGCTATATGCACGGGAGAATTTACATTACCTTTACCTATGGAACTCGCCCAGGATGATGATGATGAAGCGCGAGAATACATGTTGCTAAATTCCACTGAGTCTATGTTTTCGTTGAAAAGTAAGTTAATAGACATTCCAACACATTTATCACTTCTAGGTGATTCACAAAGCACGTCTTCAACATTATTTAATGATGTGGATGTAGACTCAGCATCACTTGAGAGTTCACAAGGGGATGCGAAATCAGTTCAGAGAAGACGTTTGCAATAAGGTCGGCACACTGCGACGAAGCAAGGAATTTTCACAATTCTCGCGAGAGTCACTGCGCGACTTTTTGCAAAAGAAATTGCAAAATTGAACTTTGCGACCGCTTAGATTGTGTTTGGAATGTTGTTTTTTTCTTCATGCTGCATGGGAATAAAAATTCAAATTATTATTATTATTATTATTATTATTACTACTACTACTGTCGCAGATCTTTGACTGTGATAAATTAGCCATTTTTATTTTTTTCTACAGCATATTCCATAATATTTCAAAAGCTCAAGGGGGGTTAAACCCGGTAACCCCCCCTTGCGTACGCCACTGTGTCATATTGAGCGCCGAATGATAGGTTATTATTGTATGCAACAGGCAAGCACTGAAAGAGGTACCAATACTTTTCTGTACTTGCGGCAGAATTTGTAAAGATCAGCGGTCGTTTTTCTTCTTTCGTCAGCATTGTTGTTATAATTTTTTTCTTCTTTTGTTTCTTAAGTGGTCTGTTCGTGGTTTTTGATAATTGCCTATAGCTTAATGTGAGTTATGTTTTTTCTTTTTTGCATTGTTCATAAACGGTTTGTTTTCCGCCTACTTGTTCTTCCTTCCACTGGAGCAAAAATTCAGGTGCTTTTAAAATATCACCTCACCAGGTCGTGCTCTGGAAATTATTTAATGCGAGTTGTAACATGAAGGGTAGTTTTCTTCTTAATACGTTCTATGTACTTGTTCCACGAAAAATGTCCAGTAAACGTACCATTTCAAGCTTTTTCAAAGACTGTTAGGAAGATGCCCAATGTTCACGAAGAAATTTTACAGTTCGTTGTTGGGGATAGTGCGGCAGAAGGGATTTTAAAAATGGCACAGTTCCTGTGCTCTTCGCGTTTTGTCTTGTGGCAGACGGTGCCTTCATTGGTTACATTGAGAAGGTTCAAAAATTGTCTTTTTAAGGGCAGGATGGATTTATTTTGTATTTCACTACTTTGTTCAACGTGTATCTGAATGTTTACACTGCATGGTATGACCACTTTCTTGGAGTAGAAGACTTAATACATATCATCATGGACGTCCAGGGGGAGGGCACAGGGTGGGGGGTAGCATCCCTGGAAAATGAATGTCAGTCTTAAGTTATATACTTCACACATATATATTTTAATTTCACTCAGTAATTTATGTTAATCAGTAGCGGCGATTAGGGATGCAGTTGCCCTCCGCTTTTTGCTATTTTTGCCCCTGAACTGTGCTAAACCTTTATCTACCAAGGGAAAGTAAACTGTCCTTATCCCTCCCCTCTCCCCACAGTATTGGCACCGGGCAAAGGTAAAGGTAAAGTGTTCCCCTGTGCATAGCACCACGCCATTAAGGCGTATAGGGGGTGTGGGGGTAACGCCCCACACTTTCTTGATCCGGTTGTGAGTGGGGGTGATGTGATCAGCATCACGCCCCTGACCGCCTTTACCCCCCAGGGTTTCCCCCAGGTACCCATGTTATTCGACGCTTCCACCGTTAGAAAAGCACCGGGCTCCCTCAGTTTTGACAGGTTGCATGCGTGTTTCATGTTTTCCTTATTTTCAGAATCGCACCCCCTAACTTTATTTCTGCAACCCTTCAGCACCCCTAGATGAATCATTCTGGCGCCGCCGTTGGTGAAAAGGGATCGCAACTGCAGAGATATTTGAAGATACAGTCGTTGCATATTAAAATCAAGCTGAATGGAGGCATGAATTATCAGTTTTTCATAATTACATATTTCAAACTTCTTAGTTGGGAAAACCGTATTTTCTTCATAAAGTTTTGTGATGGTGTTTTAGTTTTTCCTTGGATAAATGGAAATTTTTCATAATGCAAAGGGAAATTATACTTTCCACTTTTTCAAACATTTGTTTGTTTTCTAAGTAACAATTTACGGAGTTCCGTGATTAATAATGTAATGAAATCCGATTGCTCGTGTTCCCATCATCGCGGTTATCAGCTTAAAATGAGTTTGAGTTTTTGTTTTCAGTCCACTTTATGCACAGAAAGTCTAATCAGGTCTAGTCTTAAAGTTTAAAGTGGTATCCGAAACAGCATGTATCGAACTCAGAACCCCCTGATTACAAGGTGACGATTACCACTGCGCCATCGGGGAGAGGTCTTGGCTTAAAATTCGAAAGATTCCTTGGTAAAGGAAGCATTCTCTCTTTCAAGTTTTCATGTCCATGCCTATGTGCGCAATTTAAATGCAAGTACAGAGAAGTTCCCAATGTTTCCTTTTCTCTCTCCAAGCTACTCGTGAAGAAAAATATAAAAACCATTAACGTAAATAGTCATTTACAATTTTGAGAACGCCTTTACATGACTAATTGCATGATATGCTTACAAAATTTCAAGGTTGTATAAATCAGTTTGATTTATTTAAATTGTGTGATTGACAAAAATCAGTGTTTCATGTCAGTTTTAAAATAAAAGAAATATACAATAATGCACATAAGTAATTTGTGGATATCAGAATCACTTTTGGTGAAAATACATTAATTTCTTAATTTCAATAGTTTTTACTTAAAGTGGGCTTAAAATCACACTTAAACAAAGAAACACTTTCCAGGAAAAATTAAGTGGACAAATTATATGTACTCATGGAGTTAAACTCGTAAGAGTTATGAATGCAGCACTAGCCACCCCCCCCCCCCCCGCCTTCCCAACAGATGCATAAAATCAGCTTCAATGTGAACTCCTAGGCGTCGCAAGGTGTTTTTTCGTGAAACGTCCTCTCCTTAATTAATTAACTGCCATATTAATGCTAAACTTCGTCACACCTTTTGCACTACTCAAATACTCTGGGTTTTGAGATATTGCATGAAATAGAAAGACGCAAACATTTGCACCGCACTACAGTGACAATGATTCATGGATTACTGACAAAGTAAATCGGCAGGCTTCCTTTGTAACTAGATTTCTCGGAGACATTAGCTGCCACACAACAATCGTAACATAACCCCCCACCTTTACTGTTATTGAAGAGTTTGGCTGGTTGTTTCCATCGCGGCTTCTCACCTTTGATCAAAGCCTTGCCGCCTGAAAGTCTCCCTCCCTTGTTTTATCTGATCAAGCTACAGCCAGGGCATTTGAAGCGGTGTTTGTTTTTCGTTACGTGTACTTCGTCTGTGGGCTGCATAGGAGTGCGCAGACACTCCGATTAAGGGGGAGGGGGGGGGGCAAAAGCCTTGATGAAAATCCAGTCGGGGAAATTAAAACCTCATTCTATATCAAGGGCCCATACCCAGGGTTTTTTAGAGCTGGGGGAGATCCTAAAATGTGGAACAAAGAGAAGGGCCGAAAATGCAGTTGGATTATTTTACGTCACTTTTCAGCCACTTTTGGCTAATCATGTAATCGTGACGATGCGGATGATTGATGAAAAACACTTACAAAGAACACTCATGTCCAGACCGGGATTCGAACCTGGCGTCAGAGCGTGATACGCTAGCCACTCTGCCACGGTGGTAGGCGAAAAGCTGTTGGAGTATTAGATGTGACCAGCAATGCTATGGTAGTATTGCAAGGAGATATATAATTGTAGAGTTCCAATTATGATCCAAAGTAACGGGAAAAAATTAAGTCATCGATAGACACCCCCTCTCCCAACCTGAGAATAAACAGCACAGTCGCTCACATTCAAAGTCTGTCACACAGCGTACAACTGAGTGATTATTTTTGCACTCAATTCTCAGAAGTATTCATATAGTACGTTCCTCCGCAAACTGTGTTTTCAATTTTCCATTAATTTTCTTACATCAGCACCATTGAACAACCATGATAATTCTAGGTTTTGATAATAATATATTTATAAATTTAATTATGCGCATTAGCAATGATTCTTCAATGCCCTTATAATAATTAACAAAAATTAGTGTGTCTGAATGAAATTATGTGTGAAATACATATAATTTAAGGTGGACATTCATTTTACAGTGGGGCGTTGGCCTGCCTTGCTCCTCCTTCCGGACGTCAATGGTGCCGGTGATTGGATGCCAAAACTTGGGGGTGCAAGGAAAGTTTACTTTCTCTTAGTAGACAAGGCTTAGTTCCAAGAGGCAATGTTCCGGGTGCAAAAAGTAGAGGGTCAACTGCCCCCTTGTCCACTAATCGTTGCCACTAATCTGCAGAATTTTAGAAAAAAAATGTACATGTCGCATTTGACGTAGTATCAGAATCATTCAACCACCTAAGTATGAAGGAGTGCTAAAAACAAGAAATTTTCCGGAATGTTAATGACAATAAATTTGTTAGAGGATAAAGTGGGAAAGTCCAATTACATAGTAAATAACGTAATTGCTTGGAACTCTCATTGACATGAAGATATTTCATTTTTCTTTAGTAGTATAATATTGTCGATAAGATTCCTCTACACTAAATTTATAATCGGCAGTATTAAGGGACAACTGCCCCCCCCCCCTTTTGCCCACTCCTATGGTGGGCTGTATTCTTGATATTTGTTTTACAAAATTTATACAACACATAACTAGGGCCCGTGACTTTATTGTTATAACTAGTGTGCGGATCAATATGCACTAAAAAAGTGGAAAATATGCTTGCATCTATGCACTAAAAACAAGTAAAATATGCACTCAAGTATGCAAATTATGCACTAAAGGAAAAATATAGGCACAAAAAAATTCCTCGAAATACATTTATTTTTTAAAGTACCACACACGTAGTGACCATTGAAGGTATAGACGAATTAACAACAGCTTCCATGTCAAGTACGGTTGCAAAATCTTGTATTGAATTGAATTTACTATTTCCAGTTGTTAAACACAATATAACGAAAATCGTTAAGTAGTTTTGAATTTATGTAAATTGCAGTGCACTACAACATATCTCTAAATTTTAGTGATTTTTTTTTCCGTTTATCAGTTAGTATATCCTTGTATGAAGAAAAGGTGCGCTCCACACTACAACTTGTCACTGGACAATATTTCAATGCAGCTATGTCCTCTGGCGTGAGATCTTGTAATAGTTCTGTTAATTCACCTTGTAGCAGAACTTTCACTCTCCTATAATCCACTGTTTTAGTAAAACAATCTTGAATGATTTTTCCTTCCGCATCTTCACACAATGCAAATTACACTAATTCAAGGTAGTACAGACTGTTTACAAGCAAAAATCTCCGTTGCCTTATATAGGCCATTGAAGAAGGACGAGGGAGGAAATGCATGTGTTCTCTGTGTCATTTGCCAGGTATGCGCGCGGGAGGGGGGACCGTCTGCCCTGCAGCCCATAAACAGGGGTTTTCGAACACCTGTGCTTGAAAATTTTACTCTCAGAAACACTCCACAGACGAAACATTAACCAAGTAAACAAATATATTAAAAAAAAAACTATCAATTTAATGATTTTTTCACGTAATATGCATTTATATGCGCTTACGCAGTAAATATGCACGAACACCTTAAATATGCATTTATATGCACTTTAAAAAAACCCTACTTCGGTTCGGAATGCTCTGAAAGAACTTTAGAACCGGGTTGCATATTAATTAGAGGACCGGAATAAAATATGCAAATATGCAAAATCCGCCCTCTAGTTATAACATATTTTTTATTTGGCATCGAATGGAATACTCATCTACGCTTATCTGATGAAAATCAGCCGAAATAGACAAACTTGACAAGGCATATTTTAACATATTTTACCAATTTCGCGTCTTTACAACGTATTTCTTCAATTTTCTCATAAGAAGACATATTTCTGTATAATTTCGTAATTGTCTTGCACATAATCGGTTATTTTATAATTTATTCTTCGTACCTTTAACGCAACGGATAGTTTATATTATCGATGGAAGTATAATTAAATTAAGGACAAAGAAATTAAAAGAAGATGCGTTTTTTTTTCCAACTAATACAGAACAATAATACCCCCACCTCCGATTTTTTTTATCCCGCGGCAGTTGATAGCCGTGCGAACATTATTGAGGAAAGAATGTACTCTGTCATTGTTGTGCATGCACAAGACTCACAGTAAACAAGTGCCAATTGTTCTCGTTTGTTTACCTTTTTCTCGCTTCTCACAACAATCAGTCAAAAGCGAAAATAGCATTCTGTACATTACAGCCCCTTCTCTATCGGCAATCGAATACAGAAGTTTCAAGATATTTTTCGTTGGAGCCAGTGTGTATACCAGTGTCCTTCGGTGATATCGACACTTGGGGTAGCAATCAGTGGCGTGCCCAGGGAGGTTGTTGTGGGTCATAATCCCCCTCCCCCCTTTAGGGTCCAGTATTCCTAAAACTAGAACGTCAAAGAAAGGAAAGGATTGCAAAATGAGGAAGGACTACTGAAAAGAAGCGCGTGTTAATCCCACCCACTTTCGAAAATCGAAATGATGTTGATTTGACTATTAAGCCAGAGATCCCGGGTTCGAACCCTTACTTTGCCATGGGTGTTATTTGTGTTTGTTCCTTCATCAATTTTATCGTACCATCTTGACGATTAGCCAAAAGTGTAGGAAAAGCGAAGTAAAACAAACCAAATTAAACAATCAATCAATGATTTGATTTATGCTACTTAGCGTGGCTGTCACATTTGGTTAATCGCGAAGATGGTACAATACAATTAATGAAGAGACAAACACAGAAAACACACATGCCGATGTAGGGGTTCGAACCCGCCACTCCTGGTGTCATAGCGTGCAGTGATAATCACTCCCCCGCGGTTGGTTGATGTGGTGTTTAAGTCCACTTTATGTACATAAAAGCTAATCGGGACTGGACCCACAGTTTAAAGTGGGATCCGAACTACTATGTTCCACCACCTGGTACCGATCCGGGGCACTTGCACTCCTCCACGGAGGTCCGCCGACAACAAGGATGAGTGGAAAGCTCTAACTATTCGGATACTTGGGTATCGGTAAAGCAAACTCTATATTTACTCAGTGGTACGTAAATTTCAATTGGATTTTTGAAACACCGTATTTGTATATGATTAACGTTTTTCCAAAAAAAAATTGTATTGTTTGATTTCCCTAATTTCTCCATCTCACGATCTCGTCACTGAAGGATCCGGGCTCGAGCCCTGGCCTGTGCATGAGTGTTCCTTTGTAACCACTTCTCATCCGTTTAATTTAATCAACGTTCATCTTCATGGTATAAGTTAGGTAAAGTGATGGAAAAGCAACGCTAAAGAAAGGAAAAGAAAATACAAATAATTTCCTCCCAGTGCATCTGCAGGGCACTGTGAAATCAGGAGTCCAGAGTTCTCTGTTTATGATTGTCCCTCGTGCAATCACTTCCATAAGCTCGTTAGCTACTAATCGCCATTAAATCTATACAGCTAGAAAAAATGATGGAAGGTGGCAAAAAATAAATATATTAGAGGGGATGAACAGTTAACAAAACATACTTTTTTGTAGTTTCTTCAAAAATATTCATTTGTCTTTTTTAGTTCTGGGATACATTTTTCATTCCAAATTATTTCAGTATTCACTGCAGAGTACAACACCTACGAACAAGAATGCGCGCTCGTCACGGGTTCGAATCCCGGCCTGAATTGTTCTTTGTTAGGTCCCTTCATCAATTTCATTATATCATCACTCATCCTCATTTTCGCGATAACGAAATGTGGCAGAAAGGTGAAGTAGAATAAACCAAACCAACAACAACAATTAGAACGCGAGTTTACTTGCCCAAATTAATACATTCGTATTTATGATTGTTTAGCTTACCCATTTTTTATTGTAGGCCAAATTATTTGTATATTTAAATAAAACTCTACTAAAACGAGAGCGAGAGAGAGCGTGAGCAAATATTTGTTATTTAATCATTCTATATTCCATATTTGAAAAAAAGAAAAGAAACCATAACACTTTTGTCTTCACATAATACAAGTACGTTCCCATTCATATACAAATAAAACTACGTACATCCCATAGTATACATAATACATAGGGGCATGCATATTTCGTTTTTGACGAAAAAACGAAATTTGAAAAAAACACATTGTAGTGTTAATTTTTCATGTTTTTGAAAGGTGTAAGATGCATTTTGTGACCATGTTTTGTCACAAAATAATGCGAAATGAACTGCAAAAAGCGAAATTAACTCTTAAACACGAAATTTAGGGTTTATTTACCGACGCGACACCTTCTGAGGTCTGAATTATCCTGAGAGTTATGCAATTCCCGGAAAATTGATTAATTCTGCTGTTAATATTGGAGAAGCAAAAATGGACTCCTTTACACAGAAATAAACTTAATACTCTGATAACTACATAAATGTGCTATTAGAAGTGAAATGTTAATTCTGTGGAATAAGTGTAGTTTTTAAATCAAATTTAGGATTATATTCGCAATTTTAAAACCTAAATGTCTTTTTACATACCACTTTTCATCCAATTTTTCACCGCTATAACACCGATATTTTATTTCATTTACCGCTTTTGAACCTGAAATTGACTCAGTTTTTGTACCGAAATTTTGCTTTTTTATTTACCAAAAATATGTGCCTCTAATAATACATATTGAACAACGTTTAAAAGGTTGTGTAAATACAGAGAACATAAGTACTGCAGAAAATTTTCCCCTGAGTTCTTTAGAGGATTTACAAAGGAATCGAAGGGAAACCAATCCCCTATCTGTCCTATAGGAGATAGACTAGTGGACCTGAAACCACGGACTTTCAACCATTGGAGAGGGCGGCGAGGCGGCAAGGGAGGTACAGGCAGAAATCTTCTCTTTCCCTTCGGCCGGTTGTCTATACCTGGATCTGGTAAGGCGGAAGAAGAGCCAGCTAGGGTATCCAGCCTTGCCAGCTGATCACATCGAGGGACTAGAAGCGCGTGTAAAGAAGTGTTGCATATGAACTGAGGCTTCAAGGTAATAAATATTGTGATTTGAAAATAATTAGAGACGTGAGATTGATTGATCTATCTCTGCTAGACTAGCTACACCTCAGTACACGTCACTGGTGTATACTCTGTCCTTGCTTAGAATAATTGCAGTGATCCTCACGATATTTCCTATATTTTCCTACCACATTCTTCGGTTAAAGGAATTCTGTCTTTATTTAATACCCCACCTTAATCCATCTTCCCCGAATAATGAGAAATTTGAAAGTACTGTTGTGCATATATTTAGTTTTACAGGGAATATTTCTGCATTTTCTAACATTTTACATTTTTTATGACATAATTACATACATATTTTACAGTATTATAGGACGTAAAGTCCTGGACCCTACACATAACACATGCCCTAAGCTCTTGTTCTCCCTTATTTTCATAATTACGATATGACCACGAGCAGTGTTAATAATATAGAACACTGACAAGTATCAAATTGAAAATCTAATAGATTATTATGAGCAGTAATTAAGTTGTGAGAATTCTTTAAGGGTATGCTGTAATTATGAAAATCTTTGTTTTGTTAAATGCTGGGACTTTATTTCTAAAATATAATATCAATACGAGACAAATTGCTGAGTGGTCTTGAGCTCCACAGTTGGCGGCACTGAGATAAATCGTACCTGGGCAATTCCGTTGAAGATTTTTCACCTATTTGATGTTCTTACGTACGAGCAACACTCCAGTACAAAACAAATTTTCGTACATGTACGTTCAAAGGAAATAAAATCAGCTACTCAAAATTCATGGTAATGTAGTAAAAAGTCCTGGAAATATAGAAACTTTTTTTTCATCTATCCTTTCATATCATATTTATCGGGTAGTTACTTCAAAGACACTGGGGTCACCTATCCAGAGGTAGCTTCTCTCACAGACCCCTTACAAAAGCACTGAACGGATCAATGCTCTTCTTCTTTTCATTTTCACATTATTTCCTAATTCCATCTACAAGAAAGAATGCTTTTAATCTTCTAGTGTCAGTAGAGTGCCAGAGCAGGTGTTGGTTGGGCCATCCATACCTCTCATCCCTTTGCCACAGCATTCCTTTAAAATGAAGGCATCAGCCTCCCTTATGAAAATCCTTGACATACCACTGTATGGGGTACAGAAAAAGTTTCACAAGCAAACCCGTGAATTGCTTTAAAGAAAATGCAAGGGGGGTGGGGGTCGAGATACATGTACATTTGATTCCAGAGTGAAGTTATTTATATTCAGACAGAAACACGTATATTGCTGGGTGGTTTATGCTTGATTGTTCTAATTTGTATTCTTCTGAGTTGCTGTTTTCCCTTTTTTAGCTTAATAGCGATGATTGGATGGAATTTATGATGAGGCATGCCGGAATTAGTACTAGACTCCTGTGTAATAGGTCGTGAGTTGATTACTGAAAATACTTCTCCACCAGAAGCGGTAAATCTACTATTGGAAAGGTTGACGTATCTTCATAAAAATAAATTCACAGTACCATTTATACACGATTTGTATGTTATGAAACGAGTGAATTATGGACAAATAATGATTGCTTATTTAAATCATAGCTTAATCTTATGTACTCGTGGTGGACCAATCGGGAGGCTGTTACGCTGTCACGCGGGGCACACGGATTAGATTTCCAAGGTGGGCGATCTCCACGTCAATGCGTCCGCTATATGCTCAAATAGGTTATTCGAGATGGGGTTACAGTTTAAAGTGCTATCCCAACCACTGTGTACCTCTATGGAGAATCGAGACGTATTTGTTCTGCTTGCAATTTTTAACCTGGCAGGACGCACGCTGTGTAATTTTAATTGTTTTAAAGCTTGTACTTAGTAATACCTTTATTGATTAATTTAATTTTATTAATTTTGAACATTTGAATGGAATCACACAATTGATAAAAACGAGAAAAAAATAACATGTTGAAACACCAAACTGAAACGTGTGAGCATGCGTTGGGTTAAATTTATCCAGGCAGTTTCTAAGATCCTGCTAACTAACGAAGTAACTCAATGGGCCATATTATCGGTTACGTCACTGGCAGACTGCTGCATTTGGAACGCTTTTTCTCCTTATGCTATACCATTCGAGCTAGATCGCTAGGCAGGGCGGCGCTATAGCTGTGGTGGCGCGTCAGTTAAGATTAATTTGAATGTTGTGTTGCCTCTGCACTAAAACCATCCTTTCTGATATATTTCGCGATATGACGGAATACATCCTAATTTCGCATGTCATATTTGTAGGAGACAGAGACAGACGCAAGGGGCTGATGGTATTGCAGCACCCCTAAATCCATGAACGAAAAAATAAAAATGTGGGAAATGTTTGAGAGATCATATTTTTTTTCTTTTTGCTCACTACACTCGCAATACAAATGTTTCCAGAAGGATCATACCAAGTTTATACTTAGGCCTATTACTTTGAAAATATTGGCGCATTATCAAACTAATGTTGTTTTTGGTTTGCAAATAAACATATTTGCCAAAAGAAAAAATCGTGCTCGCACTCTAAAACATTTTAGGCATCATCAAATGTTTCTGCCTAGGGTCTCGGGTTTGATACGCGGTGGAGGCATAAAATGGCTCGAATCCCACTTCAAGCTGTAGGTCCAGTCCCGATTAGCCATACTGGTATAAAGTGGACTTAAAACACCAACTCAATAAATCAATCAAATGTTTCTTCTCTTAAAACTAATCCCGACAGAACTAGAAGATTTTTCTTCCTAAAATTGATGTGTGGCGCAGAATTCTTTTCTGATCGGGGCCCAGGAGTGCTCACAAGGAAGATTCATGGCGTTCCTGAGTCATGGGAATATTTAGGGGGACAAGATTCTATAGTTTAGCTACCAATTATACATATCTTCACACAAAAATGTGGGGATAGTTTCGTTTGATTCACTTGTTATTGATTTTTAGTTATGGTTGTTATTATGTACAGTTTTTCTACCTACCTGTGGGTGATCACGGCGATGGGATAGAAATGAAACACCCCCTCTTATGCCTTTAGAATCGGTATGGAAGGGTGGGGGAAATGCTGTTCTCATTAATACAAGGTTAGTGAAACAAACAAACTAACAATGGCAGTGAGACTCAGCAGTTTTGTACGTTTTATGTTAGCAAACATGAAAGTGAGCCGTGCCTGGTCTTTCTTGTGTCTTTTAATTTCAACTGGATCCTGATATCCGGTTCTGATTTTCGGTTCCGGATACCCGATTTTTATTTTCATACCAGATCCGAATCTACAGTTCTAAATTCAGATGTAGATAATTATGCATCTCTCATTTTTTGTTGTATTTTCTTTATACTACTCGTACGTTATGCTTCTAAATTGAGCATAGAAATGAGAGAAGAGAAAAGAGAGTTGTCATTGTTTTCTCTTTCGTCCTATTGTTCGCAAAGTTAGCATATAATTACCGGGAAAAGCAACTTTAGAATTAAATAATAAACCTGTTACATTTAAGTACCTAAAAAGTAACAGAGTTGCAGTTATTCCCTTTGGAAGGTAACTTCGTTACAGTTAAGTACTCGATGAATGTAAGTATTAGTTGCAAACGGCGGCATTAGAAGTAACGAATTACTTTGAAGCACTGACCCATCTCCACTATTTACTTACGTACATAGTCTAATCTTCACCTTCCCGTTGCAAATTTCAAACACTTCTGCCTTATAGTGTAAACTAACTAACTAACTCTCTAGCCTTCTTAAACCCGAAGGTTCATGGCTGCAGCAACACAGGCCTTCCATCTGTCCTCATCTTGAGCAAGATCTATATACTCTTTTCCATCCCTACCGATTTCCTTTAGGTCTATCACAACGTTCTCCCTCCATCTTCGTCTTGGCCTTCCTACAGGTCTCTTACCATCAGGTTTCCCAACAAGAATCCAATAAACTCCTCTTTCCTCTCTTATAGTGTAAAAAATATAATAAAATTAAAGTTAAATGTAAGCAAGAAATGCCATCTATCCCCACGTGAAATCACACATTCCAGTTTGGTACCTTTCTTGAGGTTACTTTTTAAAAATTGTAAATAAGCGAACATTACACAAGAATGAACCCACCACGACAACTAGCGCCCCCCCAATCTTATGACCCTTTGCCTCACAGAGGGTAGTATTGATTATTTTGGGCATCACTCCTCGAGCAATATGGTTTACCATTGAATCTGATCCCAACAGATACATGATGTCACTAATGACGGGAGTTGAAAAACAAAATGGTTATGCAGTTAAACCTGAGTTATATGTATGTCAAGGTAAAGAGAAAATAATACGTATAACCATAGGCGCCGACTCCATAAGGCTTGGGGGGGCTTTAAGTCCCCCAATATGTAGGGCAGAGCCCCCAAATAATTTTGCTTAAGATGATCTAATGTATTATTTTGCTTCTCTTGTAAAGTTTACTCTGAATTGTGCCACATGAACTTAACTTTAAATAAACATTTAAAATTTTCTAGACCATCAACTTTGGGGGGGCTGAGACCGCTAAACCATCAACTCTGGGGAGGCTATGACCAGAGACAGTCTGAGTATTGTTAAAATGTTTACTAAAAAGAGTTTCAAAAGACGAGGTGCATGAACTAGGGTAGTGGATGGGACGTTCGGGCTACAAATGGCGCACATGACATTCTGAACGAGGTCATTGATATATTAGGGAGGTCTGTTTTGCGCTCCGTGGTAGCAGATATTAAAAGTCGGGAATATTTTGCTATTATGGTTGACGAAACTTGTGACATGTCCATCCGTGGTATATTAATATTCTGCAAAAGAATGATATTTTTGAGGAATTCATGGGCTTTTATTAGGGGTGTGCGGGACGGGATCGGGACAGGAAATGTTCGAAATTTCCGGAAGCTCTGAAAATCTCGAATTCTACAGGTCATTTTCACTTTAAGTGATTTGTGGATTAAATACTAACAATTTACGATAAGTTCCAGAAATTGACAATGCAGAAAACGTCGAGAAATAACGACATTTTAAAATGAGCATTCGGTATTTCCCGACTGCTCGGGATCGGGACGAGAAATTTTTTCCCCGATCCCGGTCCCGACTTTTCAGAATCCCGCACACCCCTAGCTTTTACGATATTCCGAACGCTGAGGCCAAAACTTAAAAAAGGGAGAAAGTGAGTCATTCATTAATTTTTTTCAGTGATCAGAGCCCCTGAGTATAACTGAGAATTACTTTCAAATCAGATTTACATAACACGCCATTATTAAAATAAGTGCATATATTTTGAGTTACAACATACAGTATAATACAGGTCATTTCTATCATAAAGTGCTAAATTAACGAATTTAAAAGTTAACAGTTTGATTCTTAAATACATTACATTTGCCACTTTAATAGTTTTATGTCGATTAGCGTCCACTTCCCGTATACAACTTACTTTCTGGTCAAGCATGTAAGTTTTCCTCTCATGAATTTAATCATATCATTATTCATATTCATTGTTGCAATTAGCCAAAAGTGACAATAAGACGGTGTTAAATAACAAAAATCAAATAAAATCAAAAGGAAAATAGATTAAAGAGAATTATGTAATATTTCAGGAAACATATAAGCAGCATGACTGGTATCTTGTTCTGAACAACTGCGTCAAATCTCCTCTGATTTAATGCCGCGTGCCGCCTCTGTTTGTTGTCTTCTCTTTGACACCGCCGCGCCGCACTCCCCTTTCTCGCAATTCCAGACCGACCGCCGCCATATCCACCTATCCTGTTGCGTATTTGTGCTTTTGTGTGACATTGTTGTAGCTTGGTTACGTACAAATCAACTGTATTTTATGTTATAGGTATAACACATAATTACCTATAAATGCATTACGTACAAGTAAAGGTTAATTAACACGTTTTAAAATTATATTTTCCCGAGACCTACAGTAATTGACGTATAAAACCGAATTACGCAGAACTGAGTTACGTATGAAGGAATGTGGATCGTGACGCTACGTTCAGATTGGGTTCGATTGTTGGGCAGAGTAAAACACCCAAACAAACAGGCTGATGTAGCATAGGATATCATATTGTATCAACTTGATAATTAATAGTTAATTCAAATCACCAAATTTCGTACTTGTAACTAATAGTTTCGAAAATATCGCAACACCAAATATACCATGTGATATCGGTTTGGTGTTTGATTTCTTTTTTACTTAAACCTATCCAATCATTAATTTTACCTTTACACCAAGCACCATTAAAGTGTTTATCGAACCTATTGGTAAACAGCTAATAAACACAAGAAACCAACCAACACAATAAACAGCGTCTAAAATAGAGGAGTAGCATAACCAAAATCTCTCTCTTTTCTGTCCAGTTTAATTGATTGATTTGGTGTTTTAAGTCCACTTTATGCACAGTAAGGCTAATCGGGACTGAACCTACAGTTTAAAGTGGGATCCGAACCACTGTGTGCCTTCACCGGGTATCGAACCCGGAACCCCTTGATTACAAGGCGACGACGTTTCTGTCCGGTTTAAGTACTAGGGTATAATAATCGGAGGTTGAAATATTCAGCTAATGAAGAAAATCGTAAACATCAAGAAGTTTTTACTTGCATTTTGCTATTTATGGTCAAAATTATATGTATACTGGTTAATTGCGGCGATGAGGATGAACTATTATATATGTGATAAAAGAAACACAATCTAAAGGCAGCCACACCCTGACCGAGATGAATATCATGACTCATTGAATTTGCTGTCAGAATTACTAGGTCACTGCATTAGACACTAAATAACAAAAGGGGAAGTGAGTTACATTTTCCTTCAAAATTCGATTACTTTAAACAAGAAGAGTAAAGTTATATACATCTGTTTCTATTTCCAATATCAATTTTCAGAATTTTATGGAGTTGATTGTATCAATATATATTTCAATACATAATAATTAGGATTATTAAAGTATAATGAAAGCGTTCGTTATAATTGAATTGAATTGTTGTTTTAAGTCGACTTTATGCACGGAAAGACTAATCGGGACTGGAACTACATTTTAAAGTGGAATCTGAACAACTATGTGTTTTCACAGGGTATCGAACCATGGACCCCCGATTACAAGGTGACGACGCTGCCACTGAGCCATCAGGGAGGCCCACACAGACCTATTATAAGTCTTGAAGTAAAAATCATATGTTGCAACAAAAGGAAAGAAGTTAATGACGAACTATGCATGCAAAAACAATAGTAATTTCTCATACGCACATTCTTCGTTTGGCAACTTCACTCATTGCCATATCATTTCTTCCCTCTAATCTCTTCAACGCTGTCACTTACATTGTACTTAATTCCTAGCCATACAAGCGATTTCAGGATTATTGTGTTTCTGCACAGCAAAAACAAGAGAAGAGGGCCTTGGGGAATACTGCACACACTCAAAATGCCAAAACATAGATATCAACTGAGCAGACGGTCCCACGAATCACAACTGTTGCCACTTTCAGGTGAATGTGGAGGAGGGGATATAAATTATATACGTATACATACGTATATAAACACAACTGTTTATTATTATTATTATTATTTTATTTATTTGCTTACTTAAACGTCCTCGTTGTCTCCAACGGAGAGAAAACCACAATCGTAAATCTTGGTGCGTTGCCAGAATTAATTATATACAGAGCATTCCCTTACATTCGCTACGAGACTCGGCGGCAAGCGGCCCGGTAGCAGCGCTTGTCTTTCCCTGTGAACTCGGTCCGCGACAGTCGCTCGAGTCGGCTATTAAAATTACATTTTTCATATTGTGTACTAACCTTGACTACAGAAGGTGTTGAAAATGATGTCCCTCTGCTACAACACATTCCTGGCATCTCCGAAAGAAATTGGCATTTACCCGTGCAAGTTCGTTTACTACTGTAATTCTCCCGATTTCTCGTACAATACTCTCTTTTAACGCACGGATGGTGTGCGGATTGTCTTTGTATACTTTATTTTTTAGATTTCCCAATTTTTCTTTCCACTTTTATTCAGAACTGACACTGTTACTCTAAACTTTTTTACGAGGTTTAATATAGTGGTCCTATGTGGAAGGGGAACACCAGGAAATTTCGTTGCAAAACGTCGTTGCACTTCTCCACAATTCCTCTTTCCGAAGTAACACCCGACAACGTAAATTTTGTTGTGCCATATTAAGCCACAATCTTCAACACACGGACACGACACAACACTACTTCCGAGGGAAGATTATACTGGCGTCAGTCTGCAACGTCAACAGAAAGGGAAGGAGAGCGAAGGCAGGGAGAGCGAAAAAAACAGACTGTAGCGTGCGACTGTCGCGGACCCGTTCACTGGGAAAGACAAGCGCTGACGCCGGGCCGCTTGCCGCCGAGTCTCGTAGCGAATGTCGGGGAATGAATGCTCTGTAGAAGTGCTGAGATGGTGTGTAATGAAATTAAGGGGCGCGGTGTTGAAAATAAATAAAACACGAATCATGCATAAATGTTTTAGCCACTAATTGAAATTCCAATAATATGCCAATGAAAGTGTATAAAACTAGCGAAAGGTGTCCCGGGTTCGATACCCAATGGAGGCACACAGTGGTTTGGATCCCACTTTAAACTATAGGTCCAGACTTACTGTGCATAAAGCGGACTTTAAAACTCCAACTGCTTCACTCTTGCTCGGTTTTAGTACAAGACATGTTTAGAAATTTGATTGATTGAGTTGGTGCTTAACACATTGACTGCCGTGTGTATGATATATCATACACATGGCTTCTTGCTTCTGGGCCACGTGTATGCTACTCCATACACAAACAAGAACCTGATTCTTGGCCGCGTGTATGGAAATGCGTACACAGTTCAAGCAAAACTATATGACTGTTAAATAGCCGTGGCGTACAGTTAAGATGGGGCAGTAATAATTTTTCGTTCTGTAATGTCTTACAAGAGTAATAAAATCTTCAAATCTTTATTTACGCTTACGTATTATTTTCACTAGTACAAATGTATTGACAACTAAAGAAGAAGGGTAAATGTGTAAATACATTTTTTTCTGGTTTGAATTCACAGCAAACGATTATACATTATGGAATACATTGCTAGTACATCATAATTCTTACAAAACGATTCGTTATATAATATTTTTTTGTAAACTTATGTTCCTTGTAGATATATATAGATATAAGAATGACATATTTTGTACCGAACACTTTGGAAGTTCAATGATTTTTGTTGAAACACTCCCGGCACATAAAAGGATTTTTGGGACATTTGTCACATACTGTCTTCACCCACCTGGCAAACTTCCTCCCTGTCGAGTCAGAATTTCCACTTCTGCCATAGATTTTGTAGCAATGTTCACAGCGTCCTTGCATCTTTCTTCCATTATCCCCTACTTTGTTTATCAAGTGATGAGTTGGAGTTTTTCTGCCTTGTTGCCCAGGTAAAGTGAGTTTGCTGTCCAGGAGTTAATTGTTCAGAAATAATATTTAGGATTACAAGTTTCCTGAATTCATTTATGTGTATGTTACTGGACTGGATGCAGTCACTGTAGAGAATGTAGGCATTCACGAGAGCCGTTCTCCATATAAATTCAATAATTACTTTCTTGTACCATTTTGTAGTCTTTCGCAGAGCATTCCCATATGAAGCGAATTGATCACTTACGTCAATGACGGACTTGCTAGTAGTGTAATCAATAATTGCGGTAGGCTTTCTAATTTCTGAACCACGTCTTTCTGTTACAGTTACCTCTTCAGCAGAGTGAGCTGTAGATAGGACTAACACATCTCTCTTATCTTTCCACTTCAGAATAGTTACACCTTCCTGAGTTTCCATTCCTACAATATCACCTTTCCTCAATTTATCTTGAACAACATTTGCTGGCAAATATTTACGGTTAGTTAGACCTAATTGTACCAATCAGATGGGTATTATTGTCAATGGCAAGGTAAGCAAGAGGAACGCTGGTGTGATAATTATATCTGCGTAAAGACGCCGGCCTTCACCGAGAAGATCTCTTACAAGCTGTAACACAACAGTTTCAGGAACTGACATGTTACCGGCCGTTTATATTTCCAACATAAAGAATAATGTTCCATGTATAGCCCCTGCTGGCACACAACTTGAAAACTTTCACTCCGTATTTATTCTTTTTGGAAGGGATGTATTGCCGAAATGAAAGTCTTCCCCGCCATGGTATCATACTTTCGTCGACACAATTTTTTTCCCCCTGGTGTGTATATTTCTTGGACTTGTGAAATGAGTTTTTTGGTGATGTTCGTAATTTTTTGTAATCTATCATTAGGGACAGCACGTGAATTGTCTGCAAAATGCCACATTCGTAGAAGCAGTTCAAATCTGTTTCTACTCATCATACTTCGGGGAAGAGGAAAATCAAACAAAGCACTAGTGAGTGCTCCAGTAGTCTGATAATTTTGGTACTTTGATCACCACAAAATTTTAAAACAGCGTGATATTCAAAAAGAACAAGACAAAATGTGGTAACACAAAGCGAATAATTACGTGTATGAAATCATATACACGTGGCATACAACCTCAAATTGAAAACCTACGCCGCGTGTATAGAAATGCATACACACCACAAAAACCTCAACAATGGGCTTAATTTCAATTGTATTGAGATATTATGCATACACATTTTATTCACAGTCGGTCAGTAACAAGAAAATCGGATTGGCCCAGAAGAGATACATTTTCAGTTACATGGTGGCAGTCAATGTGTTAAGTACACTTTGTGCACAGGAAGGCTAATCGGGACTGGACCTACAGTTTAAAGTGGGATCCGAACCACTATATGCCTCCACCGGGAATCGAACCCGGAACCCCTTGATTACAAGGCGACGATGCTACCACTGCGCCATCGGAGAGGCCAAAAATGTGAAAAGAACAGCTTGTTGAAGGGAGGCCAATGACACATGAAAAATTGGAAGATTTTTTCCAAGGAAAGGCAAGAAAGGTATTTTCCCATAGGATGGGAGGGAATATGTTTCAGAAAATTGATAAGACACATTTGACTTTTAAGCCCATAAAAAAATTGAAAATTAAGAATTATATTTACAACCTTTCTACCTGCATATTTAAATTTGATCACGATCGGACGATTTTTTAAATTTTTTTTGATTTCTTGTTTGGAAAAAGCAAAAAAAAACGGCAGTTTTTTATTCTCAAGACGACTAAAAATCGAAAATAATTGGTTACTATAGCTTAACACAGAATTGAAACAGTCAAATTTTGATGTAACTCGTTTTTATTTAGGTCTACTGATTAATTTTTAATTGGAGTCCAAAACTCGAGTATACATAGCTTTTGATCCGATAGTAGGCAGACAACAAAAACGGTGTATCAACAATGCAAAGGATAACACAAAGCACCTGACACTGAGCTATAGGCATTTATCGACAAACACAGACTACTTGAAACATAAGAAGAAACAATTCTTAACAACAATGCTGACGAAAGAAAGACAATGGCGGCTTGCCTTTTTAAACTGCAGACAGTACAGGAAAGAAATCGGGGATCAGTGTTTGCCTGATGT
This sequence comes from Lepisma saccharinum, assembly GCF_977018435.1. Classification (NCBI taxonomy): domain Eukaryota; kingdom Metazoa; phylum Arthropoda; class Insecta; order Zygentoma; family Lepismatidae; genus Lepisma; species Lepisma saccharinum. The sequence goes on from NC_139247.1 coordinate 19,975,371, forward strand.
AAACAATAACAGCGGTCTCACTTTAGAACGTAACATTCGGCGCTGAATATGACATGAGACAGCATGGCACTCTAAGAGTTGTTGTTGTTGAGTTGGTGTTTCAAGTCCACTTTATGCACAGTAACGCTAATCGGGACTGGACCTACAGTTTAAAGTGGGATCCGAAGCACTATGTGCCTCCACCGGGTATGGCACTCTATAAGAGTTGGTGTTATTCGTTGAAAAATGGGCGAGGAAGAAAATTAAAGGGTGCGCAAACACTTCTTCGCACCTACCCCTTGGCACTGACCAAGAAAGGGTAGTTCAGAATTGCCAAGCGTCTGGTCTGAACGTCTGACCACTCTCCCCCCACTTAAACAGGACAGGGAGGGGGGAGGCGGGCGGCGTTTTCCTTTGGTTCGTTTTTTTTTCAAGGGTAGCAAAATACTCATTGCAGTTCATTCCATCAATACTTGCGTCAGTAACATCTCTACAAGCAAAGGACAATTTGATCAAATCTCATACTCTATTAATTAAAGTAGTTAATATTATTATTATTAATATTAATATACATATTCAAACTTGCAAGCAAAAACGTAATTTCAATCAAGTTCAACGTAAGATTCTTTTTAAGTACACTTTATTCCTAGAAAGGGTAATCGGGATTGAACCTACAGTTTAAAGTGGGATCGGAACCACAAAGTGCCTCAACCGGGTAACGAAGTCTGGACCTCTTGATTACACTACGTCCTGGAGAGAGAGATTCTAAAATGGCAAACTTAGGTTTCTCAATGGGTAAACACTAGTATTGTAACTGTGAATAGTACAGAGTATACAGAATATGAGAATCGCCTTGTAAACTGGCGATATGCAGTGGAGGTGCACTATACACTGGTTCGAATATTATATTATATATATATAATATGTAATATATTATATATTACATCTTATATATTATATGAATAACTTACTTTCTGTCCTCCAAAATCTGGGGGAGAAGTTAGTTCAGTGTAATACGACGCCAGGGTTTCCGGGTTTGAATCCCAGCCTGGGCATGAGTGTCCCTTCCTAAATTTCTTCTAATCACCACACATCCGCACCGTCGTGGTTAAATAAAATGGCAGAAAAGCGCCTCCTAATAAAATTATTGAACACTGTGAAAAAGTAATTCACGGACTGTAACTTCTTTCTTAAAATCTGTCAGCCATAATTCTGTTTAATTACGTTGATTATAAGAATAATTTTAAAAATATATTTTTTTAAAATTTATAAAGTGCTTGTTTTTATTACAAAGCGAAATGAAATAGAATGTTTATGGATGAATGAGGAAAGAATCTGATTCCAATATTTCAACTGATTTTACAGTCGAATAATCATTACTGACTGAGGGAGCGTAGGGCGGCAGTGTCCCTCACTTTTAGCCACTTTTGCTCCGACACTATGCTAAAGCTTATCTATAAAGGAAAAGTAAAGTTCCTTTGCCCAATCCAGTTTTGGAACCCAATCGCCGCCACTGTCGACAGCACGCCTTGCAACACACACCACCATCCTGAGCCCAAAGGAAATTTTCCTACCTGGCCACCTTTAGTTGTCTTTGTTAGGCTTTGAAGTGGAAATGGAGACTTGCTACTCCTTGCCGCAGGCCTATCTCTCATCCCTCCCTCATGTATATGCCAGTGGGCGATGCACTGACCATACGTAGGGGACGATTCGTTGCTGCCACTCGAGAAGAGGGAAAACACGTGTCATATACTAAGTTAAATACAATTGAGTCGCCGTAGTTTTCTGGTTTTCGATATTATAGTCTGCTCCAATTGTTCTCACGGTGCCACTGGTGTAAGCAGGATTTTTGTTCTTGAGGGCCTGAAATTGTAAAGGTGTATAGTATATAGCTTTGTTCTAGAATTGTGGAATACCGAATAAAATATATAGGCTATTGTATATTTTCAGCTTTTCACTATTAAAACTGCACTCGAAGACAGATATGGTTATCGGGTGTCATTTTAACTTTAAGGGAGGTTTGCGTTTACATCTTTCCTTTCTGTGAGTTCTTACAAATTTTCTTTTAAAATTTGGATTTTCTTAAAATTTCTGGAGGGCAGTAGTAGCCCCATCAGCGCCCCCTGCGTACGCCAGTGCAAGGTGCTATGCCCCATAGGAAATCGAAACCTTTATTGCTCGCACAAAATCATGCGTGTCGTGTCGTTTCAGTGTGAAATCCCCATGTAACGTGCTTCTTGAAAACAAAAATTTTGAACTGAAGCGACACAAGCTGCATTTGTAGCTTGGACTGGACTATGTTCTCAATACGGTGCATCGTGTCACCTGTTTCTGTTGTTCCCGCATACGCAATGAATCTTTTGCATTAGATTGAAGCGTCTCGTGTCGCTTGTCGCTTGTCGCTTGGGTGTGAAATCACCATGTCGCTCGGGCCATGCATCAAATTGACTTGGTCTGTTCAATTGTGCGCGGTGTATGTGTTGCTTTAGTGAGCTTTTGCATGTCGCTCGAACTGGGCTCTTCTCTCATTGAGAGATTTCACATTGAAGAGACATGTGGTGCTTGAGAATCTCACCAGTCGAACTCAGTCTTCTGGGGCTACCGGTAAGGTGTGAAACGTTGATATTGATTGACTAGTTCCGAAGCGACATGTATTGTGTGTCGCTTTGGTCCGAAAGCTGCTTGGCATCTCCGTGTTGCTTGTCGCCTGTAACTTTCAGACCGAAACGTCAAGTAACACGTGGATTTCACTCCAAACAGCAAGTGCAAATGACATATGTCGATTGGAAACGCGTCAATCCGCAGCAACGTTTCATAACGTAGCGGCAGGCATAATAGGTCTCAGAAACTTGCGTTGGATGGGAGAAATCCTCAAGCAACACGTGTCGCCTGTACGTTCGGTGTGAATTCTACCTTAGTTTAGAGACATGTATTACGAAAAATATTGAAATGTTAGTGAAGAACCTATTCTTATTAATGTTTAACTACGTATTTTGCCATTTTTGAACATATGCATCTGCATTCTAGTGACGAAAGAAACATTTTAAGGGTGGAAGGTATTTCGGGAAGGAGATTGAAGTCGTACTCTTAAATACGCCACTGTCACCACAGAGGAGGAGCAAATTTTTAACGAGTGGAGTAGACGGAGAAAACGAATAGTTAGACCACAATTAAGAACGTAAATATGTATGTTGTTTTTGTACAATATTGTCCTGTATCTGGCGTTTGTGCTTTAGTTAGAGTAAGCGCAATCATTTCCAGTATTCTAGCATAGGAACTCTGGTTGAATATTTTGTTAATTAATACAAGAAGAAATCCTACTAGTTTGCTTTCTTGATGAGGAAATACACAAGCATTTCCTACAATAGTCTTTGCTCGCTCACACGCGCCCTCCGGCAGATTGCTACAATTCTTCCTTGATATATATATTTTCCGAGAAATACGAGACATAATTGCCCAAGCTCAAACCGTTATATTAAATACGGCTACTATCACACAACGAACCCTCTCAGAACGCAATCGTGAAGCGCCGTTAACATTTCCCATGTAGGCAATGATGTAGCAACGCTGCATTCTCCAGCGTTGCAACTTATGCAGCACTGCGAACAATGCAACGTTCAGAGCCGTCAGTGAAAAATGCTGAGTCATGTAAGTTGAGGGGGAGATCCGACAACGCTGTTCTCTGCAACCGCAGGCCCCACCCCTTACGATCTTCCTCGCTCCGCCTTGACGTCACCGCTGATGTAGTTCCGCAATTTTTCACACACTGCAGATGTCTCTGGCGTCGCACAAACGACACACACGTTGTGTGTAGGTGATAAGCACAGAGCCCCGTTGAGAGGAACCGATAAACACCTGATACACACGTACAGGCACAATGCCCCGAAAAGAGGAACCAGAAAAATGCACTGTTTTGTAGCATAACTCCGAGTACAATTGTCGGACATTGTTCTACCTTTTATCAAAATATAGATCTTGGTCCCCTTCGTCGATTAATTCCACGACATTAAATTTTCCTTTGCCGGTTCGGCCATAATATTAAATAATGTGCTTTCTCGTTCCGAGGAACCACCAAAATTACCTCGCAATGAAAAAGTCCCTCTTAATGCTGGTAATTTTTCTGATCTTCTTCCTCGTAATGACGGGTATACCAACGCACACACACACACACACACACACACACAGGTATGTTTAGAATGGAAAGAATTTTCAGGAAATTCCCCTTAGCCAAGCAAGTTACATGACCCTCTCTGTCTTTTTATAGAGAAAAGAGAAGGTCATGACATTCCCAATATAGTACGTATTATCGACGTGACATTCTTAAAAAGTCGACGTCACATCTACACACAAGCACGCACACTCGGGGAATGTTTGGAATACAAAACTATTGATTTGTCTGAGTAAAAATAACTAGGTTACATGAGAATTCTTCCTAACATTCAATTTGGTTAAAGTTACTGGTTAAGAGAAAGTTTTTTTTTAAAAAAAATAGAGAAAAAAGTACTACGGAAACTTATGATCTTACTTAGATTCATTTTATTCTTAACAGGTCAATGCCTCAATATTCACACGCTCCCGTAAGTACGTCAATCTTCACATATACACTCAGAAATGTTTGGAACGCAAAGAATTCTCGTAACAAAACTATTGATTTGTCTAAGTAAAACTAGCTTACATGAGAATTCTTGCATGTGACGGAAGTTATGTTCCCAAAAAATACTTCCTACACAGTAATTTATCTATCACCGATGCCATCTGATTACAAATACATGAACTTAAAAAAAACATGAAAACAGTAAGTATCACTAGGTGCTGCCATCTAGTTGCAAAAAAATATACTCGTTGGAAAAAAGTTTAATTGCTCCATGATTTTATATATCGTCCGGCAGTAATACGATAAGCTGAAAATATATGACAGAGCGCTCTCGAGTTCACGTAGCTAATTGCTGGGGCCCAAAATATTACTCTGTATGTAGAATATCTTAAACTTGTATATTTCTTGCACCCCCATGATGTTACTGATTAGTTACAAGCACAAACAATATCAAAACACTGGAGGATATGAGAATATGCAAGTACGGTATCTTCGGTTCAGATATAAATGACCGAATATATATTAGGGTATTTTGCAAAAAAATTTAAAATTGACTCATGGGAGACAATTATTTTTTACAGTTAAAAAAGTAATGGATTTCGCTTTAGTAATTTGAAAAAGTGAAATTTTAAAAATTAGGTGTCATAGGAGGAAATTATCTAAATCTTAGAATTTTTATAAAATAAAAATTGGAATTTCAGTTCTTGCGTAACACAAATTTTCAGTTTTTTACACTTGGAAAATCAGCAAAAATCATAATTTTCAGTTAAATTACACTAAGAGAGCTCACTATGAAATTGTTAGATTTTGGGGGTGGTTGCCCCCTCTCTAACTACTGTTATTTTTTATTATATATAAAATATATATTTGTGCTAAGTTTAAGAAAAATAATAAATACATCAAAACTCAATCTGGTCTATTAGTGTGTATACTTACTCTGTAACTATATTTGGTTTTGGTATTTATATATAATTTTTGGAGGCTCAAATTAAAATCTATATACTTAATAGAATAGAATAGAATAGAATAGAATGGTCTTTATTTAAGCAGGTGTGTTTCGGCCTCATGGGCCGTTTCTACAACCAACCCTTGTCAAAGATACAATAAATGAATAAAAACAAAAAGAAAGAAAAAAAAACACATAATGATCATGATAATACAATAAAGATATATAAAATTATACAATGCTAAAATAATACATTGAATAGATTAGTATATATACTGTTGAGTAAAGATAAGTAATACGTCTTCGGTAGTTCAATGTGTGTGCGGGAGGGGGGGGGGGTAAGGTTAGGTATGCAATATATGATGTATAAGTGCAGGTGCTATTGTTAACATATGAAGGTTAATGAAGTTGTTGGGACAATAGTAAGTTCTTCAAATTTTTCTTAAAACGTTGCTGGCAAATAATGTTAGTCAATGGTGCAGGCAGTTTGTTCCATTCCCTGATCCCTGTAACAATGAAGGACTTGTTATATGTTGCGGTTTTATGTTTGGGGATTTTTAGATTGTTCTTCTTGCGGATATTATGTTCGGCTCATGTTCTACGAGAACAGATATTATCGGATAAGTATTTTGGGGAACCACTCTTAAGTATTTTGTGCATCAAGGTGAGTGTTAAGTATTTTCTTCTATTGTTAATGTTTAGCCAAGAAAGTTTCTTTAATTAGGGGTATACATGTTCCTTTCTGTTTAGGTTAAATATGAAACGTATACAACAATTCTGAATTTTTTGAAGTTAATAGTTTAGGCCCTGGGATATATTACTGTACACTGGAGCGCAATAGTCTAATGTGGATAGGACGAGTGCTTGCATAAGACGATCTTTAACATTAGCGTCCAGAGTATGTTTTAAGTGATACAAAGATTTAAGTTTCCCCATACAGTTTTTCACAATATATACTTAAAAACACTGGAAAAAACGCACATGTATCTGTCAAGTAAATCGGAAGTGGACCGGTAATGGACCGGAAGTAGACCGGAAGTAGACCGGACGTAAATTTGTGTGGGTGTAAGTGTAGGTGTCGGTGGGTGTGGGTGTTACGTACTTTAACTCGAAAGAAATTATGACACTCGTACCGAGTGTGAGGTGGAAAAACACATATTTGCAATAGTATAAAATCGACAAAAACATCGTTAATTTAGGTTTTCCATTGTGCTTAAATTAATAAAAATTATTTGGCCTCGTACCAAGTGTTGGTTTGAACCGCCAAAATATATGTACTGTTTCTCCCAAGTACCCATGTCATTCGACGCTGGATGGGCGCGGGAGCCGCTTCCAACGTTAGAAAAGTTCCCGAATTTGAACCGGCCGGGTATCGAACATGAGCATGACAGTCACACGCGTTATAGACTGAGCCACCGCGGCCACATTTCAAGCTACATTTTATAATTCGTGTATTTTTTAAACATTTTGATTTTGACCAAAATTCAAAGTTTAGGAAAATAAAAATAAAATGCTGTACAGTACAATGCAGGGTATATACAATTGAAAATGTTTCTACTGATAAAATGTTATTACCCGTCTTAGTATATATATAATTATTTCTTCCAAATATATATACTCTGAAATCATGTACGTCTGAAAAATGTACATGTCTGTAATTTTTAAAGAAAAGCAAAAAGCTATGTTTATAAGAAATATATATACAGGGTGTTTCTAAAGGTCGTTTACAACGCTTGGGAGGTGATTCCTCACACGAGAACAAGCAAAAAGTCTAAGTTCCATTTTTACGACTGAGGCTTCGTTTCCGAGATAGGAGCCTCGCAAACGGTGACAAAGTGAACGTCACACCTGACTGGGACGAATACTATAACAGATAGAGAGGCGGTTCCAAGGGAATCATAAAGGAATCGTATGTGCTCAGTCCGGAAGTCACTATGAAAAGTTCACTGCACGCATGCGCAATGGAGTCCTCAAAGGAATTGGGGATTTCCAGCAACAACAATGCATGGAAAAGGTATGTAACGCAGCAAGAAGGACCGTGACAATGAGAAATGCGTTAAAGACAACACATCCCGACCTCAAACATCAAAACATGAGCACCGAACACAAAATCCGAAAAGTTGAGCACGGTTGCATACCCCAGTTACACGCGAGGAATGAACGAATCATGTCATGTGGCATACGAGAGACACATTACTCCACCAGGAGGAGGGAAAGAAAAACACAATATCAGATGATTGCGACAACGTGTATTTTTACACGCGACAACTACGTAATATCCCCTCCCCCACACACACAACAAACAACAAATGCTACAATGTCTTATGCACAGACAGTGTGTGTCACTGTACACCAACTGAAGATGTCACTTTCACCACACAAAGGGGGTGGGAGCAATACCAAAAGTGTTCGCACGCGATCATTGTGACGTAAAAGAGACCAGTTTTGGAAGCGCTGCACAGGCAAGTCTGGCTCTCGTAGTCTACGTTTGACCTTCATGACTGCTGTTCCCGCGAGAGGAGCTCGAAGGGTTGGTTCACAATTGGTCTGTGGTGTTCGTACGGTGATACGGCCAATTTGTGCAGTGTGCCAGTGTTAAACAAAAACAATACTTTGCAGTTCCAGCTCCCTATTACACAGATGGCTGCGTATACGACCCAGCAGCTAGCAGACATGCATCTCATGTATGGGGAGGCACGTCGTAATTGCCGTGAGGCAAGGCGTCTTTATGGAGAACGCTTTCCACATAGACGTTTACCGTCTCACACCTTCTTTCAGGTAGTGGGCAGTCGACTGCGTGAAACAGGGTCAGTGTTACCACCGCGGCAAGAAGTTGGAAGACCCCGAAGTGTACGTACACATCAGTTTGCTGAAGATGTGTTAACAGCGGTCGCAGAACATCCTGGCACCAGTACGCGAGTGCTCGCTCGGGCACGAAACACGTCTCATGTGTATGTTTGGCGAGTGTTGTCAGAGGAAGGAATGCACCGTTTTAAACTGCAGAAAGTACAAGAACTGTTACCTCGTGACTTTCGCCCTCGTATGGAGTTTTGCCAATGGTTGTTGCATCAGCTGGACACAAACCCTCACTTCGGGGCAAACGTATTGTGGACAGATGAAGCCATTTTCACCAGGATGGATGTCTTCAATAGTAGAAACAGTCATGTATGGGACTTTGACAACCCACATGCACTTTTTGTGACCCATCACCTGCACAGGTTTTCAGTGAATGTGTGGTGCGGGATAGTACATGATCATTTAATTGGACCATACATTCTCCCTGTTCGCCTGAATGGTCTCACGTATCATGCATTTCTTAGTGAGGTTCTGCCTGAACTGTTGGAGACCGTACCTTTGGCACTGCGGCAAGAAATGTGGTACCAACACGATGGTGCACCAGCTCATTTCGATTGTAATGTACGACATTTCCTGCATGACGTGTTTCGCAATAGGTTCATTGGTAGGGATGAGCCTGTGCCTTGGCCACCGAGGTCGCCAGATCTCAACCCTCTCGATTTTTTCTTCTGGGGAGAAATGAAAACCCTCGTATACGACTCACCTGTCACATCAGCTGAGGACCTCGTTGCTCGCATCAACGTCGCCGCCGCGACGGTAGCAGATACACCTGGCTTGTTTGCTCGTACTCGACAATCCTTGATTCGTCGCTGTCATATCTGCGTAGAAGTAAACGGCAGACATTTTGAAAACCGTCTGTGATTATTGCCCTCGGCAAATACCATAAAGAACACTTTTGGTATTGCTCCCCACCCCCTTTGTGTGGTGAAAGTGACATCTTCAGTTGGTGTACAGTGACACGGACTGTCCTGTGCGTAAGATATTGTAGCATTTGTTGTTTGTTGTGTGTGTGTGGGGGGGGATATTACGTAGTTGTCGCGTGTAAAAATACACGTTGTCGCAATCATCTGATATTGTGTTTTTCTTTCCCTCCTCCTGGTGGAGTAATGTGTCTCTCGTATGCCACATGACATGATTCGTTCATTCCTCGCGTGTAACTGGGGTATGCAACCGTGCTCAACTTTTCGGATTTTGTGTTCGGTGCTCATTTTGATGTTTGAGGTCGGAATGTGTTGTCTTTAACGCATTTCTCATTGTCACGGTCCTTCTTGCTGCGTTACATACCTTTTCCATGCATTGTTCTTGCTGGAAATCCCCAATTCCTTTGAGGACTCCATTGCGCATGCGTGCAGTGAACTTTTCATAGTGACTTCCGGACTGAGCAAATACGATTCCTTTATGATTCCCTTGGAACCGCCTCTCTATCTGTTATCGTATTCGTCCCAGTCAGGTGTGACGTTCACTTTGTCACCTTTTGCGAGGCTCCTATCTCGGAAACGAAGCCTCAGTCGTAAAAATGGAACTTAGACTTTTTGCTTGTTTTCGTGTGAGGAATCACCTCCCAAGCGTTGTAAACGACCTTTAGAAACACCCTGTATATCTCAGGATGTGAAGCATCCAAAATTGAGCATAGTAAATGAAGTTATTTTTTAAATATATATATATATATATATATATATATATATATATATATATATATATATATATATATATATATATATTGTAACGTGACGTCGGGTGAGGTACGGGATCGAGTCACGCCGGGACGTAGCTCAGATATATACAATAGGTCTTAAGTTTGACTTGGCTAACCTCCTCTACCCTTAAGGAGGCTGATGAAGGATTGTTGGGAGCCTGTGTTGTTGAACGCTACTCACCCCTTGCTGTTGGTCTGGCCCTCGGCTTCTGGCGTCGGCGACGGTGACAGGTGTCCGCTGGAGAGATCGAAGATGACGATAAGAGACGGCAGGCAATTCGGCGACTTGTTTTATTCTTGCAGATTCTTCGGTTGGCTTAATCCGGACTGCTTATGGACTTCTCGCTTGTTGCCGCCTCGTAGTGTCGCGGTCTCTCCGCAGGCCGTCGTCCTCTTCTCGTCGATCAGTTTGGTGGTGATATTGGAGCGAAGTGAGAGATCGATTTACTGTCTCCAGCAGTTTTATACATTGGATTTGAGTCATAGGTTGGTGGACTTTGCACCTCCACTGTGTACCTGGGGTATCCCTGGATGCAGATGGAAATTTACAGTGGAGGTGCACTCACCGCTGGCGAGGGCCGTTGCCGTGCTGACTGTGCAGAGCCGAGTGGAAAATTCTTGTTGCTCGGCTCTGCATCCGGTGGAATGTGGGGTGAATGAGCGTTCAACTTGCGAGCTTCTGAGCGATGTTTGAGGCAAATTAATGTTTCGACTTTTATGCTCCCAATTGCTTCATCATTCCCCTGGCCAAGATGTATCCACTGTGAGTGGTTACAAAGCAGAGTAGAGATGGTTATGGAGAGTATATTTTGAAATAATAATTGAAAGTACATTGAGTAAAGAAAAATAAAAACCCTGTACATAATAATGTGGAGAAAAAAAAAGTTGGAGCTGTCGGTATAGCTGTACTGCACGGGTCTGGCTGCATGTTCAGCTGGAATGCTGACCACTGGTGGTATGCTGAGCTGCAAGCTGCCTGTGGTCTGCTGGCTACATGTTGATGTGCTTGCTGCAGGATGGCGGCATGGTGTCTGGCTGGCTGCATGATGTCTGCATGGTGTGTTGCAATAAGATATCTGCTGGCTGGCCGGCTGCATGATGTCTGCTGCAATAGGAAGGCTCCTGGCTGGCTGGTTACATGATGTCTGCATCATGATGTCTGCTGCAATAGGAAGGCTCCTGGCTGGCTGGCTACATGATGTCTGCATCATGATGTCTGCTGCAATAGGAGGTCTCCTGGCTGGCTGGCTACATGATGTCTGCATCAGGATGTCTGCAATAGAATATGAGCTGGCTGGCAGGCTGTATGATGCCTGCTGCAATGGGAAGGCTCCTGGCTGGCTGGCTGCATGATGTCTGCATGGTGTCTGGCTGGCTGGCTGCATGATGAGCCGCATGAAGACTGCATGATGTCTGCAATAAGATGTCAGCTGGTTGGCTGGCTGCATGGTGTCTGCATGATGTCCACTGGCCGACTGGCGGGCTGCAAGATGAGCTGAAATAAGATATCTGCTGGCTGCATGATGTCTGCAATAGATGAGCCGCATGAAGACTGCATGATGTCTGCAATAAGATGTCAGCTGGTTGGCTGGCTGCATGGTGTCTGCATGATGTCCACTGGCCGACTGGCGGGCTGCATGATGAGCTGAAATAAGATATCTGCTGGCTGCATGATGTCTGCAATAGATGAGCCGCATGAAGACTGCATGATCTCTGCAATAAGATGTAAGCTGGTTGGCTGGCTGCATGGTGTGTGCTGCAATAGGAGGTCTCCTGGCTGGCTGGCGGCAAGATTTCTGGAATAGATGGCTGCTGGCTGGCTGGCTGCTTGTACAGCTGCTCCAGGATGACTGCTGCACCATGATGATTCCTCGCTGACCGACTGCTGGGTGTCTGGCTGCCGAAGAAATGCTTGAGAACGCCGTGAGTGTAGTATGGCCAGATGGTGACGTTGTGCAAGGGGGAGCCGACAAGCGTAGGGAAGGGGAAGTTATAATAAAAGGTGTTCGCCTAAGTGCGGAAGAGTAAAGGTTGGAAGCGAAGGTGACATAAGTGAAATGACAGGGGTGGGTAGACAGTAGCCATCATCGAAGGTGATACGTGTGGGAAGAGGAGGAGCTAAGCGAGTGGGAGTTGTAAGTTGACGAAGAGTGGGAGGGGGTGGTGGGGAATGTGCGGGACGTTGAGATATAGCAGCTACGGAAATAGGAGGACTAATAATAGGAACGGAACATGTCTTAGGAGGAGATGGGGTTCGCCGGTGACAACATGAATAGCAAGAAGTGTGACGTTTTAGACGTAAGTACATGTAGGTAATGCAAATACAAAGAAGCAGGAGAGCTATGAAAATTAAGAAGAGATAGGAGGTTGTATGTGCAGGAGATTTTACAAGGTCATGAGGGGTAAGTGCACGAGCCTTAGAAGTAAAACATAAGAAAAGGGGAATGTGGAGAAGTTTAAATTAGTATATGACACCTAGAGTGAGACATGTGAGTCAGACAAAAATTATAATGATAGGAAAATCCGCATGTCTGTAAAGTGGAGTTATAGGAGGGATGTCAAGAACTTTATATTGGGAGAGGTTAAAGTGAGGGATATGAAATGTCCATTGTTTATGATAAAGAGCCGTTGCATTCACAAGGGGGGAAATCTTATAATGGGTGCCGAGTAGAAAATTGGGATTGTTGGTCGAGGCAGCAGGAAGGATATGAATTGTTCGGTGGATTGTTGAATGATCGAAACCACAAGGAAAGATAGCATGAATTTTGATATCGGGGGTGATAAGTACATCTGTACGGCAAGCCACGTGTAACAATACTGCACCGGGTTCGTGAAAAGTGGTAAGATTATAATGTAAAGTGGAGCCATTAGCGTAAAAAAAAAGGTGACGGTAGGAGGAGGATTAATTATTGCATAAACATTTAAATCTAATTTGACCACATCAGTGAGGTGGGATTCGTGACATGTGTAGGTACACACATTCATCGTATCAGCCACGGTTGTTGCTTGAATCAATTTGGAAAAACAGAAATTGAGCCCATCGTGTCTTCCTGTGTGAGAAGGCAGAAGGCACAATTTCTGTGTATGGACCTGACAATTTCCAAGGTCTGTACCACTAATAGTGACAACATTATGAGTATCATCGATGGCGATATACGATGGATTATGCGACACTACGCATGTTAAATTTTGATACGAAAAGGGGACAGGGATTGCTAAATAAAGTTTGTATTTCTTCTGAGTGAAAGTGATAGGCACTTTCAATTCAATATTGACAGCATCAGCAGAAATTCTGCATTGGGACAGTGGTATCTGATAATACATGTCAATAAGTGTGAGAGGAATCGCTATATCAAATCCAGTAGGAAGAATATTTTTTTGAATCTTTTTTAAGTCTCGGTGCAGTGTTGTTTTAGATACAACATGTTCAGAGAGAAAATGATATTTACAATTGTTAATGGTGTTCTCATATTCAAAAAGGGTGAACATTTGGCTAAGCTGTAAGGTTAGGGTCATAAATTCAACGAGATATGCCTGTGCTTGATGTGCATCTTTGATTGTTAAATTTTTGAGTTTATTAATTAATGCTTCCTAATTTCTAGCCAAACTATCAGAGTGATTAGCATATTCAGTAAAAACATCCTCAATCTGATGTTGGAAAGAGTGAATTTCACCAGTTAAATTTTGATAGAAAATATGATTAGCCTGCAGTTGTAATTTAATATTAGATATTGTTTGTTTCACTTCATGAGCATTTTGGAATAAGGGTTCTAGTTGCTTAGTAGTGGTAAAATCACAGCAATAGTTAGCAATGCTACTGATAAAGCCAAGGAGTGCACGCTTTTGTCTAACTACGGAAGTGTTGGGAGTGGGTCTTGTGAAAAGGGAAAGGTGTGAAAAAAATGTGAATGAAAATTTTGGAGTTGGACCTCAAGTTTACATTGGTTGGAATCTTCTTCACCTTTATTGCACATGGCATTATGTAGTGTTGATGGGAAGTGCTGGGGTTTAGGCATTTCTAATTTTACATTATAGTAGAATGGGATGGTATAATGATAAGGGATGGTTCCTGGTAGTTCTTTCAGATAAATTCCCGAGATAATTTTCACATGTTCAGTCGCCGTGGTGACCGAAAAAATGAGCGAAAAAAGGGAAAGTAGTAACATTACTGCCATTGTCGTTAGTGAACATTGAAAGGGACAAAGATACAATTAAAATTGAGTTTGCATAAAAAAATAGCATGTGTTAAGCATGAAATTTGTGATGAAAAAAAATGCTTTGCGAGTTAGCTACTCAAATAAAAAGGTTAAAGAGCCTTAATGATAAATTAGAAAAGAGAAGGAATAACAAGCTGTAATGGAAGCGATTCTCGAGACTGAATAGATTATAATATAAACTTCTGCATTTTTTATTTGTTTGTATTTTATTACCATTTGTTTATCTTTTGCGCTCCGCGATGTATTTGCTCGAGCTGAGGCGATTACTACATCGTCAGCTGTGCGAGATTCGTCTACGGGTAGGTCGCGCATGCGCAGATACTTGTGCGAGGTTTTTTTTTACAATCTGCTTGCTGCAGACAGAAAAAAATCGCGTTGTCACAAGCGAGTGGAAAATTCACGTACTCAACCAGTAGTCAGTTGAGAGACTACGTTCCTGATTGGCCGTTTTTACTTTCTACTTCTTTATTATTATTATTACTTTGTGGAATATTAAAAGTTTATTTTAGTCTTCGAACTTGCTTTGAAAGTTAATTCCCGACTCTTTATGTGTACAGCGTTGAGGAAGAGGGAACAGGAAGAAGAGGATACTACGTGAATCAAAATAGCAGAACTTCCGTTTTTACATGTGCTCGTTCTTGTGTGCGGCTTGGTGAAAAAATCGCGTTGCGAAAAAAATTGCGAAAATACAAGTATTATATTGACATGTGGGTGCGAAAAGAATATTTATAAAGTGTGAATGGACTGTGCAACGGTGAAAAATGGAAAAATTGAATATTTAAGTGACAGACTCGTCCGAGTCAAGGTGCCTTGGTTTCAAACGGTGAATCGTGATAGCATCGGTTTTAAGTTTGCCACGACCATCGGTGAATTCCACCAAATAGGAATTGGCGTCGTTTTGTGAAATTATTTTCCTTTGAAATTTGTAGGAAGAGGAAAATGCATTGGGTACGTGGGGATGAGGGGTAGTGTCCAAAATATACACTAATTGTCCAGGGGAGTAGGTTGTTTGTTGTGTCTTCTTGTCGGCACATTGTTTTTGCTGCTCAAATCGCTTTGCTAAATGTGTGTGTGCTAGTTCTTGAGCTGCTTTGAATTGTTCTATTCTCTGTTCATTAGAGTGGATAGTGGTGTTGGGATTAGTAGGGAGAACAGCATCTGCAATTAACCTAGGGTGTTGTTCAAATAGCAAAAAATAGGGGGAGTTGTTCATGCCAAGATGTGTACTTACATTGTGGGCATGGGTCGCGCTAGCCAAACGTTCATGCCATTTACCTTGTTTTTGTACCACATAAGTTTTCATGATGGATTTCAAGTAGTGAAAAGATGATTCGACTACACCATTTCAGAAGTGTGCAGCAGTATCAATAAATTTTAATGTGACACCAGTAATTTTGGATAATTCCTGTATTAATTTGCTACAGTTAGGGGAGCTCCTGTCAAGCATAATCGTCTCTGGAAGACCAAAAATGAGAAAAACATGCGAGACAAGGGCGTTAGCTATTGAGTTGGCATCATGGTTGGGGAGGGTTGTAGTTATGGCAAATCTGGTACAATTGTCAACAACGGATAGAAAATATTTGTGTCCTGTGTCAGAGGTTGAAGTCAATGGTCCACACACGTCAATATGTATTTGGCTAAAGGGATGACTAGCGGGTGGGCTCGTTTGCAGTGTATGTTGTATGGCTCCGTGAGCTCTTTTTGCTACTTGACATTCAGTGCATTTGCGTACTGCAGCGTACACATATTTCTTTAGATTAGGCCAATAGTAGCGTAAAGAGAGATGGGAGTATGTTTTAGCAGCACCTTGATGTGCGGCCATCATTTTGTTACAGTGAATTAATTGAAACACTTCTTTTCTTAGTTTTTGGGGAATACATAACTGTCTTCTATAGCCTGGTGAGAATTTAGTGTTCCTATAAAGGATTCCGTTGTCAAGAACAAATGAGTAGTCTGTTTTCTCTAATTTGTGATCGGCATCTGGGTGGTTTTCATGAATTTTGATTAATGCTTGTAAGTATGGGTCCTCTCTTTGTGCCGTACCTATGTCAAAGTCATCGGATTGTAACATGAAGACTTGATTTAGTATGTCCTCCTCGTCTGTGTTAAGGGAAGTGTCTTATGCTGTGTTGTTGGGCAAGGACGGGGCTGGGTCTACAGGATTCCTCGATAATGCATCAGCAATACCATTCTGTGATGATGGGATATGGTGGATCTGGAAGTCGAACTCTTGGAAGAAGAGTGATCTTCGAGCAAGGACCCCGGACAACTGTTTTGTTGTTCTAAGGTAAGACAATGCATGGTTATCTGTGAAAACTATAAAAGGTGTGTTGATTAAGAAGAATTTGAATGATTTTAGAACATAAAAGGCAGCTGCAATTTCAAGAGAAAAGACATCTGCTTTTTTCTCAGTGTCTGTAAGGTGTCTGCTGCAGAAGGCTATCGGATGTAGTACTCCATCAGTATCCCTCTGCATAAGACAACCTCCCATACCCTGGTAGGATGCATCGATGTATACGCATGAAGTTTGCTTTGGGTCATAAGGTCTAAGAATGGGTGCGGAAATAATTTTGTCTTTTAATGCCTCAAAGCTTTTCTGATGCTCTTCATGCCAATGAAAGTTTACTTTCTTTTTGAGTAATTTGAACAAACATTCTGCGGGTTCCGCAAACCCTTGTACATAGCGTCTGATGAAATTGCATATGCCTAGGAAGGATTTCAAATTCTTCTTAGATTTAGGTGGAGGGAATTCTTTGATTGCACGCAGAATGTGATCAGAAATTTTAAATCCCTTTTGCGACACAAGATGGCCTAAGACTGGAATTTCCTCAAAGCAAAATTTACATTTATTTGGCCCTAGTTTCAAATTGGCTGCACGTAATTTAGCAAAGACTTTATGTAAAACTTGTAGCATTGCGTCAACTGAGTTTGTGTAGCAAATTATGTCATCCGTATATGCAGATATCTCGGAACTATCTATTCCAGATAGAGCCATAGACATTACATTGTTCATGACCTGACTACTTGTCTTCAATCCCATTGGTAATACTTCATACTCGTAATTTCGACAATTACTAATTGCAAATGAGGTCATTTTCTTTGACATTTCTGTTAATTTTACCTGAAAAAATGCCGATTTAAGGTCAAGGGTTGTGTAATATTTCTTGCCTGCCATATCTGCTAAAATGTTATCAATGTTAGGTGTTGGGAGAGAAGAGGGCTGAATAATTTTATTCAGTGCCCGAAGGTCAGACACCACGCGGAACGAATTGTCTCGCTTGCGCACTAAGAGAACTGGGTGTCGGAATGGACTACCTTCTGACCTGCGAATGATGCCATCTTGTAAGAGCTTCTTAAGCTCAAGTTTCATTTGCTCTCTAAGATTCAAAGGAATGGGGTATTGTCTCATATAGGGAGGTTGATTGTCGCCAATGTCAATGTCGTACTCATAAATTGGGGTTGTGGTGAGTTTATCGCCTTTCCAGGCTAAAAGATCAGCATAATCAAATACTAACTGTATAATTTTTTGTTTGTCTGCCTCTGATAAGTCAGGGTTAATACTGATGCAAGATGGGTCAAATTTTTGCTGACTTTCCTTCAGTCTTGTGTTGTCTGTATTGTCTTCTGTGCATGCATATGTAGTGGTAGTCATATCAGTGTTGGATGTGTCTGTCATGTCTACTAGAATGTCACATGGGGTTGCTTGGCCAAGTGGGGTGTTGGATTTGAGAGTGACTGGTTTCTCTGAGGGGTTATGAATTAGTAACAGAGGGGAAGAAGTGTTAAGGAGAGCATGGGGTATGAGGATATTGTATGTAAGGAGTGTTTCCTGAGAAGGTGTGAGTAGGATATTGTGGGGGAGGGGGGGAGTGATGGAAACGGAAACATATGTTCGGGTTCTAGGTTTTATTGTTACATTTTCTGTGATTGTTACTAAACTGTGTTGGTTGCTAGTAGGGTGTAGTTTAGAAACAATTACATCAGTGATGGTGTAGGTGTGTGATTTTGTGGGAAGGTTATAGTTCGGAATATGGCCTAAGCGTCTAAGAGTTAACAGGTTAGTACTAAGTGAAATGTCACAATTTTGTGTCTTCAAGAAGTCATTGCCAAGGAGAGGAGGTAATTCTTTGGATTGCACAACTCTAAAAGGATGGGAGTACCTATATCTTCCTAAGTGAAGGGGGAGTATTACAATTTCTGAGATAGGAAGTCTGTTACCAGTGACGCCTTTAATAATGCTGTGCATTTGAATTTTCTTTGCATTGGGTGGAATTAAATGCTGAGGACAAATACTAATCTGGCTTGCGTTGTCAATTATAATTTCTAGGGGGTTATTATTTACATGAGCTTGAATGAAGAATAGGTTGTTTTTTTTCAAGGATAGGAACTGTGTCAAATTTTGTCTTGCGTGTGGATCCGTCCCATCGATTCACACGGTTTTTTAGTTTAAATCGCCTTGTTTTCATTGTTTGGATTATAAAAACAGTCCCTGGTAGAGTGATTTGACCGGAAACAGATCTGGCATTGCGAAAACTGTGAATTTTGTCGCCCCCCGATTGAATTATTATTTCCACCTCGAGATCTGAAATTGCGTCTCGTGCCGCGAGTAGAACCTCTGCGATTGCCATTCCCCTGGCCGTAAAAAGTAGGCCGGGTCTGAAATTGATTACTATTATTTGATTGTATTTGGTCCGCCAGGTTCTGTACAGTGTGACACAACGCTTCAACTTTATTTTCTAATGTTAAGGTTTGCAATTGATTTGTGACTGAATCTAGTTGGTTCGCTGTTGAACCGCCAGATGGCAAAATTGCGTTGCAAGACTGGGAAACGGCCGCGCTGGTAGAACTAGCGGACTGCGTGTGTGGAGCTTGACTGGAGGGGAGGGAAGGAGGGGCTGTGGGCGTGGTTTGGACCTGCCAGGAGTTGGTCGGGAGAGATGGTGTTGCTTGATACGATTGCTGCGGAAGAAAGTTGTATGGAGCTTGAGAGATCTGCGGGAGGGGGTAGGGGGGGAATACGTCACGAATGACGAAGCAGGCTGAGGTGTGGGGAAAGGATGCGTGTTTCTGACCTGTGGTTGCGTACAGCTGGGAAACTGAGGGGAGGCTGTTGCGTAAATGGAGTGTATGTACTTAGCGGCATCTATCAGTTTCATCGCTTCACTTTGTTCCTCATTGCGATCAGCATGTCTTGCCTTTCTTGATTCTGCAGATGTGCGATAAGAGAACTTGTGTCGGTGAACTCTTTGTCTCCTATCGCAGCGATGTGTTTAGATCGAAGTCCCGACACAACATAGGAAAGGATTTGAGGGTTCGTCGCTTGCGGGAAGAATTGAAGGACGAGATTTTTCTTACGAATAACATAATCATGAATGGGCTGGTTAATTTCCTGCTTTGTCTCTAATAAAATTTGCATGGGCATGCTGACTAAGTGACTGCCTTTAAATAATGAAATTAATTCTTTTTTGATTTGCGGAAAGGTGAGGGTGTTGAAGTTTGGCTGCTTCTTGAGATCGTTCAAAAATGTGAGCGCTATGTCTGCGAGGAACAATGGCAACATTTCGCGTTTTTTATTTTCCTAGCACGCCAAAGCGCCCGCAATACTATCGAACTTTTCAAAAAACTGCTCAACTTCTTGAGAGTTTTTTCCTGTGAAGGGGGCGGGGTATAAGCCATGGGGTATATTTACGGACATTATTGACGGGGATGGATTGATGGTGGTAGGGGTAGGATTGATGGTGGTAGGGGTGTTAGTTTTAGGTGTACTGGTTTGGGGTTCTGGGTGTTTCTTTTTTCGTTTGGGTGTTTCTAGACCACCTAGAAACTGGGTATAATAGGGATGTTGAGCCTTGGATCTGGTTATTCGGGGGGAAGGAGCGGGGGAATTAATAGCGGAGGCTAAGGAGAGAATCTGGTCAAGAGAACGGTCTAGCTCTTCGTGAAGAATAATTTGGGATTCGTTCATGCGAATTTAGGGAGGGGGAATTTTTTTATGCACTTATTCACAAGAAATGAAAGATAGTGAGCGGAAGAGAAAATTTACAAGTGGGGAGTTTATAATACGAAGTGTATTATCGAAAAAGAAGAATTTCTAGTGTTGCTGCTGCGTGCGGCGGGGATTTTAGATTATGGGGTTTAGAATGACGTAAAAAAAAAAAAAATTTTATGGAAATCCACGGAGTGGAGCCGGCTATCTCCACCATGTAGCGTGACGTCGGGTAAGGTACGGGATCGAGTCACGCCGGGACGTAGCTCAGATAAATACAATAGGTCTTAAGTTTGACTTGGCTAACCTCCTCTACCCTTAAGGAGGCTGATGAAGGATTGTTGGGAGCCTGTGTTGTTGAACGCTACTCACCCCTTGCTGTTGGTCTGGCCCTCGGCTTCTGGCGTCGGCGACGGTGACAGGTGTCCGCTGGAGAGATCGAAGATGACGATAAGAGACGGCAGGCAATTCGGCGACTTGTTTTATTCTTGCAGATTCTTCGGTTGGCTTAATCCGGACTGCTTATGGACTTCTCGCTTGTTGCCGCCTCGTAGTGCCGCGATCTCTCAGCAGGCCGTCGTCCTCTTCTCGTCGATCAGTTTGGTGGTGATATTGGAGCGAAGTGAGAGATCGATTTACTGTCTCCAGCGATTTTATACATTGGATTTGAGTCATAGGTTGGTGGACTTTGCACCTCCACTGTGCACCTGGGGTATCCCTGAATGCAGATGGAAATTTACAGTGGAGGTGCACTCACCGCTGGCGAGGGCCGTTGCCGTGCTGACTGTGCAGAGCCGAGTGGAAAATTCTTGTTGCTCGGCTCTGCATCCGGTGGACTGTGGGGTGAATGAGCGTTCAACTTGCGAGCTTCTGAGCGAAGTTTGAGGCAAATTAATGTTTCGACTTTTATGCTCCCAATTCCTTCATCAATATATATATATATATATATATATATATATATATATATATATACATACATATATATATATATATATGTATTGAATAATAGCCAAGTTGGAAAAGCAATGAAAAATATTGGTGCCAGTAATGTATATCAAAGTTACATTGAAGAGTTTTTTTTTTTAAAAAAATGAAACAAAATTTTAAAATTATTCTTTATGTTAAAAGCTGCTGCCACAAAAATACAGTATTAAAAGAGAAAAAATTCATAAGTCAAGCATTAATTATGCAAACTTATTTTGCTTCTGACGGAAGCTAAAATTGGCCCTCTGATAGAGGGATCCCAAGTCCTGGCAGCCTCGGACACTATGCTATGTACATAATATTTCAGATGCAATTTTTTAGATTTAGCATGCTTATTTCCTTACTGGCTCAAAAACATTTGGTCTAACCGAGGAAACTATATATGTTTGATTATATACGTACGCTCCCATGAAATGACGGAATGTAACTGTGTTTCTTTTGGCTGCTGGAAGTTTCCCAGTATAGTATTGACGAAAGTTTTTGACGCATTGCGGTTGGATTACTGTGAATCTCTGTTAACAGTTGTAGCCATGAACTTAGTGAAATGTCATTCACCACAGTTGAATAGACAGAAATCAAGTCCCAAAATGTCTGGGTCAAAATAATGCTGTCTAAAATATCAATACTTATTACATGCAAAGTTATTATTCATGCACGGGACAAACGGTTGGAGGACATACTGGTATACATGCATTATTGTACAGCATGTGTAGATCAGATCAGAGAATTCAAGGAAACACATAATTGTAGTCGGATCAGATAAGAGAATTTCCAAACATGTAAAGGGTTGTTATTTATTCATCTGTCCGATATATGTTGTATTCTCTTATCTGATCTTTGCATGTTATAGAAATGAGTTTGATACTTTGAGACTTGCTTTACCTATTTGAAATTTAACTGCGAACTATAAAAATACGAAAATCTCGAGAATGAATTATCTTAGAAAGACAGGGTTTTTTTGCATTGATATCATCTTTAAATTCTCTTTCATTGGACACTTAACTCGACATATGTCGTCATAAAAGAAGATAAAACTTTTACTTTATATCTCAAGAATTAATATTGCGTTGTTGCCTTGTAATCACAGGGATGCCGGGTTCGATAGCTGGTGGGGGTACAAGAGTTTGGATATAATTTTTAACTGTAGGTCCAGTCTCGTTTAGCCTTTCTGTGTATAAAGTGGACTTAAAACACCAAATCAACCAACCAACCAACCAATCAAGAATTAATAAAAATATAATATATTAAAATGATATAAATATCAAAAAGAAAGAAAAAATGCCAATGAATGTATTTGGCTATAAGAAAGAATATATTTCCCAAATAGCAAGAATTCCAGACAGCAGCATGCAAGTGATTTCCGATCTTCATCTTAAATTGAGAAGATTGGTCATTATTCAACTTAATAGTATATAATACGAAGTTGATGAGAATACCGGAAAGCAACTATATGTTTTTAACAACAACTATCTATCATATGAAATTCCTGTGACAGGAAAGATCCAAATGCTGCTGTTGTTCATGTAGGAAAAAATCTGTATAGGATTTAGCACAATCATATATTACCTAACACATCATACGATGTAGAAGAAGGAAATTTTCTCTATGCTGAAATAATTGGCGATTATGATAAACTAATTCCACTCTTTATCGAAATAAGAATAATTAATCCTCTCAGGAATATATCAATACCGAAACAAAATAAAAATAAATAAATAAAAATGAAACATAAATAAATAAAACAAAACAAAATGGACATACTTGGGAACAGAAGACGACAGGAAATACCGGATTATTCCAGCGGTATTGCCAGATTAGACGAACGTCTTAAGAAACTTAAATCTGATTTATTAATATTACAAAATTCCTTGAATGTAAGCGTACACGCTTAGATTACCAATCTACAGTCTGAATTAATTAATCCCATAGTGAAAATTGATGGGAAACTCAAGTCTCTACTTCAAAAATATACTAACTTAGCGTCTCTCGATAATGTTGAAAATTTAAAAGAGAATTTAGCTAAATTATAAAATGATCTTGAGAAATTTCGTCAAATTCAAACAACTACCTCGGGACATCTAAAGCTAGAACTAAATAACCAAGCGAATACTATTCGTACCGAACTACTTTCCATAATAGAAACTATCAAAACTCACGAGCAATATGAACTGCTTAATACAAGCATTCGTGAATTACGGAACCAATTTTTATCTTTTGACATTCCCTCACTGGAATATATTAAACCTGAACTGCAAACAGACCAATTACATGCAGCTATAACAGAAGTTCAATCCAAACTAAGACATTAGAAGATTTTATCAATAATTTACCTTCATCTTCCGAATTAAATGCTTTGCTCGCAGTGTTGCCAGTATCAAATTGCAATTAGAAAGTTACGAAGATTCTGGAAAAATACAGGGTACCATAGCTCATATTGAAGACACTTTGACAACCATGAGAAACTAATTGACGAATGTACAGGAAACTCTGGAATTTAAGTTGAGAAGCATAACTGAATCCTTAAATGTAATTCAACGACAGATCACAAAATTAGAGAATCTCAACACTGAATCTGAACTATCTTATTTTCACCATCCCATAGACAACATACAGAACAAATTGCAAACAAAGCAACAGTCTTCCCCTACACAAGATGACATACAGCCACTTAAAAATGCCTTAACCAGTGTAGCAGTTGCTATAGAGTTAGATGTAGTTAAACAGTCCTTGACAACACTTCAAAACACAGTATCATATTTACCCACTTCCTTGGAGATAAGATCTGTAAAAAAGCAGTAAATAGAATATTGAAGTCAAGGACATCAAAAATATTCAAGCGGAAGTTGCTGTAATTCAAGATAATATTGCTATTTTGCCTACCAACCAGATAGTCAACGAACTTTATTCGTTGTTTGAAGAAATCAGAAGTCAGGTACACGATCTTGCGAGCCAAAGTACTAAATTGAAACATGTAGAAAATTTACAGGACGTTATTTATAACGTTAACCAACAAATCAGTACCCTCGAAACAAGCCAGGAATCTGATTTATCAGGTTTTACCTTGCAAATTCCGGATTTCAGAGAACAATTTAAACATTTGTATGTCGATGTGAAAATCAAACCCAGCCACGATGAAGTGGTATGCACCAAAAACGAATATCAAGAAACGACATTAAGCAGATTAGACGATCTGGAATTACGTCAATTTGTAATGGTTGAGATAGTTATACTTGAAAGTGTACCAAATGTACGAGGCACTGGACTTATGTTAATGCAGGAAATGTGTATAAAATGTACCCTTACACTCAGTCTCATGCGTTTTTCCTTGATGGTATTTTTTTTTAAATTTGGCTATGTGAAGAAAGGAAAACATGTGGAAGTGCCAAATTTCACCATATAGAGAAAAGATGTCGTCTACAGAGCACTACAGATACCTGTTGCATATTGGGACGAATCTGGAAAGAAATATAAAATACATGGGGATCAAGAAATATCTGTTTTTCTTGTGCAAGCTAATAACCAATTATTTTTTGAAATGAAACAATTATACCCCGAGAATAATACATTTTATGTTATATTTTCTTTTCAAATTAATTGTCAAGAGAAGATATAGTTAATGAATTACACAGACCAGCTCGTCGTATGTACAAACGACTGAGTGTGGTAACGAAAGGAGTAGTTGAATTGTTTTAAAGTGATCTGATTGAGGTGGCTACAGGTTCTTTATAACTTTGGATAAGATAAATCATGGTTACAAATATATGCTTACAGTTAGTGATACCTTTAGCAAATATGCATTAGCTGTTGCCTTAAATTCCAAGACTGGTACTTGTGTTACCGAGGCTTTTAAGACGATATTTAGTGAGGGGAGGATACCAATATATTTAGAGACAGACAGAGGGAAAACTTTTACAATTCTACATTTGCTAAGTTAATGCAACAACATAATATTAAACATAATTCTACATACAGTGATCTGAAAACTAGTGTAGAGGAACGATTCAACAGGACATTAAAAAATCGCATGTGGAGACAATTTACTCTAAAGAGCAATTATAAGTGGGTTCAAATTTTACCCAAGCTAGTTCATAATTACAATAATACAGTACACAGTACTATTCACATGAAACCTGCTGAGGTAACCAAGTCTGATGAGCAACGAATGCTTTCTACTGTTTATTGTAAAAAATATACATACATTACCAAGAAGCCAAAGTTTAAAATAGGGGATCAGGTGAGGGTCAGTAAATATAAACAGTTATTCGAGAAGGCGTTCACTAAAAATTGGAGTACAGAGTTATTCTCTGTGGCTCAAGTTTTACCAGGGAATAGAAATACATACATCATATAAGATATTCATAACAAAATATTGAAAGGGAGATTCTATGAAGAGGAACTTAGTAAAATAAAATATCGAGATACATATTTAATCGAAAAAATATTGAAGAAGAAAAATAATAAATTGTATTTGAAATGGTTAGGTCTGCCAGACAAAAGTTGGATAGAAACAAACCAGGTGATTCTTTGACACCAACATGGAATGTGGTACAGCGTTTACCAGATTTAGCGGAAATTAATAAAAAAAATGGAGAGCTTTTACCCGATAACATAAGATGCTTCATTGCAGGCCCATCCTGTTGTGGAAAAAACACTGCTGGTTGATAATTTCTTGGTTGCCCCCAATTGGCTAGATTTGAAAAATAGACACTTGTATGCATTCTCAAAGATTTTAGAACAACCGAAATACCAACAACTCATGAAGCTCTACGAGGGACTGGGCATAGCTACAATTGCATCAACAATAAAACCTCTTGACTAATGTTTGAAAAATTCTGTTGTGGTGTTTGATGATGTCATTCTGGAAAATCAGAATGAAATTCGTAATTTCTTTACCCAGGGTCGTCACAAAGAAATAGAATGCTTTTATTTAGCTCAAACTTATTCGAAAATTCCCAAAAAAATTACTACTAGATAATACAAACTTAATATCTTTGTTTCGTCAAGATCATACTAATTTAAAACATGTATACGATGATTATGTGTGTAAATGTTCATTTTGTTGGAACAGTGGCCATTTTGGATTTGTCACCATCGACATGACTCGTCAACCTAACAATGGTAAATTCAGAAATAAAATCAATGACATTTTGAACGTTGAAACGATATAAAATAACCATTAATTAAATAAAAAATATATGACAAAACACAAAATTGAAGATAATTCGAAATTACGAGAGTACTTGTCCAAACGTTTCAAAGGTTGGAAATCTGAGAACAGGGGTTTTTACGAACAACACAAACGTCAAGACCAACCAATTATCGATGCGATCAGTGGTCTTGGTAAAGAGATTAAGGGTGTGACAGAACAAAATAAAAATCTCATCAATAAATTGGTACTTCTTACTGCTAAAAATTATTCAGATTTTCCTCCTAAGCCATTATTCAGCATCCATACTCCTCTGATACTCAAGGAAGCACCTGCTAAAGATGCTATAGAAGAATCAGAGAAAATCGAGTTGGGTCCCCTGGCAAGAGATTACCTAAGTACTGGAAAATTCGAAAAACATGAAGTATTTGGATTGTACCCCACCATGGAACCAAATGAAGGCGTAGTATGGAAAATTGGCAAATCTAAAGTAACATTCGAAGGGGACAACATAAAAATTTATTTGGGTGGGAGAAACAGCTGGTCCAGTTATCCTCGTACTGTTGGGCTATGGGAGCTCATCACTAAGAAACAACCAAAAAATTTTACAGAAGATGATTATCAAAGTTACTGTGAAGTTTTGACACTCTCTGATGCTCTGTACCAAAATAATGATGTCAGTCAAAAGCGAGTGAAATCGAGCAGTGGATATAAATACAAAAATCTGATGAAGCTCATCTTTTACCAACTCAAAACCGGTAGTGGTATAAAACATCACAATACTCTACCCAAAGCATTTGTGTAGGTAAACGATGTTAGAAAACTCATATGAGATTTCTGGTTATAGCAGGGGAAGAAAATGCTGGGAACAACAACTTTAATAAAGAGAAAATGGGTATTGTAAACATGATCAGTGACAAACTAGCTAATTTCATTGTAAACGATCCCCAATGTATAGGATACTTAATTAAAATTATCAATACTTTACCTACTAAACTCTCTAATATATCTGAGGGTCGAGGTTTGATGAATGATATTATTAATAAATTTCCATTCTAATTACACTTACCTGGTTACCAATACTGTGGTCCGGGGACAAAACTTGAGAAAATGTTAGAGAGAGGTGACACGGGTGTTAATCCTCTCGATGAAGCTTGTATTGAACATGATATTGCATACAACAAACTCAAAAATCTGGATGATCGTCATGTGGCTGATCAAAAATTAGAAGAGACTGCATTTGGAAGATTAACCAGAAGAGATGCTTTTTTGGTGAACGAATAACAGCATTGGGTACAACTATTACTATTAATACAAAACAAAAATGAAAGTGGTGTTTGTATTGTAAATAATTATATAATATAAATACCTTGAAAAATGATAATAAATAACAACAACAACATGAAACCAAAAAAAGTTGTATACCAAATACCATATCACAATCTTAAAAATTTAAAAAGAAATTCGATATTAACTAAATAACAAGAAAAGGAGATTAAAGATTAAAAAATGCAAAATACAAGAAAAAAACACATAGTGGAGGATTCATATTCAGCATTCTAGCTATTTTAGTAGCTTTGGGGGCTGTGGGGAGCTTAGCCGGGGGCAGTGCGGCTATAACCAAAACTGTAATTTATTAAGAAAAGAATAAGACAGAACTAGAAGAGCAGAAGCGTCATAATCTTGCCATGGAGAAAAAATTAGGCAGTGGTGTGAAGTCCAGAGCACTGAAAAATTAAAAAATGAAGAAGCACTCACGAACCAAGACATTGAATCTTTAGTTAAAATACTTAAAATTAAACACTTCAGGGGGGGTTTCATGTCTGATTCTCTACCTAAAGGAGAAGTGAGAGAGGAGGGAACTAGCGGCCACCTCCCCAAAATCTAACAATTTCACAGTGAGCTCTTTTAGTGTAATTTAACTGAAAAACATGATTTTAGCTGATTTTCGAAGTGTAAAAAACAAAGAATTTGTTTTACGAAAGAGCTAAAATTCCAATTTTATTGTATAAAATTCTAAGATTAAATAATTTTCCCCTATGACACACATTTTTTAAAAATTTCAGTTTTTCAAATAACTAAAGCGAAATCCATTACTTTTTTAACTGTAAAAACTATGAACTCTCATGAGTAAATTTTAAAAATTCTTGCAAAATACCTCAGTATACATTTGGAGTAGAGGGATTGGATTCCTTCTAAGCCGTACTTGGTACGAGGCGTAAGTAGTGTAATTTTTGCGGTTCGAAGTAACACTTGGTTAGAGGCCTATTGTTTTTATAAATTTAACCACAATGGTAAACCTATTTTGATGATGTTTTTGTCGATTTTATACTATTGCAAATCTGTGTTTTTTGACCTCACCCTTGGTATGAGTGTCATAATTTCTTAGGAGTTAAATTACGTAACACCCACACCCACCATCACCCACACCCACCTACACCTACACCGACACCCACACACACCTACACCCGCACCCACCCACACCTACACCCACAACCACCCACACCTACACCCACACCCACAGCCACACACACCTACACATATTTACTTCCGGTCTACATTAGGTCTACTTCCGGTCCACTTCCGGTTCACTTCAGGTCTACTTGACAGACACCTGTGGGTTTTTCCAGCCCCCAAAAAGTATATGTAAATACCAAAACCAAAAATAGTATTAGACAAAGTATACACACTAATCGATCAGATTGAGTTTTGATGTGATCAGATGTTACATCTCGTCTCCGGAAATTCTATATAAATTACATAGCTGAAAATTTGATTGTAATTGCTACAATAATTTTATTTTAAAGGTGGTTCAAGTCGTTTTTCAAACAGATTGAATTTTGACTTGATTGTACGTTTTGTATTTATTCCCTGAGAAAATTAGTAGTCAAAGAGGGGGTACCCCCCCAAAATCTTACAATTTCATAGTGAGCTCTCTTAGTGTAATTTAATACCAAAAAATATATAGTTTTGTATACTAACATGTAAAAAGACAAATATTTATTACAGTGTATAGTGTATTTTTATATTTTTTGTTTTTTAAATAACATATATTTTTAATTATTTTAATTAAAAATATGTCATCTTAAAAATATTTCTTGTATATATAAAACCAATCTCAAATTTTATAATTTTTTAAAAATTAATTTAAGAAATCAGAAATAATATTTTTTTTATATTTAAAACTAATTCCAGAAACGTAAGTATAAAAAATGAATAATCAACATTTTTTAGATCATATGATATATGATACAACTGATCTAAATAATGAAGCATTAGATAATCCTAATTTTCTAACTAAACTTAAACACCAAATTATAAATAAAATAAATAGTCAACTTACAATATGTTTTTTCAAAATATATTTTATTTTATCATCAAACTATAGAAATAATTCTAATAATCAAGAAGATATTTTTTATCATTATACTCTTACAAAAATTCTACACTATAATAACAAACATCAATTAGATGATATTTATAATAGCTTTTGTGAAGAACTTAAGTTAAAACATAAAAATTTGAAAATAGAAATTCAGGATGGTCACTTTGTGATACAGACCATAAACGTGAATTGAAAATAGCAAAATATAACCCTCTTGGAGGGGGAAGAGGATCTAGTTATTTTAGATTACCAGAACAGATCAGAAACAAAAAAGGTGTATTGAATATTCAAAATGACGACAATAAATGTTTTTTTGGTTCATCACAGCACATTTTCATCCAGCTAAAGATCATAAATATCGTGTCTCGCAATATAAACAAAAATAAATAGAATTTAAAAAATCTATGAAAGGAATAAAATATCCAGTATACATCTTAGCTATTGAACAATTTGAAAAACAATACAAAGAACATAATAATCGATCGATAGCTGTTCACGTTTATGGTTATAATGAAAAAAATGATGCTATTTATGTACTCAAACAGAATCATTCATCACCACATGATATACACACTATAAATGTATTATATGTTAAAAAAAATAACAAAAAACACTACTGTCCCATACATGATCTCCAAAAATTTTCTATGTTTAAGGCACTGTTAAAACATCCATTTATAATCTCTGCTGATTTGGAAACAATACAAAAATTAATAGCAAACCACTTTAACCAAGATTCAAGTACATCATTTAAAAGTCATATAGCTAAGCATGAAGCTTGTAGTTTTGGAGTAAAATTAAAAAATACTTATGGGATCCAGACACCAGATAACTTAAGGGAACCGTTTATATATCGAGGTGGCGATGCAGCCAAAAATTTATTGAAACACTTCGAGAGTGGGTAAAAATTCTTGCTCCATTCTTACATACAGAAAAACCAATGAAGGATCTTACACCAGAACAACAAAAGGAATATAATAATGTAATACAATGTGTGTACTGTAAAAGTAATTTTGATTTAGATAATGAGAAAATTCTACACCACAACCATTTTAATTAAGAATATATATATACGATTTGTAATTCATGTAACTTGAACATACAAAAACATTTTTTCCAGTAATTATTCACAATTCAAAAAATTTTGATACACATTTATTTATTAAAGAATTAGTTTATGATGCGGAGATTATTAAAACTAAGAACTAAGAGAAAACTATCAGATTAGAAAATACAAGAACAGTTGTTCTTAAATTTTTGGATTCATATCAGTTTCTTTCCAGCAGTTTAGCTACTCTGGTCAAACAATTAACCGAAAAAAAAATATTTATACAAAGGAAGAATTTGGGCAATATGATATAAATTTGCTAATGAGAAAAGGAGTCTTCCCCTACCAATACATGGATGATTTTGAAAAATTTCAAGATACACAGTTACCACCAAGAGAAGTATTTTATAACAATTTTCATGATAACGAATGTAGCGAGGAAGATTATCAACTTGCACACACAATTTTGGACATGCTAGGTTGTGAAACAATGGGAGATTATCATGACTATTATTCGAAATTAGATATTCTCTTGTTGGCTGATGTGTTCGACGCTTTTTTTAAAAAATTGTTTTTAAAAAATATAATTTGGATCCTGTTTTTATGTGTACAACACCTGGTTTATCTTGGCAAACTATGCTCTTAAATACAGGAGTTGAAATTGGTCTTCTCGAATATACTGAACAGTTTACATTTGTTGAATCTCCTATACGTGGCGGTATAGTACAGTGTCCTTTAAGATATATAAAAGCAAACAATAAACATTTATCTGATTATGATGCTAATAAAAAATCAAAATATATTCACTATATTGATATGAACAATTTACATGAGTATATTATGACTCAATCACTCCAAATTGGTAATTACGAATGGATGACCCAGGAAGAATTTGAAGGCAGGGATTTTTTTAAAGGGCCTGAAGATCATCCAAAAGGTTGTCTATTGGAAATTGATATGCTATATTCTTGATGTGAAACTCCACGCATTAGCTATGGCACCACTATCTCAAAAGGTTCCAGGTGCGGAAGAAACAAAATTAATGTTAACATTCGAAAACAAAAATAATTATGTACTTCATTATCGACTGTTACAATATTACGAAAAGCAAGGTATAATATTTACAAAAATCCATAGGGGTTTAAAATTTGATGAAACAAAACGGTTAGCTCATTATATTGTGAAATATACAAACAATCGAATACAAACAAATTCTAAAGTTTTGAAAGATCTTTATAAATTAATAATTAATTCCATATATGGAAAATTTTTAAAGAACAAAGAACACCTCATTTCTGCCATTCTTCAGATACACATTTTTAATTTTACAATTATCAAACTGGCTGCTATCTTTTTCCTTATTGTAATTTCTCCCTGTCTGAAACAACACAGCTACGAACTCTGACATATCATATTGTAGAGACTGGAACTGATAAGTAATGTCAAATTCAAACAATTTACCTTCCACAGGCTTCTGAATGCATTGGTATGTATAAAACTGTATCGGAATTTGGGAACTTTTTAAAATGTTGGCTTTGTATTTGAGAGCATAATTTGATTCATATTCAACTATAGGCATTCACAACTCCATAGACTGGATCACACATTTCGCAGCTTCGGGTAAACTAGCCTCATTAGCTGTTCCATCTGCATTTAAAGTTTTGTATCTCTTGATGGCATTATGATCATTGGGTGCTCTGCGAAATATGACACTCAAACAACCTTTCCACATAATTTCTTTATAATCAGAGAAAAATCCAAATAACAATCTCATGGGAACAGTACTGTGTGACCTTTTGCTTGAATTTTTGTTCCAGCTTCGAATCCACCAATTTTATAATATGCACTCTCAGATTTTGACAGTTTCAATTTTCCCACTGTAGTGGATGTAATTCCAGGACAATCAATCCTGTCAACCACTGTACCATGCTTTTTGACCTCAATTTGAGAAAATAAGAATGGAACAAAATTATCTCTAAGTTTTACATTAGCCCCGGATGGAGGATATTCTTCACCATTACTTTAGTATACAATATCAAATTTATATGCAGATCAGTTCTGTGTGGATGAATGAATTGGTCCCCCACTGTGACGTCATACTGTATCTCTTTATTAGGTTTATTCTAATTTTCAAATGTCCTCCTGTTTGGAGGGAAAGAGTGTAATTCATAACTCTCAATACTTTTCATCTTGGTATTTAGTATTTTTTAAAAAATATTAATTTCTATTATTGCAGTGCTATTACACCGGCAAAATCCATGATTTCATTTTTCTTATAAGATTTTGTTATTTCTTTGTAATTAACTTTATCAATAGAAACAGGGAAATAGACTGGTGGGATTTTAGAATAGAAGATAGGTTTCTTAAATTCCGAATTCTGTTTAAATGTAGCAATAATACCTGTCTCCTTTTGACTGCCAATCGAATCTTCTTCTGCTTTGATAATCACACCTATGGCAATATAGAAATAGACTGGTGGGATGGGGAATAGAAAATGGGTTAGATAAGTTCTGAATTTGGTTTAAATGTAGCAATGATACCTGTTTCCTTGTGGCTACCAATCGAATTTTCCTCAGGTTTGATAATCATACATTTGGCAATGTTGCAGTGAATATCTAATGTCTCAATAGCTAAGAATTTTGATATAAATTTACCTATGTGCCTAACACTAGGTTCTAATTTCCTATTGTTCTCAAATCCTAAAAGATCTCCCATAGTAGATAAGTCCACCTTTCATTGGTAGTTACAATTTCTACTCTGTGTGTTACAGACAGTATTTGAAAGTTCATATTTTACAGTAAGTTATACTGTCCAGGCGGAATAATTATTTTTGATTACCTACTAATATAGTATTGATGTAGTTAGTTAAATTGGTAATCAGATACATACTGTAGAATGCTCTTACAGCTATGGATTTTGGATAGATAATATCATCGTGAAGATGTAGTTTCAAAACCGAAGTCTCGCTGGAGAGATGAAAAATTCCCATATTTAATATATAATACAGCTTTTTGAAAATCTTCTAGTGGCCGCGGTGGCTCAGTCGGTAACGTGTCTGACTACCATACTAAAGGTCCCGGGTTCGATCCCCGGCCGGTTCAAATCCGGGAACTTTTCTAACAATGGAATAGGCTCCGGCGCCCACCCAGCGTCAAATAACATGGGTACCTGGGGGAAACCCTGGGGGGGGTAAAGGCGGTCAGGGGCGTGATGCTGATCACATCACCCCACTCACGACCGGATCAAGAAAGTGTGGGTCGTTACCCCCACACCCCCTATACGCCTTCATGGCGTGGTGCTATGCACAGGGGAGAACTTTACTTTTTTTACTTCTTTACTTTGAAAATCATCTAATTTGATCATCTATTTTATTTCAAATTGTGAGCATCGTAATGCAAACATGGTCACATATAATTTGATCGAAATCTTGAATACGTTCGTCGTTGTAATAAATTTTAACATGTTTCAAGTAAAACGTTTATTCTGTAGGGGGTACCCCTCAGAAAGAATAGAAAATAAAAGCATTGTCATTTTGTTTATAATATCATAATCAGTGAGTACCAAAATTTTCGGACTTGTCCAAATTCACCACGCCACAATCTCGAGAGTGAGGACTACCTTTAAGGAGAGAATCAGACATGAAAACCCCCCTGAAGTGTTTAATTTTAAATATTTTAATTAAAAATTCAATGTCTTGGTTGGTAAGAGTTTCTTATTTTTTTAATTATCTGATTGCTCTAGACTTCATACCTTTTCCTATTTTTTTCTGAATGGCAAGATTATGATGCTTTTGCGCTTGCCTTATTTTTTTTTTAATCAATCACAGTTTTGGCGATAGCAGCACTACCGCCAGCTAAGCTCCCAACTGCCCCCAATGCAGCCAGGATAGCTGGAATGCTGAATATAAATCCTCCACTGTGTGTTTTCTTTCTTGTATTTTGGAATCGTTTTAATTGTGGCGTACTGAGTAATAATTTCATTCCTTTTCCTTTGACTATACATTGCCTCTTCCTTTTTTTTTGTTTTTTAGTTAAAATCGAATTAAATTTTAAATTTATAAGATCATGATATGGTATTTGGTATACAATTCATTCCTTTTCGTTTCATGTTGTTTTATTATTATTATTATTATTTTTCAGAGTATTTAAATTACAAACCCCACCCTAATTTTTGTTTTGTACTCATAGCAATAGTTGTACTAACGCTGTTATTTTTTCACCCAAAGAGGCATCTCTACTAGTCAATCTCCCAAAAGCAGCCTCTTCCAGATTTTGATCAGATACATGAGTATCATTCAGATCTTTGTGTGTGTTGTAAGGAATACGTGGTACGTGTACTCGAATGGAAGTTTATTAATAATATCATTTAACAAACCTCGACCCTCTGTAACGTTTTTATATCTACATATTACAAACGCTTACATAAATGGAAAATTTCACGTAAAATATTAGTGTCATTTTCCGCTATCAGAGGTCGTTAGCCCTCGATAGCTCATTGACCAGTGCTGCCTCTTGCGGCAGACGTGGTACAAGCGCGCAGGTCGTAAAACACCTCGCCAGAGTGCTTCTACGACTTTTGTACCGACGGGAACCAGAAGGTTAACTCCTTTCGCACAACTTAGCCAGCGAGAGACGTGCCCAGCGTGCCTTATTGACGGACGGAAGCTTCCTCGTTTTGCCATTTGTGGAATGGGCCAATATCATAGAGGACAAAGGCATGAATAGGGCAGCGGTATTGCAAGGACTTTGAGGCCAAAGTTGGTTTGGCGTAGGTACGTAAATTCTCTCTGCTGTGATAATGAACATAACATCTTTGTGCAGAAGTTCCACGTCGTATTACCTTTAATCAAGCATAAGCATTGCGCGTAAAACTTTTGTTGCACTCTGTTTTCCTCCCCACCTTTTTCCCCTTGTTGCGTGCCACCTTTTGGACGCCTTGAACGCTTAAGTGAATTAACGAAAGATAATTACACGTTAAAATTGGTGGGAACAGAACAAATTAATTCTTACTTGATATTTTGGCTCAAAAAAAAAAAACTATTTTTTTATCGCTAAAGTTTCTGGTTTTTGTAAGTGATTCGTAACAAGTGAACCTTTTGTGCAGCGAACGAGTATAGCAGTTATTGCCAATCTTGTGATGCGTTCCTTAGGCTGGTATTTGATGATTTGACCTGGTAGTCAAAAAGGGGCGTCGAGTTGAAGTCCTCGTCGCAAAAGCAAAATTTACGAACCTTCATTTCCCCTTTATTAATTGATTCGGGACGTTTGTTCCTTTTGCACCTTTCCACCTTTTTCCACGGTAGCATTAAGAATCAGGAGAATTGGGGGTAATATTGTTTAAATGCAAAATGTTTAATGTAAAAGTAAATCAGCGTGATGCAAAAGAAAACTTGCTTGTAGTAAACGCATGAGCTGTAGTGTATCGTTAATTGTTAAATCTTTATGTTTGAATGGGTCGAGTGAAAGATCAATGTACGAATTGAATACGTATTGTTAATGGAATGAATGGTTGAAGTCGGTTAAATTTTTATACACGCAGGACGTGTTTAGTGGAATTTTGACGTGGACGCACGTCTCTTGTAAAATTAGTATTTGACTTAAGTCGACCTTGTTGATATTGGGCTATTTTTACGTGTTGATTGTTATTATGAAATACATGATATTAGTGCAATGCAATACGCTGTTGATGATTGAACATAGTAATTGTAATTTTTACCTTATTTGAAATCTATTGTGCCCCAGCAAAATAAAAACGCGCACGAGATACGCGTCACGCGGTGACCATAGATCAATATCAAGGTACTACTGGGTAATTTAGTAATTACGTGGGTGCAAGACAAACAGCAAGAGTGGGATATTGTAATTGAGAGTGTGAATGAACTCAACGGAGAAGGCACAGAGTGCTATTCGTTGACGGACCCTTAATTTTGTGTGTGCTTTATATACATATATATATAGGGTGTACATTTATTGCAGGGCTTTGTCTCGCGCTTCTCGTCGACCTTGCTTGTAGACTCCTGCATTCTCGTGCGAGAAGGGCGACACAAAAATAGTATTTGTGATATATAGTGTGGGTTTTCACTTTAACCTTGAAGTTACGATCGCCGCACAGCAGCTTCCTCATAAACATCTCGCGCGATCGTGGCTTAACCCCACTATACCATTACAAAATTTGGTAGCAGAGCATGGTTCCATTTGATCCGTTGTAGTAACATTACTATTGTTATAGTACAACTTCACAAATTTTTTTCCCCCCCCAATTGTTCCCCCCCCCCAACTTTGAGTCAATTGATTTTTTTGCAATTCACCCTTTTTTTCTTTAACATATTTACTGTTTTGCAATAATATTTTTTTTTTTTTTGGGAAAATTGTAACTAGGTGTGGTACAAATTTGACGGCGGAGCATTTGATCTCCGGTACCCACATTAGCCAGTAGCGCATTTGACATACGTGATATACTAAACAGTGGTTAATAGTGCAACACAATTCTACTTGTGCCTTTTGGGCATTTTGATTTGGGGCGTGAACACTCGCCTTGCTATAACTTGTTCTGGTGGGACTTTGAATAGTTTTTTACCATTTTCCTTTCATTTGTATTTGTATTCCCCTAACTCCCTTGTTTTAACAATAAATCATTGTCTTTTCTTTTCTCACTTTGGTGCACCCCCCTTTATTCATATTTTGATAGATTGGATAGATTGGTTATATTTTTCCCTTGTACACATACATCTTTATATTGTTCTTTTGTGCTTGGGTCTTTCCCTTTCCTTCGGCGAAATGACATCTGCCATACCTTTTCCATATACGCCGCCACATCTACCTCCACCATCACCCTCAACCTTGGATTTTGTACGCGGCTTGGTTTTACCCCAGCCTCCTACTCCTGTGCAAGATTTGGCGCGCGTTAGTGCCATCAATTTCCTTTTTAAGGACTTGCCAACATTGCATGGCCGAGATATACATAACTTGTTTACCTTTTTGTTTACCTTACATAAAATCATTTGTTTGGATTTGATGGAAGTCGAATCCATTTTATTATTAGCCTTACAATATACATTGTCCCCTCTTACAGAAATTTGGCTGGAAGGCCTTCTGCAGAAACTGCCCTGGCACTTGTTCACCTTAATGATCTGGAATCGTTTAGTTCCGCATTCTGTCTTACTACCTTTTCAGATCGAGGTTCTTCATAGGGTACAACAACCGGATGAAAGTTTGTACTCCTACGTACGGGATATCTATGATGCTAGCCAAGTATTCCCCATTGCATGGTCTGAGTCACAGTTAATTGATACCATTATTGAGGGTATCGGCTTTCCAGCTCGTTCGCTACTCTTGGGACGCTCTCGTCCCCAAACCATTCGGGATTTATTTCTTTTGGCGCAAAATATATGGCAGCCCGAATTAAAATGGAATTCTCAGCGCAGTCCGGAGACACGGGGTATACAACATCACGTCCCGGTGCAGCCGTTGTTGACAGATAGTTCCTTTGCTCGTGGTGATCTGCCCACTGAACCGGTTTCGGGTTATTCATGTATGCCCGCGGTAGAAATTTCACCGCAGGTTGAACGAAAGACACTTGTTCAAGATGACGATGGTGCCCCTGGTCGGGACATTTCTCCTACTTTGCTTCATATGGAATATCCGTTTTTGTTTGAGGGCCATCCGACGCCCACAATTCGAGTTCTCATAAATCAACAACCTGTATTTGCATTACTCGATACAGCCGCATCGGTGTCCTTAATTTCTTTTTCTTTTTTGAATACACTTAAAGATCTCCCCCCTCTTCTTACTGATCACTCTATAGAATTGCGCGATGTGACTAATCATCCATTTTCCTTATCGGCCTATAGTCATTTGACTTTACGTCTTGATCGTCTATCTTGGAAGTGGTGCTTTTGGGTATCAGAAACCCTTCCTTTTCCGTTAATATTGGGTACTGATTTCTTGATGCACACAGGAGCTATCCTTTCTTTTGAAAATAAGCTTTTGTCTTTCCCTTTTCATATGGATGGCATTCAAATGGCTTTTTCTTTATCACCCCCAGTAAACGTTCTTGATGTATCTCTTCCTTCCCCGAATGTATCTTCAGAAGTTAATTATCAATCTGATAACGATTTACAGTTTCCTGTATCCTCACATAGTTCAACTTTACAATCCTTGTTGTGTCAGTTTCAGGATGTTGTCACAGAGAAGGTGGGTTCTTGTACTTTAGTTCCCGTTTCGATACCTGTGGTGTCGGACATTCCCTTTCGATCCAAACCGTTTCAACTAAATCCTGTCCAAACTGAAATTTTGAGAAAACAGATTGAGGATTTACAGGCACAACAAATTATAGAGCCGTGCCGGTCATCTTACTCTAGCCCTGCCTTCCTTGTACCAAAGAAGAACGGTACCCACCGTTTGGTATGTTCTTATAAAAATCTTAATCGCCTCATAGCCTATGATCAATTTCCACAACCACGTATTGATCTTTTGTTTCAGCATTTACAATCGGCAGCAGTATTTTCTTGCCTGGATCTATGCCAATCGTTCCATCAAATACGATTGGATGATAAAAGTAAAGACTTAACGGCTTTTGTTACGTCGTTTGGACAATATAGATACACTCGTGTTCCATTTGGTATCAACTTGGGGACTCAAATCCTATCAAGGGCACTGGATGAAATCCTGGGAAAATTTAAATACAAGTTTCTTATGACATATGCCGATGATTTGCTGATATATTCACCCGATATGCCGTCCCATTTGCAACATATAAAAGAGGTTCTTCTAGCCTTGCGGCAAGCTGGTCTTACCATAAATCCTCAAAAATCTACTTGGATGGCTTCTGAGATAAAATATTTGGGCTATATCATTCGCAAAGGTCAGATGCTTATGGATCCTGATCGGGTATCCGCTATACAGGATATTCCCCCTCCTAAGAGCCAGAAAGGTGTTTCTCAAGTCATGGGGTTACTTTCATATTTTTCCCGTTTTATACCTCAATTTGCGGAGCGCACATGTTTTCTTACAGATAAACGTAAGAAGGATCTTCCCTTTGTTTGGACTTCGGAAGATCAGATCCGGTTTGACAACCTTAAAGCCGCCTTTATTGAACATACGGTACTAGCATTACCTGATTTCACTCAGGAGTTTGTTTTGCAAACGGATGCTTCAAGTTTGGCCCTTGGCGCTACCTTAAATCAGAGAGAAAAAGATGGATCCTTACGCCCCATAGCCTTTGCGTCAAGGAAACGCACCAATCTTGAGCGTAAGCAATCCATATATGAAGCAGAGTGCAGCGCCATCGTCTTTGGTTTTAAGAAATTTGAAACTTATTTAACGTCTAAGCATTTCACTCTGCAAACGGATAATCAGGCCTTGTCCTGGTTACTCAAACATCCAGAACAATTTGGCAAGTTCGGACGTTGGTTGTTATACCTTTCGCGTTTTTCTTATGATGTGGAACATATTTCGTCAGCTAAAAACCCGGTAGCGGATTGCCTTTCTCGCATGCATTCTCCGGAAGATTTTGCGGTGTCTTCGCTGCCTTTTACCAGCTTGGCCTGCGCTGCCCCAAAGTTTAATATAATTCCCTTCAATAAGTCAGACATTTCAGCCCTCCAAGTCCAGGATCCTGCTCTATCTCCCATCATTGCTCAATTGAAGGACAATTTACAGGTTAAACATTACCGCCTGTACCAAGACCTTTTGATTTGGCAGCCACCTCGTGCAACCTCTTCCTTGGTTGTGCTTCCCAAGGCCCTGCAACATTTAATTTGTCGCTATTACCATGATACTCCTGTAGGTGGTGCCCATTTAGGCGTTAATAAAACAATAAAGAAAATTGCATCGCTCTTTTGGTGGCCAAATTATCTTTCGGATATCCGTCTGTACGTGCGCTCTTGCGACATTTGCCAGAGGGCTAAAATAGCTGTACGCAAGCCTCCGGGCCTTCTTTCTTCAGAGGTTATTCGCCATCCCTGGAGACGTCTATATATTGACCTAGTCGGTCCTTTGGTTCGCTCGACTAAAGGTAATGTGTACATTTTGGTTGTGGTGGATGCCTTTTCAAAGTGGGTCTCATTGTATCCGCTTCGATCAGCCACGTCCCATCATATTATTGATAAGCTACGAACCTTATTTTTGTCCTTTGGTGCTCCTTGTGAGTTGGTATCTGACAACGCCTCCTACTTCCGTTCACACTTATTTAATAATTTCTTGTTTGAATCCAATATTAGACATATATATACTAGCGCATACTATCCAAATCCCTCTCTGGCAGAGAGATTTATTAGAAACCTTAAGGCTTCCTTGATTTGCTACCATTCCCAAGATCATACTAAATGGGATGTTCATTTAGGTAGCATTGCCTTTGCATTTAATACTGCACAACATGACAGTACTCATACTACTCCCTCTAAACTCATTTTTGGTCGTGAAATAGATGGACCCATGAATTTTTTTTGGGAATTGCAAATGGATAATGAACTGGCTGCTCCTCCTTCACCGGAACGAGCTCATCGTTGGGGTGAGGCGTACCAACATTTGTTAAAATCTTGGCATTCTCGCCAACGTAGATATGACCCATCTAGATCCCAGGTTTCATATAAGCCAGGTGATATGGTACTTTATCGTACCTTCCCTCATAGCAATGCTTTACAACGCATTTCTTCAAAACTTCAAGAGCGTTGGTCGGGTCCAGCCCAGGTTTACAAAATGCTGGGTCCTGTGACGGCCTTGTTGGTTGATCCCGACACTCAGCAGATAGTTAGAAAGGCTCATGTGTCACACATTAAACCATATATTGTACGCGACGTGGAGGTTGTTCCCCAAATAGAGGATTTGGCAACTTCGGACATAGCTCAGCAACTTCAGTCCTCTCCAGCCACACGTTAATGACTCTTATGCTTAATTAAGCTCATTCTATTACATTTATTTTTGTATCTTCTTTATACGTGTTATTGGATATAAGTGTATCTATATATATATATGTATATATCCTTTTGTTAGTAATATTGCTGACCTATATATATCTCTAAGTGTCTTGTATAACCTTTGATATTGAATTGAGAGTGTTAATATTTTGTTGTGTGTATTTTATGTATGAGAGAAAGTCATGCTCTCTTGAATGAAATTTGTTTACTTTGCTATGACCCATGGTAACTCCTAATTCTCCGTACGTTTGTAATAATGCTATCTCCTGGAACCTTCCAGTAGTAACCTTCTCCTCATCTTTCCTATTTCTTCCTTCTTCTTTCATTCTTTATCTCGATTTTGATTGCGTTCCCTTTTTCTTTCTATGTTTTTGCTCTACGAGGATACGTGTGCTACCTGAAACTATTAATGGAACCGCCAACCTTCTCCATCGTCAGGGTTACGAGTTTTTTTTCTTCCCTCTTCAAGTGTACGGATTACCTTGGTTACGGCAAAAAGAGGCAATGTGTGCTGGTTACTCCACAACCTTGTCATGAAGAGTGTTACATCTAGGTGTTTGACCGGGAGGCAAGCACGATGTATGGTGCCTTCTGTCGTCCACAATATGCTTATATGCATCATTATGAACCCTTGAGTGACTATTTTCAAAATTGGTAACCTAAAAGTTTTAGGCGTGTGAAGTTTGAGTGTGGATCAATTCAGTGGGATTAGATCATTCCTGAAAGAACTTGGTATTAATGATACTAATTTTTATATGTTGTTCAGCTTATTTAGTGTATATGTGTTTCTTTTGGATTTTGGGGAGTCTTTCTTTTTTGGGAGTCAGGGGAAATTTGTAACGTTTTTATATCTACATATTACAAACGCTTACATAAATGGAAAATTTCACGTAAAATATTAGTGTCATTTTCCGCTATCAGAGGTCGTTAGCCCTCGATAGCTCATTGACCAGTGCTGCCTCTTGCGGCAGACGTGGTACAAGCGCGCAGGTCGTAAAACACCTCGCCAGAGTGCTTCTACGACTTTTGTACCGACGGGAACCAGAAGGTTAACTCCTTTCGCACAACTTAGCCAGCGAGAGACGTGCCCAGCGTGCCTTATTGACGGACGGAAGCTTCCTCGTTTTGCCATTTGTGGAATGGGCCAATATCATAGAGGACAAAGGCATGAATAGGGCAGCGGTATTGCAAGGACTTTGAGGCCAAAGTTGGTTTGGCGTAGGTACGTAAATTCTCTCTGCTGTGATAATGAACATAACATCTTTGTGCAGAAGTTCCACGTCGTATTACCTTTAATCAAGCATAAGCATTGCGCGTAAAACTTTTGTTGCACTCTGTTTTCCTCCCCACCTTTTTCCCCTTGTTGCGTGCCACCTTTTGGACGCCTTGAACGCTTAAGTGAATTAACGAAAGATAATTACACGTTAAAATTGGTGGGAACAGAACAAATTAATTCTTACTTGATATTTTGGCTCAAAAAAAAAAAACTATTTTTTTATCGCTAAAGTTTCTGGTTTTTGTAAGTGATTCGTAACAAGTGAACCTTTTGTGCAGCGAACGAGTATAGCAGTTATTGCCAATCTTGTGATGCGTTCCTTAGGCTGGTATTTGATGATTTGACCTGGTAGTCAAAAAGGGGCGTCGAGTTGAAGTCCTCGTCGCAAAAGCAAAATTTACGAACCTTCATTTCCCCTTTATTAATTGATTCGGGACGTTTGTTCCTTTTGCACCTTTCCACCTTTTTCCACGGTAGCATTAAGAATCAGGAGAATTGGGGGTAATATTGTTTAAATGCAAAATGTTTAATGTAAAAGTAAATCAGCGTGATGCAAAAGAAAACTTGCTTGTAGTAAACGCATGAGCTGTAGTGTATCGTTAATTGTTAAATCTTTATGTTTGAATGGGTCGAGTGAAAGATCAATGTACGAATTGAATACGTATTGTTAATGGAATGAATGGTTGAAGTCGGTTAAATTTTTATACACGCAGGACGTGTTTAGTGGAATTTTGACGTGGACGCACGTCTCTTGTAAAATTAGTATTTGACTTAAGTCGACCTTGTTGATATTGGGCTATTTTTACGTGTTGATTGTTATTATGAAATACATGATATTAGTGCAATGCAATACGCTGTTGATGATTGAACATAGTAATTGTAATTTTTACCTTATTTGAAATCTATTGTGCCCCAGCAAAATAAAAACGCGCACGAGATACGCGTCACGCGGTGACCATAGATCAATATCAAGGTACTACTGGGTAATTTAGTAATTACGTGGGTGCAAGACAAACAGCAAGAGTGGGATATTGTAATTGAGAGTGTGAATGAACTCAACGGAGAAGGCACAGAGTGCTATTCGTTGACGGACCCTTAATTTTGTGTGTGCTTTATATACATATATATATAGGGTGTACATTTATTGCAGGGCTTTGTCTCGCGCTTCTCGTCGACCTTGCTTGTAGACTC
The DNA here is from genome assembly GCF_977018435.1 of Lepisma saccharinum. NCBI lineage: Eukaryota > Metazoa > Arthropoda > Insecta > Zygentoma > Lepismatidae > Lepisma > Lepisma saccharinum. The sequence goes on from NC_139247.1 coordinate 20,019,590, forward strand.
CTGCATTCTCGTGCGAGAAGGGCGACACAAAAATAGTATTTGTGATATATAGTGTGGGTTTTCACTTTAACCTTGAAGTTACGATCGCCGCACAGCAGCTTCCTCATAAACATCTCGCGCGATCGTGGCTTAACCCCACTATACCATTACACCTCTAAGTATCCTATACCTTTAGGATCGTTTACAATAAAATTAGCTAATTTGTCACTAATCATGTTTACAATACCCATTTTCTCATTATGGAAATTATTGTTCCCAGCATTTTCCTCCCCTGATATAACCAGTAACCTATCTTTAAGTTTTCTCACATTATTTACCCATACAAATTCCTTAGGTAGAGTACTGTATTGTTTTATACCACTTCCGGTTTTAGTTGATTCCAGATAGGTTTAATCAGATTTTTGTATTAATCCCCGCTGCTCGATTTCACACGCTTTTGACTGGCATCGTTATTTTGGTACAAAGCATCAGAGAGTGTCAAAATTTCAGAGTAACTTTGATAATCATCTTCTGTAAAATTTTTTGGTTGTTTTTTGGTAATAAGCTCCCAAAGCCCTACGGTACCAGGATATCTGGACCAGCTGTTTCTCCCAACCAAATTAATTTTTATGTTGTCCCCTTCGAATGTAACTTTAGACTTGCCAATTTTCCATACTACGCCTTCATTAGCCTCCATAGTTGGATACATACCAAATACTTAATCTTTTTCGAATTCTCCAGTACTCAAATAATCCCTTGCCAGGCGACCTAACTGGATTTTCTCTGTGGTGTGTGGATACTAGATATTTACCGGATAATTTTTAGCAGTAAGAGGTACCAATTCGTTGATGAGGTTTTTAGTTTGTTCTTTCATACCCTTAATCTCCTTACCAAGACCACTGATTGCATCGATAATAGGTTGGTCTTGACGCTTGTGTTGTTCGTAAAAACCTCGATTATCTGATTTCCAACCTTTGAAATGTCTCGGCAAGTACTCTCGTAATTTCGAATTATCTTCTATTTTCTGTTTCGTCATATCTATTTTTTGATTAATGGTTATTTTATATCGTTTCAACGTTTAAAAATTCGTCGATTTTATTTCTGAATTTACCATTGTTAGGTTTTCGAGTTATGTCGATAGTAACAAATCAAAAATCTTCGCTGTTCCAACAAGATTAACAGAATTTTGAAAATTGGTTGTAATTTGTCTCCTCCCACATAATCATCGTATACATGTTTCAAATTAGTATGATCTTGACGAAACAAACAGATTAAGTTTGTATTATCTCGTAGTAATTGCTTGGGAATTTTGGAATAAGTTTGATCTAAATAAAAACATTCTATTTCTTTGTGACGAACGTGTAAAAAAAATTCTAATTTCATTCTGATTTTCCAGAATAACATCATCAAATACCACAACAGAATTTTTGAAACGTTGGTCGAGAGGTTTTATTGTTGATGCAAATGTAGCTATGCCCAGTCTCTCGTACAACTTCATGAGTTTTTAGTATTTCGGTTGTTCTAAACCTTTAGAAAACACATACAAGTGTCTATTTTCCAAATCTAGCCAATTGGGGGCAACCAAGAAATTATCAACCAGCAAAGTGGTTTTTCCACAACCTGATGGACCTGCAATGAGGCATCTTATGTTATCAGGTAACAACTCTCCATTTTTTATTAGTTTCCACTACATCTGGTAAACACTGTACCACATTCCATGTTGGTGTCAAAGAATCACCTGGTTTGTTTCTATCCAGCTTTTGTCTGGAAGACCTACTAACCTTTTCACATGCAATTTATTATTTTTTTCTTCTTCAATATTTTCTCGATTATATATGTATCTCGATATTTTGTTGTACTAAGTTACTCTTCATAGAATCTCCCTTTCAATATTTTGTTATGAATACCTTTTATGATATATGTATTTCTATTCCCTGGTAAAACTTAAACCACTGAGAATAACTCCGTACTCCAATTTTTAGTGAATCCCTTCTCGAATAACAGCTTATAATTAATAACCCTTACCTGATCCCTTATTTTAAACATTAGCTTCTTGGTAGTGTATGTATATTTTTTACAATAAACAGTAGAAATCAATCGTTGCTCATCAGATTTGGTTACCTCAGCAGGTTTTATGTGAATAGTACTGTGTACTGTATTGTTGTAATGATGAACTAGCTGGGGAAAAATTTGCATCCACTTATAATTGCCATGTAGAGTAAATTGTCTCCACATGCGATTTTTAATGTTCTGTTGAATCGTTCCATTATACTAGCTTTCAGATCACTTTATGTAGAATAATGTTTAATATTATGTTGTTGCATTCACTTAGCAAATGTAGAATTGTAAAATTCTTTCCCTCTGTCTGTCTGTAAATATTTTGGTATCCTTCCCTCACTAAATATCGACTTAAAAGCTTCGGTAACACAAGTACTAGTCTTGGATTTTAGGGGAACAGCATATGCATATTTGCTAAAGGTATCAACAACAGTACGCATATATTTGTAACCATGATTTATCTTATCCAAATTTTCCCCGTTCGAGGGGCCATCTCAATCAGATCAGCCTGAAACAAATCATTTACAGCCTTTACTACCACACTCAGTCGTTTGTAGTTACGACGAGCTGGTCTGCGTAATTCATTAACTATATCTTGTCTTGACATCGGATTCTATAAGAATATATGACATAAAATGGATTATCCTCGGGGTATCATTGTTTCACTTAAAATAATAACTTGTCATTACTTTCCACAGGGAAAACAGACAATTCTTGATCCTCGTGTATTTTTTATTTTTTTCCAGATTCGTCCCAATATGCAACAGGTATCTGTAGTGCTCTGTAGATGCAACCTTTTTTTCTGTATGGTGAAATTTGGTACTTCCACATGCTTTCCCCTTTTCACATAGCCAAATTTTAAAAATTTAATTTCACTGTCAATGAAAAATTCATGAGACTTACTGTAAGAGTTCATTTTGTAAACATTTCCTGCATTAACATAAGTCCAGTGCCCTCGTACATTTGGTAAACTTTCAAGCCTAACTATCACAATAATTACCAATTGACGTAATTGGAGATCGTCTAATCTGTTTAATACCGTTTCTTGATATTCGTAAATGGTGCGTGCCACTTCATCTTAGCTGGGTTTGATTTTTACATCGACATACAATTGTTTAAATTGTTCTTTGAGATCGTGAAGTTCTGATGTGAAACCTGATAAAGCAGATTCCTGAATTGTTTCAAGGGTAGCAATTTGTTCTCTAATGTTGAAAATAATCTGCAGTAAACTTTCCACAAGTTTCAAATTAGTGCTCTGGTTTGTAAGATCTAATACCTGCCTTCTAATTTCTACAAACAATGCATGTAATTCATTCACAATCTGATTGGTAGGCAAAAAGCAATAGTATCTTGAATTATGGCAATTTCCGTTTGAATATTCTAAATGTCCTCCGACATCAATATTCTATTTATTACTCTTTTTACAGATCTCATCTCCTGGGAAGTGGGTAAATTGGATACTGTGTTTTGAAGTGATGTTAAAGCTTACTTAACTACATCTAATTCTGTAGCAGATGCTACACTGGTTAAGGCATTTTTAAGTTGCTGTGTGTCAACTTGCGTAGGCGTAGACTGTTTCAGTATTTGCAATTTGTTCTGTATGTCGCCTATGAGATAGTAAAAATGCGAAAGTTCAGATTCAGTGTTGAGATTCTCTAATTTTGTGATCTGTCGTTGAAATACATTTAAAGATTCGGTTATGCTTGGCAAATAAAATTTCAGAGTTTCCTGTACATTCGTCAATTCGTTTGTCATAATTTTCAAAGTATCATCAATATGAGGTATAGTACCCTGTATCTTTCCAATATCTTCGTAACTTTGTAATTGCAATTTGATGCTTGCAACACTGTGAACGATGGCATTTAATTTGGAAAATGAAGGTAAATTATTGATAAAATCTTCTAATGGTTGTAGTTTGGATTGAACTTCTGTTATGGCTGCATGTAATTGGTCTGTTTGCAGTTCGGATTTAATATATTCCAGTGAGCGAATTTCAAAAGATATAAATTGCTCCCGTAATTCAAGAATACTTGCATTAAGCAGTTCATATTGCTCGTGAGTCTTGATAGTTTCAATTATGGAAAGTAGTTCGGTACGAATAGTATTCTCTTGGTTATTTAGTTCTTGCTTTAGATGTTCCGAGGTAGTTGTGTGAATTTGACGGAATTTCTCAACATCATTTTTTAATTTAGCTAAATTTTCTTTTAAATCTCCAACATTATCGAGAGACGGTAAATTAGTATATTTTTGAAGTAAAGACTTGAGTTCCCATCAATTTTTATTATGGGATTAATTAATTCAGACTGTAGATTGGTAATTTCAGCATGTAAGCTTACATTCAAAGAATTTTGTAATATTCATAAATCTGATTTTGGTTTCCTTAGACGTGCATCTAAACTAGCAATCTCGCTGGAATTATCTGGAATCACCTGTCGCCTTCTATTACCAAATATATCCATGTTATTTTTCGTTTTTAGGTATTTTATATATAAATAAGAGGATAGATTATTATTATTTCGAAATACAGAGGAATCAATTTATCATACTCTCCAATTATCTCAGCATTCAAAAATTCACCAGCTTCCACATCATAAGACGTATCAGGAAGTAATGAACTATGTTTAATTTTATACAAATTTCGATCTATGTGCATAAACGGCCGCATTGGGTGGTGAAATGTTTATTTGAATTTTCCCACTAACAGGTAACTTATATTATGATAAGTTATTATTAAATACAAATAAGTGTTTTCCAGTATCCTTGTCAACATGAGACCAAATACTATTCAAGTGAACAAGAAGTAACACTTTCAATTGATGATACATTTCTCTAAATACATCCATGTTTACTGGAATTCTCTCTACAGGCTGATTATTTTGTTGCTTCTTAACCCAAAAATATTCATGACGTTTTATTTTATATTAGCTATTTTTTATTATATATAAAATATATATTTGCACTAAGTATAAAAAAATAATAAATACATAAAAACTCAATCTGATCGATTAGTGTGTATACTTAGTCAGTTACTATTTTTGGTTTTTGTATTTACATATAATTTTTGGGGGCTGAAATAAAAAACTACATACTTAATAAAACTGGAAAGACCCACAGGTGTCTGTCAAGTAGACTGGAATGAACCGGAAGTAGACCGGAAGTAAACCGGAAGTAGACCGAAAGTAGACCGTAAGAAGACCGGAAGTAAATGTGTGTGGGTGTGGGTGAGTTTGGGTGGGTGTGGGTGTGTGTGGGTCTGGCTGTTGGTGGGTGGGTGTGGGTGTAGGTGTGCCTGGATGTGGTTGTATGTGTGGATGTTTGTGGGTGTAGGTGTGGGTGAGTGTGGGTGGGTGTGGGTGTTACGTAATTTAACTCGTAAGAAATTATGACACTCGTACCAAGTGTGAGGTGAAAAAACACAGATTTGCAATAGTATAAAATCGACAAAAAAAATCGAAGTTGGTTTACCATTGTGGTTAAATTAATAAAAACATTAGGCCTCTAACCAAGTGTTACTTTGAACCGCATAAATTACACTACTTAGGCCTCGTACCAAGTACGGCTTAGAAGGACTCCAATCTCTCTACTCCAAATGTATACTGAGGTATTTTGCAAAAAAATTAAAATTGACTCATGAGAGTCAATTATTTTTTACAGTTAGAAAAATAATGGATTTCGCTTTAGTTATTTGAAGATGTGAAATTTTAAAAAATCGGGTGTCATAGGGGGAAATTATCTAAATCTTAGAATTTTATACAATAAAATTGGAATTTAAGCTCTTGCATAAAACAAATTTTCAGTTTTTTACAATTGGAAAATCAGCTAAAATCATGATTTTCAGTTAAATTACACTAAGAGAGCTCACTATGAAATTGTTAGATTTTGGGGGTTTGGCCGCTCGTAACCCCTCTCTCACTACTTAAAGGTAATCCCTATTGTCGAGAATGTGGCGTGGTCAATTTGGACAAGTCCGTAAACATCGGTACCCACTGGATATGCTATTATAAACAAAATAACAATGCTTTTATTTTAGATTCTTCCAGAGATATACCCCTACAGAATTAATTAGTTACTTAAAACATATTAAGGTTTATTACAACGACGATCGTATTCAAGATTTGGATCAATTGATATGTGGCCATGTTTGCATTACGATGATCAGAATATTAAATAAAATACCAAACATCAAAATAAAAGATTTTCAAAAAGCTGTATTATATATTAAATATGGGAATTTTAATCCTCTCCAGCGAGACTTCGGTCTTGAAACTATATCTTCACGATGATATTATCTATCCAAAACCCATAGCTCTGAGAGCATTCTACAGTATATATATCTAATTCCGAATGTAACTAACTACAACAATACTATATTAGCAGGTAATGAAAAAATTATTATTCCTCCCGGACTGTATAACTTATCTACTTTACAATCTGAACTTCCAAACACCGTATTGCTTTCTTAAAATTCTGTAACACGCAGAGTGGAGATTGTGTCTACCTATGAAACAGTGGACTTATCTACCATGGGGGAACTTCTAGGATTCGAGAACAATAGCAAATTAGAACCAGGTGTTAGCCACATAGGTAAATTTATACCAAAATTCTTAGCTATTGAGACATTAGATATTCACTGCAACATTGCCAAAGATATGATTATCAAACCTGAGGAAAATTCGATTGGTAGCCACAAGGAAACAGGTATCATTGCTACATTTAAACCAAATTCAGAACTTATCTAACCCATTTTCTATTCCCTAATTCCACCAGTCTATTTCCCTATTTCTAATGATAAAGTTAATTACATAGAGATAACAATTACGAATGAGAAAAATGACATCATCGATTTGCTGGTGCTAATAACACTGCGATAATAGAAATTAATATTTAAAAAATATTACTAAATACCAAAATGGAAGGTATTGAGAGTTATGAATTACAGTCCTTCCCTCCAAACAGAATGACATTTGCAAATTTGAATCAGCCCAACAAAGAGATACAGTAAGACATCACGGTGGGGGATGGGTTCATTCATCCACATAGATCAGATCTGTATATAAAATTTGATATTGTAAAACAAAGTAATGTTGAAGAATATCCCCTCCCCGGAGCTAATGTAAAACGTATACATAGTTTTGTTCCATTCTTTTTCTCTCAAATTGAAATTAGGAAGCATGGTACAGTGATTGAAAGGATTGATTGCCCTGAATTACATTCACTACAGTGGGGACATTGAAACTGTCCAAATCAGAGAGTGCAAATTATAAAGTTCGTGGGTTCGAAGCTGGAACAAAAATTCAAGCAAAAATTCACACAGCTTTTAGTGCTTTTAAACGAGTAACTGTTGGAAATATTGATATGTATTACAATCCAGAGGATTTTATAATTCACAGACCAATGTTTTTAATAAATGCATCAAAGAGAAAATTGGTAGTTATTAATGATCGAACAAACATTAAATTAATATGTGAATTTCATGAACACTTTCCGGAAAATACCATATGAAGTGCAATTTTAATTGTAGAGAAATCATACATATATGATGTAAAGAAGGAAAGAGTGATAGAGCAATTTTAATTTTTATACTATTTAATACTAAAATATATATATATAATGCAATATATTACAATATATTTTTGTTTATTTTTATTTTAGAGCAACAATTTGGCCTTAGGGCTACTCTACCACCACCTAACTTAAATAGATATTATAATAAATAAGAAAAATATTATACAAAATATATTACAATGTTTACTTGTACAGGGTGTAACACTAGCTTTCGAACCCGAAAAAAACGTTATAATTTCCGAACAAAAATACATAGGAAAATGAAATTCACAACACACGTACCTTGTTTCATGCTAAATACATGATCATGATCGTCACAGCAGGTGCTGCAAGTGTCTTCACTGGATGTCCAGACATGTTTATACACAGCGTTCCATATTGTGAAATGTCCGATGTAGAGTCTCCGGTGTGATCTCGTGAATCGCATTCTCGATGTTGTTTCGCAACTCTTGCAGTGAACGTGGCTTGTTTCTGTAGATACAACCTTTAAGGAAACCTCATAGAAATAAATCCTGAGGTGGCAAATCTCGGAATCTTGGCGGCCACAATCGTTTGGAGATGATTCTGTCACCAGAAAAGAACTCAATTTCTGCCATGGACACGTTGGAAGTATGGCATGTCGCTCCGTCTTGTTGGAAATAACCGCGACGCAGTTATTCATCATCCAGCTGATTCACAAATGCACTGAAGATGTGTAAGTAAACTTGTGTGTTTACTGTATCTCTAAAGAAGATGGGTCCAATGATCCGCTGTCGGGAAATTGCACACCAAACTCCAACCTTCAATGGTTTTTTACGGCGTCCAAATTCACGTTGAACGGTCCGATACGATCCCGACATCAAATATTTCTTTACAGTGAACACGCGTCTTGGTTCGGTGTACCGATCCATCCTCGCGATGCAGGGACTCGCGCATCACACTAACCCACACGCACCACTTTCCCTGGCGCCACCTACCGTCTTTGTTTTGACACGCGCGCTTATGTTCAACCCTGCCTCGAGATCAGGATGAAACAAGGTACGTGTATTGAGAATTTTATTTTCCTATGTATGTTTGTTCTGAAATTATAACTTTTTTTCGGGTTCGAAAGCTAGTGGTACACCCTTATAGTGTCCATATTCTTTAGTATGGACATTGTGATCTAATATTTTACAATTTATTATTATTACTATCAAGAGCTACTTTATTTTTAAATATAGTGTAGACACCAGCTGATTTGCTAGTTAAATAAATATTTTTTTAAAATCTTTCTTTGTAAGTTCTCTTGTTCATGATCAACTTACAATTATCACAATGTTTACTTGTGTTCTTGTGTCCACATTCTCTAGTATGGATGTTACAATCTAATATTTGTAATTTATTGTCATTGCCATCAAGAGCTTTCATTTTTCAATGTAGTATGCACACCATCCAATTTGCTAGTGAGATGATATGAATATGCATATTTTGTTTTCTTTTCAAATAAACATTATTTAAAACCTTCCATTGTAAGTTCTTTTGTACATGGCCAACTTACATCCTTTGCTCTTTTAATTTGTTCCTTGCCATGAATATTTAGGCAATACATTTTTGATCTTAGACCAGCAAATTCTGTTATTATAGGCCCTGCTGCCTCATCTTTCATTTTACCAGGGATCATCTGATTTTCAAGACTGTGTAATGGATTATTTTCTGGATAATTACTAAAGTCAAAATATTCTTTCATATCTAGCAAATCACTGTACAAATCGGGCGTTTCTATCACATACACAAAACTATCAGAATCCATGTATGCTATTTCAATTTTATCTTTGTATATAGGTTTCATAATATCATAATAAAATTTATACATTTCTAATTTCGCTAATTCTAGTACTGCAACACCCACAGCTATTGGTGCATCACATCTTACTTTGTTATTGGATCTTTCAATAAGAGTCAGATTATCTGTAATTATTGTAAAACCTTAGTATGTGGGATCAGCAATAAGTTTCCTAAGTTTTTTTGGATCGCATATCAAATTACACCTTACTCGATTTCTTTTGTTCTCTGTACATTTTTCATATATTGCATTAATTATCAATTTAAAAAGATCTTTTTCATCTTTAGAATTTGTTTGTATTCGATTCTTTGTGTTTTCCACAATATAAGATTTTAACCAATTTTCTTGCTCAAATTTTAACCCCTTATGGATTTTAGTAAGTTCCATACCTTGCTCTTTGTAATATTGCTACAGTCGATAGTGAAGTACATATTTTTTTTTTATCTCAAATGCTAATATTAATTTTGTTTCTTTTGTACCTTGGACATTCTGAGAAACTGGTGCCATAGCTAATCCGTGGTGATATACATGGAGATCTGATAAATATTTCAAATCAACTTCCAGTAGAAAACCTTTTGGATGATCTTCAGGCCATTTTAAGAAATCCTTGTTTTTAAGTTCTTCTTCACTCATCTATTCGTAATTACCGTTTGGCAGTCATTGAGTCATGGCATAACAATATAAATTGTTCATATCAACATAAAATATGTATTTAGATGGTTTGCTAGGATCATAGTTAGGTAAATATTTATTGTTTGTTTTTGCATATCTTAAAGGACACTGCACTATACCACCACGTTTAGCAGATTCAACACACACGAACTGGTTAATATCGTTAATGAGACCAATTCTAACTTTTGTATTTAAAAGCATGGCCTGCCAGGATAAACCGGGTGTTGTGTACATGAATACAGGATCTACTTCATATAATTTAATATTACGTTCTCGAAAATTTTCGAACACATCAGCCAACTGTTGAGTATCCAAAATCAAGTAGTTGTCATGATATTCTCCCATTGTTTTACAATCTAGTGCTTTCCAGACTCTATGTGCATTTTGATAATCTAACTGGCTACATTCTTTATCATCAAGTTTGTTATAAAATTTATCTATCGATGGTAACTGTGTCTCTTTAATTTTTTTAAAATCATCCATGTAATCATATGGGTAGGCCCCTTTTCTTTTCAATAATTCTATCTTATCCTCAACAAAATATTCTTTGTGTGAACAAATTTTTCGTTGGTTAATTTACTCACTAGAGTAGCCAAACTGCTGGGAAGAAACTGATATGAATCCAAGAATATAAGAACAACTTTTTTCCATTTTATAATTTGATAGTTTTCTCTATAGCAATATATTTATCTTTACTACGTGGTATAATATTCATATTCACTGTATCATACCCTAATTCTTTGATAAATAAATGTGCATCAAAATTTTGCAAATTGTGAATGAATATTGGAATGAAATTAGGTTTTTTATTTGCGAATTACATGAATTACAAATTGTATGGATATATTCTCCATTAAAATGGTTGTGCTGTTTCTTTTTTCACTATCAGAATTAACATATCTATTACAGAATCTGCAACTTAAAGTATTATCACGTTCTTATTGTTGTTCTGATGTAAGAGGGATCATTGGTATTTCATCATTATATAAGGTTGACCATATTTTTGTACCCACTCTTTAAGTTCTTGTATAAATTTTTGGTCTGCATCTTCACCTCGATAAAAATAGAGTTCAGAATTATCTTGTTCATATGGTTTTACTAATTTTAGTGCAAAACCACATGCTTTATGTTTGGCTATATTTGTTGTACTTGATGCATTCGAATCTGGAAAACATGTTGCTATTGGTTCTGGTATTGTTTCAAAATTTCCATAGATTACAAATGGAAATTTTAGCAATGCTTTGAAATTACTAAATTTTACATTTTTGGATGAAACATCGTAAGTCCCAGAAGGGAAGAGAGAGCAATATTTAATATGTTCCTTAATTTCTCTTCACATGTTTTCCCAACTCTTCCATCAAATTTTGACAAGCATCGATCACATATTGTTATTTTATGACAATCTGATGTTATTTGACTATGTACCAATCCTCCTAGATCCTGTATAAGACAATAGTGTTTCTTGTTTCTCTTTGTAACATATAATAAATCTTTAACACGTGTACCATCTGCTGCTGGATAGTGACACAGTGGATAAATTTTATTATCTTTATCAATACCATAAACTTGCACAGCTATTGGTCGATTGTTGTATTATTTATATTGTTTTTCAAATTTACTATTATCTGAGATATCTACTGGATATTTTATACCTGACATAGGTTTTTTAAACTCTTCTATATATTCAGTATAATTGTAATTAGAGATACTATATTTATGGTCAGATGCTGGATGAAAATAAGCTATGATGCACCAGAGAAAACATTTATAATCTTCATTTTGAATATTTATTTCAGCATTCTTGTTTTTTATCTGATCGGGTAATTTAATATAACTAGATCCACCCCCAAGAGGGACATATTTTGCTATTTTCAATTCAAGTTTATGGTTTGTGTCAAAAAGTGACCAACCCGAACCTTTTCCATGGAACGTTTCTTGTTTTGACTTAAGTTCTTTACACATTTTTTCATAAATATCATACAAAGAACGAATATCACTTTTGTTTAAAATTAACACACGGGTACGATGAATATATTGTTCATTTTCACTATGAGAATTTATATACATAGAGAATAGATTAAAATATATTTTGAGAGAACATCTCTCAAGTTTATATTTAATTGCTTCTATAATTTTTTCTTTCAATTTAGCTAAAAAATTTGGAATATCTCTATCTTCGTTATTTATGTCTAATATAGTATATATTTTTGTATACATTTTTTTTGTTTTTGGTTTCTGTTATTCATTTTTTGTTATTCTTTTATATAATTTGTATATATTTATATATATAATTATATGTATTTTTTAAAAATAAAAAAAGATTTGGTTTTATATATTAATAAAATTTCTTTGGTTTGTTATATATTTAATTTTGTTTTTCTAAAATAAAATTTCTTCAGTTTTATATATATTTTTTCAAAAATTTGTTAGAACAATTTATACTTAATAAAAATTAATTATAGATTTATATTTTATTAGTATTCTACATACCAAAGTGCATATATATTTTTATTTATAGTCTTTTTTCTTTCTTTCTAAAAAAATGCTTACATGTAAGTAGGTGGAATGCTTCGTTCTGGAAGGGTCTTTTGACCTACTTTTGAAATGACTTACGGCATTTTCCTATAAGGCTGTTCTCCCTTACGACGTTTTCCTGTAAGGCGTACCTTTGACCTACTTTTGAAATGACTTACGGCATTTTCCTATAAGGCTGTTCTCTCTTACGATGTTTTCCTGTAAGGCGTACCTTTGACCTACTTTTGAAATGACTTACGATATTTTCCTATAAGGCTGTCTCCTCTTACGATGTTTTTCTGTAAGGCGCACGTTCTAGCAATGCTTATTGACCTACTTTTGAAATGACTTACGACATTTTCCTATAAGGCTGTCCCCCCTTATGATGTTTTCCTGTAAGGTCCCTCAATGTAATCTACTACGTTCTGGAAGGCTCTTTTAACCTACTTTTTATTTTACGACGTTTTACGCACTAAACTAACCTACAATGAGAGAAAAAAGGACAGAAAAAGCTCTGGCATCATTTTTTAAGCTATTTTTTTATCTTTTTCAAATCTTGCTCTTATGCTACCTCGCCTTTTGACCTATTTTTGAAATGACTTACGATATTTTCCTATAAGGCTGTCCTCCCTTACGATGTTTTCCTGTAAGGCGTACCTTTGGCCGACTTTTGAAATGACTTACGATATTTTCCTATAAGGCTGTCTCCTCTTACGATGTTTTTCTGTAAGGCGCACGTTCTAGCAATTGACCTACTTTTGAAATGACTTACGACATTTTCCTATAAGGCTGTCCCCCCTTACGATGTTTTCCTGTAAGGTCCCTCAGTGTAATCTACTACGTTCTGGAAGGCCCTTTTAACCTACTTTTTATTTTACGACGTTTTACACACTAAACTAACCTACAATGAGAAAAAAAATGGACAGAAAAAACTCTGGCATCACTTTTTAAGCTATTTTTTTACCTCCTGCAAAATTTTGATTTTATGCTACCTCCCTTTTTGATCTATATTTGTTGTACTTGATGCATTCGAATCTGGAAAACATGTTGCTATTGGTTCTGGTATTGTTTCAAAATTTCCATAGATTACAAATGGAAATTTTAGCAATGCTTTGAAATTACTAAATTTTACATTTTTGGATGAAACATCGTAAGTCCCAGAAGGGAAGAGAGAGCAATATTTAATATGTTCCTTAATTTCTCTTCACATGTTTTCCCAACTCTTCCATCAAATTTTGACAAGCATCGATCACATATTGTTATTTTATGACAATCTGATGTTATTTGACTATGTACCAATCCTCCTAGATCCTGTATAAGACAATAGTGTTTCTTGTTTCTCTTTGTAACATATAATAAATCTTTAACACGTGTACCATCTGCTGCTGGATAGTGACACAGTGGATAAATTTTATTATCTTTATCAATACCATAAACTTGCACAGCTATTGGTCGATTGTTGTATTATTTATATTGTTTTTCAAATTTACTATTATCTGAGATATCTACTGGATATTTTATACCTGACATAGGTTTTTTAAACTCTTCTATATATTCAGTATAATTGTAATTAGAGATACTATATTTATGGTCAGATGCTGGATGAAAATAAGCTATGATGCACCAGAGAAAACATTTATAATCTTCATTTTGAATATTTATTTCAGCATTCTTGTTTTTTATCTGATCGGGTAATTTAATATAACTAGATCCACCCCCAAGAGGGACATATTTTGCTATTTTCAATTCACGTTTATGGTTTGTGTCAAAAAGTGACCAACCCGAACCTTTTCCATGGAACGTTTCTTGTTTTGACTTAAGTTCTTTACACATTTTTTCATAAATATCATACAAAGAACGAATATCACTTTTGTTTAAAATTAACACACGGGTACGATGAATATATTGTTCATTTTCACTATGAGAATTTATATACATAGAGAATAGATTAAAATATATTTTGAGAGAACATCTCTCAAGTTTATATTTAATTGCTTCTATAATTTTTTCTTTCAATTTAGCTAAAAAATTTGGAATATCTCTATCTTCGTTATTTATGTCTAATATAGTATATATTTTTGTATACATTTTTTTTGTTTTTGGTTTCTGTTATTCATTTTTTGTTATTCTTTTATATAATTTGTATATATTTATATATATAATTATATGTATTTTTTAAAAATAAAAAAAGATTTGGTTTTATATATTAATAAAATTTCTTTGGTTTGTTATATATTTAATTTTGTTTTTCTAAAATAAAATTTCTTCAGTTTTATATATATTTTTTCAAAAATTTGTTAGAACAATTTATACTTAATAAAAATTAATTATAGATTTATATTTTATTAGTATTCTACATACCAAAGTGCATATATATTTTTATTTATAGTCTTTTTTCTTTCTTTCTAAAAAAATGCTTACATGTAAGTAGGTGGAATGCTTCGTTCTGGAAGGGTCTTTTGACCTACTTTTGAAATGACTTACGGCATTTTCCTATAAGGCTGTTCTCCCTTACGACGTTTTCCTGTAAGGCGTACCTTTGACCTACTTTTGAAATGACTTACGGCATTTTCCTATAAGGCTGTTCTCTCTTACGATGTTTTCCTGTAAGGCGTACCTTTGACCTACTTTTGAAATGACTTACGATATTTTCCTATAAGGCTGTCTCCTCTTACGATGTTTTTCTGTAAGGCGCACGTTCTAGCAATGCTTATTGACCTACTTTTGAAATGACTTACGACATTTTCCTATAAGGCTGTCCCCCCTTATGATGTTTTCCTGTAAGGTCCCTCAATGTAATCTACTACGTTCTGGAAGGCTCTTTTAACCTACTTTTTATTTTACGACGTTTTACGCACTAAACTAACCTACAATGAGAGAAAAAAGGACAGAAAAAGCTCTGGCATCATTTTTTAAGCTATTTTTTTATCTTTTTCAAATCTTGCTCTTATGCTACCTCGCCTTTTGACCTATTTTTGAAATGACTTACGATATTTTCCTATAAGGCTGTCCTCCCTTACGATGTTTTCCTGTAAGGCGTACCTTTGGCCGACTTTTGAAATGACTTACGATATTTTCCTATAAGGCTGTCTCCTCTTACGATGTTTTTCTGTAAGGCGCACGTTCTAGCAATTGACCTACTTTTGAAATGACTTACGACATTTTCCTATAAGGCTGTCCCCCCTTACGATGTTTTCCTGTAAGGTCCCTCAGTGTAATCTACTACGTTCTGGAAGGCCCTTTTAACCTACTTTTTATTTTACGACGTTTTACACACTAAACTAACCTACAATGAGAAAAAAAATGGACAGAAAAAACTCTGGCATCACTTTTTAAGCTATTTTTTTACCTCCTGCAAAATTTTGATTTTATGCTACCTCCCTTTTTGATCTATATTTGTTGTACTTGATGCATTCGAATCTGGAAAACATGTTGCTATTGGTTCTGGTATTGTTTCAAAATTTCCATAGATTACAAATGGAAATTTTAGCAATGCTTTGAAATTACTAAATTTTACATTTTTGGATGAAACATCGTAAGTCCCAGAAGGGAAGAGAGAGCAATATTTAATATGTTCCTTAATTTCTCTTCACATGTTTTCCCAACTCTTCCATCAAATTTTGACAAGCATCGATCACATATTGTTATTTTATGACAATCTGATGTTATTTGACTATGTACCAATCCTCCTAGATCCTGTATAAGACAATAGTGTTTCTTGTTTCTCTTTGTAACATATAATAAATCTTTAACACGTGTACCATCTGCTGCTGGATAGTGACACAGTGGATAAATTTTATTATCTTTATCAATACCATAAACTTGCACAGCTATTGGTCGATTGTTGTATTATTTATATTGTTTTTCAAATTTACTATTATCTGAGATATCTACTGGATATTTTATACCTGACATAGGTTTTTTAAACTCTTCTATATATTCAGTATAATTGTAATTAGAGATACTATATTTATGGTCAGATGCTGGATGAAAATAAGCTATGATGCACCAGAGAAAACATTTATAATCTTCATTTTGAATATTTATTTCAGCATTCTTGTTTTTTATCTGATCGGGTAATTTAATATAACTAGATCCACCCCCAAGAGGGACATATTTTGCTATTTTCAATTCACGTTTATGGTTTGTGTCAAAAAGTGACCAACCCGAACCTTTTCCATGGAACGTTTCTTGTTTTGACTTAAGTTCTTTACACATTTTTTCATAAATATCATACAAAGAACGAATATCACTTTTGTTTAAAATTAACACACGGGTACGATGAATATATTGTTCATTTTCACTATGAGAATTTATATACATAGAGAATAGATTAAAATATATTTTGAGAGAACATCTCTCAAGTTTATATTTAATTGCTTCTATAATTTTTTCTTTCAATTTAGCTAAAAAATTTGGAATATCTCTATCTTCGTTATTTATGTCTAATATAGTATATATTTTTGTATACATTTTTTTTGTTTTTGGTTTCTGTTATTCATTTTTTGTTATTCTTTTATATAATTTGTATATATTTATATATATAATTATATGTATTTTTTAAAAATAAAAAAAGATTTGGTTTTATATATTAATAAAATTTCTTTGGTTTGTTATATATTTAATTTTGTTTTTCTAAAATAAAATTTCTTCAGTTTTATATATATT
Organism: Lepisma saccharinum; assembly: GCF_977018435.1. Classification (NCBI taxonomy): domain Eukaryota; kingdom Metazoa; phylum Arthropoda; class Insecta; order Zygentoma; family Lepismatidae; genus Lepisma; species Lepisma saccharinum. The sequence goes on from NC_139247.1 coordinate 20,036,847, forward strand.
TTTTCAAAAATTTGTTAGAACAATTTATACTTAATAAAAATTAATTATAGATTTATATTTTATTAGTATTCTACATACCAAAGTGCATATATATTTTTATTTATAGTCTTTTTTCTTTCTTTCTAAAAAAATGCTTACATGTAAGTAGGTGGAATGCTTCGTTCTGGAAGGGTCTTTTGACCTACTTTTGAAATGACTTACGGCATTTTCCTATAAGGCTGTTCTCCCTTACGACGTTTTCCTGTAAGGCGTACCTTTGACCTACTTTTGAAATGACTTACGGCATTTTCCTATAAGGCTGTTCTCTCTTACGATGTTTTCCTGTAAGGCGTACCTTTGACCTACTTTTGAAATGACTTACGATATTTTCCTATAAGGCTGTCTCCTCTTACGATGTTTTTCTGTAAGGCGCACGTTCTAGCAATGCTTATTGACCTACTTTTGAAATGACTTACGACATTTTCCTATAAGGCTGTCCCCCCTTATGATGTTTTCCTGTAAGGTCCCTCAATGTAATCTACTACGTTCTGGAAGGCTCTTTTAACCTACTTTTTATTTTACGACGTTTTACGCACTAAACTAACCTACAATGAGAGAAAAAAGGACAGAAAAAGCTCTGGCATCATTTTTTAAGCTATTTTTTTATCTTTTTCAAATCTTGCTCTTATGCTACCTCGCCTTTTGACCTATTTTTGAAATGACTTACGATATTTTCCTATAAGGCTGTCCTCCCTTACGATGTTTTCCTGTAAGGCGTACCTTTGGCCGACTTTTGAAATGACTTACGATATTTTCCTATAAGGCTGTCTCCTCTTACGATGTTTTTCTGTAAGGCGCACGTTCTAGCAATTGACCTACTTTTGAAATGACTTACGACATTTTCCTATAAGGCTGTCCCCCCTTACGATGTTTTCCTGTAAGGTCCCTCAGTGTAATCTACTACGTTCTGGAAGGCCCTTTTAACCTACTTTTTATTTTACGACGTTTTACACACTAAACTAACCTACAATGAGAAAAAAAATGGACAGAAAAAACTCTGGCATCACTTTTTAAGCTATTTTTTTACCTCCTGCAAAATTTTGATTTTATGCTACCTCCCTTTTTGATCCACTTTTGAAATGACTTACGATATTTTCCTATAAGGCTGTCTCTTTTAGTGTAAGCTCCCTCAGTGTAATCTACTACGATCTGCTAATGGGCTTCTGCTCTCAGCGTAATCCGTTTTTACGACGTTTTACGGATTAAAACTAACCTGCAATGAGAGAAAAGTGGACAGAAAAAGCTCTGGCATCACTTTTTAGGCTATTTTTTTACCTCCTGCAAATTTTGCTCTCACCTCTTTGACCTACTTTTGGAATGACTTTCCTATAAGACCGTCTCCTTTTACTGTAAGGTCCCTCAGTGTAATCTACCACGACCTTGCTCTCAGCGTAATCTGCTATGATGTTTCTCGTTTTTTAAAACTCTCAGGTGCGATCTTCTACAATGTGTGTGTGTGTGATAATCAAAATTTATTTTTGTTAAGGAAATCCCTGGCCCCTGCTACGACCTAACAGGCGACCTCTCCTACGATGTTTTGGGCTCCTGTTACGATATTTTTCTGTAAATTGCTCCTCATGATGTAAAAATTGGTATTGTAGCGGTATTTGAAATCGAGCGTGCTGCGTGAAGGGGGAAAAATCTCTTCACGTTCACTGAACAATAGGAGAGCGGAAGAGTACTTCCCGGCTTTTCATCGAAATCGTGGGGTGCGATGAAAAGCCGGGAAGTACTCTCCGCTCTCCTATTGTTCACTTCAGACAATGGGAGAGCGGAAGAGTACTTCCCGGCTTTTCATCGAAATCGTGGGGTGCGATGAAAAGCCCGGAAGTACTCTTCCGTTTTTCTATTGTTCACTTCAGACAATGGGATTGAGCGAGTATTTTGTGATGGGGATTACACCACTTTACTCAACATTTCACTCCTCGCATCCTCTTATAAGCCGAAGCTGTGCCATGTAAACTTCCATATCATCTAGAGCGACTGTTCAGCGAGTTGATTCTTGAAACTAACCAAAACAGACGTTAAGGGATTGTAGATGCGACTCGCATGAAACAAGCCAAACACCCCTTAACGTATTGTTGAAGGAAATACACTCGCAGAACACAAAGTATAGAAAGTTTTTTTGTTCCTGTTGATTGTGTGTTCCAGAGAAAAGTAAGTACCTTGCATGATATGTTTTCTTATTGGTGTTTTATTCTGTGAGTTGATTTTTAAAACGAGCCCAACAGACGTGAAAGGGGATTGTGGATGCGACTCGCATGAAACATACCAAACAGCCCCTTAACGTATTGTAGAAGAAAATATACTCGCAGAACTACACATACATGTTAGCATGCATTTTTTGTTTGTGTACCGTTTGTTGATAGGAAAAAATGTGTGTGCGGGACACATTATTAGGCTATTTCTTTATTGCGCTTGATATCAAGTGGAAAGTGTGGTTCGGATCTTAACTGTTTTAACTTTTTATACTCAGAAAAAAAAACAACTGTAGGCCCATTTATGTTCAGAAGGAAAAAAAAGTGTAGACCCAAAATTTTATGAATGTGAATTTTCAGCTCAAAGGCTGTGACTATGATTGCAGGGGCTGTCTGCTGTTTTAAATCCACTTTATGCACAGTGAGTCTAATCGGGACTGGACCTACAGTTTAAAGTGGGATCCGAACCAATGTGTGCCTCCACCGGGGTATCTAACCTGAGAACCGCCGATTACAAGGCAAATGACGCTACCACTGCACCATGGGGGGAGGCCCTGTCTGCTGTGTGGTTGTGTGGTGCTGACCACATCACATATGCGAGTTGTTCTGAATCCAAAAGGCGAGAGAGTTAGGGGAGATCCGTAAAGGCACTAGACCAAAAAGTTACATTGTTGTAGGTCCCATAGGAGCCGAGAAAATCAATGTCTTGGAAAACGTCTTAAGACAATTATCTTAATCTTTAAGAAAGTCGACTTCCGGTCTGTCAAGATGTTACTTCCGGTCTATCAAGAAAATTTTCTTAAGACAAATATCTTAAGACGTTTTCCAAGACATTGATTTTCTCGGCTCCTAATTGAGCTAGGATGATGATTGTGGGTTTGTTGGATAGGTTTTGATGTTAACTACTCAACTACAAGCAAGCCCCCCTCAATTTTTTTTTCAAGAATTTCGATTTGATCCTAAAACTCTGCAAAACCTATTGGAGTGCTTTGGGCGTTTTAGATTAAAAATTTTTGTAATAGGTGGTTGTAGAAAAGTCATTCTTGTTCGACAAAAGCGATATATTTTAAAACTGCTCTGTGACCCTCTCGTTCTTCACGTCGTGGACGAAGGACTTCTCTGCGACCAGGATGACGCTGCATAGGGTATCCTCGGGCAACGGACTGTTGAACTCGCAGACGACCTTGATATTGGTGCGATTGTTGACCACCACCTGCTTTCTTTTCGTGGTGTTGATGACGAACATCGGCCTGCGTGCTTTGAATTCGCTTGGCGTGTAGTACATGTCCACGCTTCCCTCGGTCACGCGTTTGTAAGCCGAGAACGCTTCGTAAAGTTTGAGGTAATTGTCTTTTGTCATGTCGAGGTTGTAATTCTCGCGCGGGAACACTTTGTTGCGTCCATTCTTGAGATAAACGTTCTTGATTTTGCAGTCGTCGAATTTGCTGGAATCTTTCTCCTGGTTGTTATCGCGCCCGGTCTGAAAGAGCACTACGACGAAATCTGGCATGTCGAACTGTATGTTGTTGAACTGCGTCGTCACGTCGAATTCCATGTGACTTCCCGATGCCACCTTCTGTACGCACTGGTAACTGTGAAAGTGAATCGCCACCTGCGGACTTCTCAAGATCTCCGCTTTGTACTTGAGGGCGTAGTTTGTCTCGTATTCCACGATCGGCATTCTCAATTCCATGCTCCGGATGACGCATTTCGCCGCTTCGGGTAAAGTGTTGGCTATCGGCGTGCCATCGGCGTTCAAGTTGGTGTATCGCATCAGTGCGTCGTTGTCGTTGGCCGCTCTTCGAAAGGTGACGCGCAATCCTCCCTTCCACATGATCTCCTTGTAGTCGGAGAAGAATCCCGGCAGCAGACGCATGGGAAAGAGCACCGTGTGACTTGTCGTCGATATTTTGGTTCCCGCTTCGAACCCCCCTGCCTGATAGTATGCCGCATCCGTTTTGGATAATTTCAAAGTTCCCACTGCCGTCGACGTGATGCCAGGATAATCGATTCTGTCGATGACGGTACCGTGTTTCCTCACCTCCACCTGCGAGAAGAGGTGAGGCACGAAGTTGTCCACGAGTTTCAAATTGGCATTGGGCGGAAAGGCTTCTCCGCTTTCCTTCTTCACCACGTCGAATTGAAGGTAGAGGTCCGCTCTGTGAGGATGAACGAACCCGTCCCCTACGTCCACGTCGTATTCGATCTCCCTGTTCGCTTCGTTGAGATTGGCGAACGTGCGACGGTTGGGAGGGAAAGATTGCAATTCGTAACTTTCGATTTGCTCCATTTTACATGTATGGTTATTTATTATATGTTGATCTCCACGATGGCCGTCGTAGTGGCACCTGCGAAATCCACCACGTCTCCTTTCTCGTTCGTCACCACCAACTCTATGTCGTCTATGCGGTTGCGACATACTGGAAAATAGATCGGCGAAGAGGGCGTGTAGATGATCGGTTCCATGAACTCGGAACTTGGTTTGAAAGTGGCTATGATTCCCGTCTGCTTGTGACTTCCTAATCCGTCCGAAGAGTTCGTGATCATGCCTTCCGCCACGTTGCAGTGTATGTTCAGAGTCTCTATGGCCAAGAATTTAGGAATGTTGGTTGCCACGTGCTTGATGCCAGCTTCGAGTTTGGTGTTGTTCTCGAAACCTAAAAGTTCTCCCATGGTGCCCAGGTCCACGGTCTCCGTCGCGGATAAGATTTCCACTCTGTGCGTGACCGAATTTTGAGAAAGGTATGTGCCTTTGGGTAATTGAGCTTGCAAAGTGGAAAGATTGTATTGTCCTGGCGTGACGACGATGTGTTCGCTTCCGACGCTAATTTTGTTGTTGTGCTGCGTAACATTAGGTATGAGGTACATGCTGTAGAATGCACGCAGAGCCACGGATTTAGGATAGACGATGTCGTCGTGCAGCGTGAGTTTCAAGATCGAAGATTCGCTCGTAAGATGGAACACGCCCATCCTAGTGATGCTGTTTGAGGTTCCACAATGCTTTCTGGAAATCCTCGATCGTAGGGTTATTTATTTTAGAGAGAAACGCGAGCATGGAGAGGCAGAGATGACCGCAGTTCACGTCTCCGAAATCTTGAATGCGTTCGTCGTTGTAGTATATAGAGGTTTTGTTCGTTTTCAGATAATGAACTAAATTTGTAGGTGGAACACCTCCGAAAGAATCGAAAACGAATGCTTTGTTATTGTCATCGTTTTTGTGGTAACATATCCAATGCGTGCCTGGATTTTCTTGACCGTCCAAGTTGACTACGCCGCATTCTCTTCTTTTGACGGTTGAACGTAACGAGTCGGACATGAAAACTCCTCTGAAGTGTTTGATTCGTAACGGTTCGATCAGAGATTCAATGTCTCGGTTGGTGAGTGCTGCTGTTTCTTTTTTTTAAACTTTTTCATCACGCCCTTCCCCCCTTTCTTCTCCATGGCCAGGTTGTGACGTTTCTGTTCTTCCAACTCGGCCTTGTTCTTCTTCGAGTCGATGACGGTTTTCGCGATGGCGGCACTTCCGCCGGCCAAACTTCCAACGGCCCCCAATGCTGCCAGGATGGCCGGGATGCTGAATATGAAACCTCCGATCTTTTGCTGTTTCCGCGAACGCTGTAAGCGTCTCAATTGAGGTGTGCTGAGCAGCAATTTCATTCCGTGTCCTTTGCTCAAGCAAGAACGTTTCTTCTCGCGTTGTTTCTTGGTGAGTAACCCATCGAGGGCACCTAGATTTTTAAGATTGGGGTATGGTATCTGGTACACGACACCCTTGGGCTTCATGTTGATGCTCTATGTGTTATTTTCACGGTATGTTATTTATATATATATTCTGAGATTTTTTCTCGTGTAGTTTTTTTACGGTATGTTATTTATATATAAATGTTCTGAGATTTTTTTTCAAGGCCTCGCAGTCGTTACACAAATTCTATTACGTGCTTCGTTTTCTTGCCAAGAAGTTCCTTTGTCCCTTTGTACACGATTCGAGTTTTGTTCTCGATTAAAATAGATAGCTTCTCGTCGGATAACATGTTAGCGTATCGATCTGGTAAAAATAGACTGTATTGTGCGTTGAGCAACAGGCGTACCTTGGGACCATACTGGGTAGAAACGATTGAACCGGAAGTTATCGTGTAAGGTTTGTCGACTTCCAATTCCTGAATTTTTACAAATTTAGCATTTGTTTTAATGCTTGGAGATCACTTATTTTTTCAGTCGTCATATCAAAGAAAAATTTCAAAGTGTTAGAGAGAAATTTAATTGTTTTTTTTTCACGATGTGTGTTATTTATATATACCGAAGATTATTTTTTTTCACGATGTGTGTTATTTATATATCAAGTTTTTTTTTCACGATTTGTATCGAAGATTTTTTTAACAGAGGAAGAAAGTTCGTGCTTCGGAGAACGCGATGATGTGCGTAATGATATCTTCCGTCTCCTGCTTAGACTTGCGCCAATCATCAGTATACCGTCTTCTTCCCTGCCTTGCCTCGTGCAATTCATCTAACCTATCGTTTAATTTCTCCCCTGCAGCCAAAAGCAGAATGTTGATATCACCGCACCTCAGGCCACTGATCTCCCGAAGACGGTCCTTGAGAACTATTTCACACGGAATTCGAAATGCCGGCGTCGTTTTAGCTATGATCACAAGTTTATTAACATCTCCGTTAACTACCTTTTTGAATATTTTAGATAGTAGTTCGTGCGGCAAATCAGTTATGCGAGACATGTTGTTATTATTATTATTTTTTACTCTATGTTATTTATATACCCCACCCCAATTTTTGTTTCGTGTTCATGGCGATGGTGGTGCCTAGTGCGGCGACCCGTTCACCCAACGATGCGTCTCTGCTCACGAACCTTTCGAAAGCTGCGTGCTCTAACTTTCTGTCTGCTTCGTGACGTGCATCCAGATCCGTCTGCGTGGTGTTGTAGGCGATGTCGTGATCTTTGCATGCGGCATCCAACGGATTCACACCCTTGTCTCCTCTCTCCAATCTTTTCTCGAGTTTGGTACCCGGTCCGCAGTACTGGTAGCCAGGTAAATGCATCTCGAAAGGTAACTTGTTGATGATGTCGTTCACGAGTCCCTTTCCTTCGGCCACGTTCCAGAATCTCGGAGGCAGCGTGTTGATGATTTTGATCAGGTAACCTATGCCCTTGTCGTCGTTCACGATGAAGTTGGAAAGTTTCGTGCTGATCATGTCCACGATGCCAACCTTCTCGTTGTAGAAATTACGATTGCCTGCATTCTCTTCGCCGGCTATCACCAACAATCGGTCCACGAGTTTCCTAACGTCGTCCACCCAAACGAATTCTTTGGGTAACATGTTGTAGCGTTTGACGCCGCTGCCTGTTTTGACCTGGTTCCAAATCGGTTTGATGAGATTCCTGTACTTCTCGCCGCTGCTCGATTTCACCCTATTCTGCGAGGCGTCGTTGTTCTGGTACAAGGCATCCGTCATGATCAGAATTTCCTTGTAACTTTGGTAATCTTCGTCGGTGTAATCTTTCGGCTGCTTTTTGGCGACGAGTTCCCACAGTCCCACCTTACCCGGATACCTGTTCCAACTATCCTTGTCGCCTAAATTGACTTTAATGTCGTTGCCTTCGAAGGTCACCTTCGATTTCCCAATCTTCCACACCACACCGCCGCCTTCGCTGGTTTCCATGCTGGGATACAATCCGAACACTTCATCCTTGTCGAATTTCCCCGTGCTCAGGTAGTCTCGTGCCAAAGGTCCCAACTCGATCTTATCCGAAGACGTGCTGCCTATGGCTCGACGTCGTGCCGGTGCATCCTTCAGTTCGAACGGCGTCGAAGGAATGCTCGAAATAGGCGTGGGTACGGCGTAACTTTTAGCTGCGAGTGGTACGAGTTCGTTGATCAAATTTTTATTTTGTTCCGTGACACTTTTAATTTCTTTACCTAGACCGCTGATGGCATCGATCACAGGTTGATCCTGACGTTTCTTCTCTTCGTAGAATCCGCGATTCTCGGATTTCCAACCTTTGAAGCGTTTCGAGAGGTAATCGCGAAGCTTGAGATTTTCGTCTTCGATTTTTCGTTTCGTCATGACGTTATTTATACACGTCGTTTCTCACAACGTTGCAACGTTTAGAAAGTCGTTGATTTTGTTTCTGTATTTTCCGTCGTTGGGTTTCCTCGTCATGTCGATCGTTGCGAATCCGAAATCGTCACCGTTCCTGCAAGTAGAGCAGCAGCGTTCCGAAAATTGATTGTAGTTCATGTCTCCGCCTACGTAGTCATCGTACGCGTGCTTGAGGTTGGTGAGATCTTGACGAAACAAACATATGAAATTAGCGTTGTCGCGTATTAACTGTTTTGGAATTTTGGAAAACGTTTGAGCTAGGTAAAAACAATCCATTCCTTTGTGACGACCTTGCGTGAAAAAGTTGCGAATTTCATTTTGATTTTCCAGGATGGCGTCGTCGAACACAACGACTGAATTTTCACGACAATCGTCGAGTGGTTTTATTTCCGAGGCGAACGTTGCAATGTCCAGACCATCGTACAGTTTCATCAGTTGCTGGTATTTGGATTGCTCCAAACTTTTCGAGAACACGTACAGGTGCCTGTTCTTCCAATCTAACCAATTCGGTGCGAGGAGAAAATTGTCCACGAGCAGTGTCGTTTTCCCACACCCCGAAGGACCTACGATCAGACAGCGGATGCTGTCGGGAAGCAACTCACCGTTCTTTTTTTTTTCTTGTTTGACTTTCCGGATCCGGTAGACGCTTCACCACGTTCCACGTACTCACAAGATCACTTCGTTCGCGTCGATCCAACTCTTTTCCGGAAGTCCCAGCCATTTGACAAACAGTTTGTCACCTTTCCTACGCAATACTTTCTCGATGAGGTACGTGTCGGGGTGTTTTGTTTTAGAGAGTTCCTCTTCGTAAAATCTTCCTTTCAAAAATTCGCCGCTACTATCTTTTATTATATACGTGTGTCGGTTTCCGGGTAGAACTCGAACCACCGTAAAGAGTTCCGTGCTCCAATTTTTTGTGAATCCCTTCTCGAAGGTGCGTTTGAATTTGCTGATCCTCACCCGGTCTCCAATTTTGTATTTAGCTTTTTTTGTCGTGGATGTGTACTTTGGACAGTAAACGGTAGAAATTAAACGCTGCTCGTCAGACTTGGTAACGTCAACTGGCTTCATGCCTATCGTTCTGTGTACCGTATCATTATAGGTGTCGACGAGTTCCGGCAGGATGTCGACCCATTTGTAATTTCCCCGAAGCGTGAATCGTTTCCACATGTGTGTTTTCAAGGTTCGATTGAATCTTTCCACGATGCTGGCTTTGATGTGACTGAAGGTCGAATAATGTCGAATCTTGTGTTTTTGAATAAACTTTTGGAATACAGCGTTATAAAATTCCTTCCCCTTGTCCGTTTGCAGAAACCGTGGTCGTCTGCCGCCGCTTTCGCGAAAAATTAATTTGAATGCTTCCGTGACGCATGTTCCCGTTTTCGCCTTCAAAGGTAGAGCCCATGCGAATTTCGAAAACGTGTCTATGACGGTGAGAAGGTACTTGTTGCCCTTGTTCAATTTATGTACGTTTTTCAAATTGCCGCTACTCATCTCCACGAGGTCACTTTGCCAGAGATCGTCGATGCCCTTGGTTACCACAGCCAAACGTTCGTAGTTACGGCGTGCAGGTTTATGCAATTCTTCGACGATGGCTTGCCTAGACATTTTTTTAGAGATTACGTTTCAAGAGAAGCACAAGCGTGATGGGATTCAAAGAGGGTGGCACTTCGCTCGTGTTTTGAATGATCAGCTTATCGCCGGCACTCACGTCGAAAACGGTAAGATCTTCGTCTTCGTGTATTTCATATATGTTGCGCGTTTCGTTCCAACGTGCCAGAGGAATGTTTCCTGCTTTCTGGACACCACGATTCGATATCAAAGTCATGGTGGGAACGCTAGCTTTTCTACCGTGAGACCAGTACGAAAAATCGTTTATCTGAATCGTGCCATCGAGGAGAAACTTGTAGTACGGATGATAAGGATGTAGCATGTACAGTTTGTTACCTTCGACGAACGTGGAGATTCTCTGTTGATTGGGTACGCTGTTGATTTCGATGGCTTGCAGAGAATGCAGTTTAGCGAATTTAGTGTCGACGCCGAGCAGATTACTGTGAACTTGTCCGAGTTTATTTTCGATGGGCAGCAAATGCTTGACTATGGTATCCGTTACGGCAGAAAACGACGGTTTGATTTTCACTTCCACGTTCAACTGCTTGTAGTTTTCGTTGAGTTCTTGCAACTTGGCACCGAAAGAGGCCAGCGTCGATTCCTGCGTGGATTCCAGCACTCCGACTTGATCTCTGATGTTGACGACGATGTTCTGAAGGTTCTCGACTTGATTCAATTTCGAGCTCTTCTCGGTAAGATCGTTCACGATGCTTCGCATCTCTGTAAACTGCGTGTGAAGGTCGGCGACGCTCTGCGAAGTGGGCAGCGTCGACACCAGCGAACTAATTTCGTCTCGAATCTGTTCCACGTTCGCCGTTTCCGTTTCTAGTCGTTTCAGCATTCGAGATATGTTTCTTTTCAAAGCGTGCAATTCTTTGGAGGTGGGGAGATTGGCCACCCTTCTCTCGAGATCGCTCAATGAACTTTTGATGTCGCTCGATTCGGATAGTGCCGTCACCGCTGTTTTCAATTTTTCCAAATCCTCGCTCGAAGGTACGCTCGTCCGTAACAATTCCAAGTCACCCTGCATGTTATCCAGTACGTGATGAAAATGAGCGAGATTGGATTCGACATTCAAATTTTCTAAATATTCCATCTTCTGCTGAACCGTGCTCAACGTGTCTTGTATGCTCGTCAACGCTCTTGCTTCAGCGTGAATATTTTTAATTTCTTCGTTGATCAATTCCAAGGACGCCTGAAGCGTAGCGATGGTGGTTTGAATGTGTTCGAAATCTTGATAAGCCTCCAATTGAATTTTTATGTTCGCGACGCTTTTACCGATGACCTGCAGTTCGTCTGACGATGGTAGGTTCGTCATGGTATCTTCCAAAGTCTGTAACTTGGATTTGATTTCTTCCAACGTGCCGGTGAATTCTTCTTGTAATTTGGAAACGACGACGTGCAAGCGTTCTACATCTATATCGTTCACGACGGTTTGAAGTTCAGAGAAATTCTTTTCTATTGCGGAAGTTCGTTCTTCGATTTCGAGTTTCAATTTTTCCAAATCTTCATTTTTCGATTGAAATTGCTGTAATTTGGCCAAATCATTTTGAAGCGAATCCACGCTCAACTGTATATTTTGAACGCTGTCGTAAGAAGGTACGTCGACATAATTTTTTATGAGCGTTTTCAGTTCGGAATCGATTTTCAGAATGGGGTCGAGACATTGCGTTTGGAGCGTAGCGATTTCCGACTCTAAACTTTTGTTTAAGGTCTCCTGCAAAGCGATCAAATCGGTCCTCAACTTCTTAACACGAACGTCCAACATGAGAATCTCTTCTGCGTGGTCCACACGCTTGGTGTTGCCGAAAATGTCGTTAGGCATTTTTGGTTAACGGTTATTTATAATAGGATAGACGATTCGTAATTCTACGAAGAGAGGAATGAGTTTGTCGTAATCTCCGAGGAGTTCCATGTAAAGGTAATCTCCTGCAGAAACATCGTATGCCATGTTAGAAAGCATTTTGTCGTGCTTGATTCGAAAAATGTTCTTGCCGGTAGATATTTTGATTTCGCCTACGTTCTCCGGATTCATGGTGATCCGAAGTTTCCCGTCGATCGGAATTTCGTAGAAATGTAAATTGTTGTTGAAGACGTAAAACATCTTGCCCACGTCCTCATCCATTTTCGTCCAAATGCTGTTGAGGTGAATGATCAACAGACCGTTAAGTTTAGTTAACACGGAAGGTAGAAATTCATGATCTGTCGTCGTGCGGTGTACAGTCTCCATTGTTTGCTTTCGGAAACCAAAGAGATTCATGTTGGTTATTTAAGAAAAAATTGAGATCGTATCTAATATAAATAACACCACAAAAAAATGTGCAATTTTTAGTAACTTCATCTTTTTTTTTCTTAGCAAAAAATGGAGAAGATGGAAGCAAAACGTGCATGCGACCAATGTGGGAAATATATATCCATTTCTAACTTGAGTAGACATCGGAAGAGTGTGCATGGGGAAGGATCAAGTAAGAGAGAGCTCGATGTTGACGATCAAGCGCCACGAAAAAAGCAGAAGAGTGCCGGCGAAAGTATTCGAAATATTTTAACCGAGGAGACTTTCCGATCTGAAGAAACATCTGATCTAAACAACTTTTTTCGCTCGGTCAAAAGCAAGTTAATTTCGTCTATCACCGAAGCTTTGTTGCAATGCTCGTTGAAAATCCACCTCATCGTTTCCGTCATTTACGAAAACATGAAAAAAGAGCGAGAAACTTTCCATCATTACACTGGTGTAAAGAGTCTCCACGCCGCCGACGTCGATGAGGTGGATGCCATTTGCAACCAGATGTTTGACGCTTTGTTGAACAAGCACGAGACTTTCCAAAAACGTGGATCGGGTTGGACACTTTGCTGTTCGCCTCACACTTTAACTTTGAAGGTGGCACGATACAACCCGATGGGAGCATCCAGCTACATCAATTTGCCTCAGGAAATAGCCGCTAAGAAAGCCATAATCAACATACAAAATGAGGATTACAGATGCTTTTTGTGGTGCATCATTGCCGATCATCACCCAGCCAATAATAACAAACATTGTTTATACCACTACAACAAGCCAGAATATCTCTCAGAATTTGAAAAACCTATGGCTGGTATTAATTACCCTGTAAATCTACGAGATATTAGTAAATTTGAGGCACAGTACAAGACAGATAAAAACGAAAGTATAGCCGTACACATCTTCGGATTAGACAAAAACAACGCCATCTACGTTCTCAGACACAGCAACATTAAAAGTAATCATGTCATCAGATTACTCCTGATCGAAGATGATGATAATTATCATTACTGTCTAATTCAGAATCTTCCAAAATTAATAAGAAGTCAAATTACCACAGATCACCATAAAATTCGAGTATGCGACAGATGCCTGATATTCTACGGTCGAGGAAAAAAGAATGCTGATGAAGAACTCCGAGATCATCATGAAATGTGTAGTAAACATCCGGCTACGGCTATCAAAATGCCTTCTCAAGACATGACATTTTCCAACTACGCGGCATTACTCTGGCATCCCGTGGTGATATGCGCCGACTTTGAAAGTTTCCAACTTCCACTCGCCACATGCGAACCGAATCCCAGCGTATCGAGCACCACCGAAATTCTACATCACGAAGCCTGCGCTTTTGGATTGATGGTCAACAACACAGGCAATGTTATTTTACATCGTGGCAATGATGCTCCACAAAAATTCATTCAAACCTTGAAGCAGATGGCCATACGATTCGCTCCTCTACTAAGAGAAGACAAAGCAATGGAGCCTCTTACCCAGGAAGAGAAGAAAGCATACGACCTTGCCTCTCAGTGTGGTGTGTGCGAAAGTAACTTCACCCTCGAAAATGTCAAAGTTCGCCACAACGATCATCACACGGGAAAATATGTGGCCCCCCTGTGTAACAACTGTAATCTACAAATCAAGAAACCGAAATTTATTCCTGTATTCATTCACAATTTGGAGGGCTACGACGCCAAAATCTTCATAAAGGAGATGGGATGCGACGCTCAACCCATTAGCGTCATAGCTCGCACCAATGAGAAATTTATTTCATTCAGCAAGAAGGTGGACGTTGGAAATGGCAATCACGTAGAAATTCGCTTCTTGGACTCCTACAACTTTCTGTCTTCGAGTTTGGCAACACTCGCGTCTCAACTCACCAACGATGATTTGGTCGCCACCAGGAAATGTTTCGGCGACCAACATTTAGCACTGTTGAGACGCAAGGGTGTTTACCCCTACGAATACATGACGGATGCTTCCAAATTCTCAGAAACATCATTACCACCGAGAGAAGCATTCTACAGTCGTCTTAGCGACACCTGTTGCACCGAAGAGGACTACCATCATGCTCACCTCGTCTGGTCTACATTCTCTTGTCAAACCATGGCCGACTATCACGATCTGTATCTGAAACTGGATGTTACGCTATTGAGCGATCGTTTTCATCTCCATCGCTCGAAAGGAATAGCAGCATATGGTTTGGACCCCGCTTTCAGCTACACCACACCGGGTTATTCTTGGCAGGCGATGTTAAAATCCACGAAGGTGGAGATAGAACTCATCAAAAACATCCATCAATTTTTGTTTGTCGAACAGGCAAAACGTGGTGGAATCGTCCAGTGTCCCCTTCGATACGTCAAGGCCAACAATCCATATGTTGCCGATTTCGATGCAGGGAAACCGACAAACTTCTTGGCATACTGGGACATGAACAACCTGTATGGTTATGCCATGTCCGAGACTCTGCCCATCGGAGAATACGAGTGGATGAGCGAGCAGGAACTTCAAGATTGTTTGGAATGGAGCGAAGATCATGAAAATGGATGTTTCCTAAAAGTAGATTTGGAATATCCTGCATCGCTTCATCGAGAACACAATGGATTTGCGATGGCACCTGTGATGGAATCGGCTCCGGAGAAGAAGCTGATGCTCACCTTCAAGAGCAAAGAGAATTACGTGGTGCATTATCGTCTCCTACAATTCTACCTCCAGCATGGATTGGTTTTGAAGCGCGTGCACTCGGGATTGAAGTTTAGACAGACCAGGTGGATAGCACCCTATATCGAGGGCAACACTCAACGTCGAGCATCAGCTTCTTCTTCCGCAGACAAAAACCTATACAAATTAATGAACAACAGCATCTACGGCAAGAGCATGGAAGATGCGAGGAAAAGAAGAAATATCAACTTGGTCTCCGACCCGAAGAAAATAAACAAGCTCGTCGCTCAGCCCACATACAAGAACTTCACGATACTGAGCGACACGTTGGTATTGATCGAACGTACTCTCCAC
This sequence comes from Lepisma saccharinum, assembly GCF_977018435.1. Lineage (NCBI taxonomy): Eukaryota > Metazoa > Arthropoda > Insecta > Zygentoma > Lepismatidae > Lepisma > Lepisma saccharinum. The sequence continues at coordinate 20,052,099 of NC_139247.1, forward strand.
CACATAACATTCGACAAACCAATCGCCGTGGGAGTCGCGATCCTCGAGTTGTCGAAGCTGGCCATGTACAAGTTTCACTACAACATCATGAAACCACGCTATGGAGAGGGGATCGAGGTGGCGTACACCGACACGGACAGCTTCGTGTACAACATCCACACCGATGATCTATACGAAGATCTCAAAAGCATGAGCCACCATTTCGACTTCTCGAACTATCCAAAAGATCACGCTCTCTTCGACAACAGCCAGAAAATGACGATCGGGAAGATGAAGGATGAAGTCAACGGCCGCATCATCACAGAGTTTGCGGGTCTTCGAGCGAAAATGTATGCCGTGAAAATCCAGGACGAGACCGAAATAAAAAAAGCAAAAGGGGTGGGGCGTTCGAGCACAAACAAACTAACCATAGAAGATTACAAGTCGTGCTTGTTCGACAAAAAAATCAAACGCATGACCGAACATCTGATCACGAGCACCATCGACCAGTTGCATACATCCACGATCAACAAAGTGGCGCTTGATCCCCACGACACCAAATTGAGGCTACTGGACTGCAACATCCACACCCGAGAATGGGGATGCCATGACGAGGAAGAAATCTGCTCGCACCATTAGACTTTCGCATCAAAAAAGTACGTATTATTTCTTGCATAACTTTTTTTTTAAAAAAAAACAATCATTCACACTAATTTTTGCATTCACACATTTTTTTTATATTTTTCTATCATATTATGTACACTATTTGAGTATATTTTTTTAATTTTTTTTCAGATGGTGCACCCCCACGGAAACTTTTTTAGTTCTTACACATTCCATTCTTAACCAAAATTTTTTCTTCTCTTCAATCATAAAACACACACATTACACACGGAGGTTCTCTGTAGGGGGTCATGGGGGAGTTAAAAAAAAAACCCATGAAACTCTACAGAGGCATGGCTTTGTTAGCCGTGGCCATTAGAACTGTGTTGGGCACCACGCACCCCTGGCGGGATATTTTCTTTTTTTGAGGGGCCAGGGATTTCCTTAACAAAAATAAATTTTGATTATCACACACACACACATTGTAGAAGATCGCACGTGAGAGTTTTAAAAAACGAGAAACATCATAGCAGATTACGCTGAGAGCAAGGTCGTGGTAGATTACACTGAGGGACCTTACAGTAAAAGGAGACGGCCTTATAGGAAAGTCATTTCAAAAGTAGGTCAAAGAGGTGAGAGCAAAATTTGCAGGAGGTAAAAAAATAGCCTAAAAAGTGATGCCAGAGCTTTTTCTGTCCACTTTTCTCTCATTGCAGGTTAGTTTTAATCCGTAAAACGTCGTAAAAACGGATTACGCTGAGAGCAGAAGCCCATTAGCAGATCGTAGTAGATTACACTGAGGGGCCTTACACTAAAAAAAACAGCTTTATAGGAAAATGTCGTAAGTCATTTCAAAAATGGGTCAAAAAGCGAGGTAGCATAAGAGCAAAATTTTGCAGGAGGTAAAAAAATAGCTTAAAAAGTGATGCCAGAGCTTTTTCTGTCCATTTTTTCTCTCATTGTAGGTTAGTTTAGTGTGTAAAACGTCGTAAAATAAAAAGTAGGTTAAAAGGGCCTTCCAGAACGTAGTAGATTACACTGAGGGACCTTACAGGAAAACATCGTAAGGGGGGACAGCCTTATAGGAAAATGTCGTAAGTCATTTCAAAAATAGGTCAATAAGCATTGCTAGAACGTGCGCCTTACAGAAAAACATCGTAAGAGGAGACAGCCTTATAGGAAAATATCGTAAGTTATTTCAAAAGTAGGTCAAAGGTACGCCTTACAGGAAAACATCGTAAGGGAGGACAGCCTTATAGGAAAATGCCGTAAGTCATTTCAAAAGTAGGTCAAAAGGCGAGGTAGCATAAGAGCAAGATTTGAAAAAGATAAAAAAATAGCTTAAAAAATGATGCCAGAGCTTTTTCTGTCCTTTTTTCTCTAATTGTAGGTTAGTTTAGTGCCTTAAAACGTCGTAAAATAAAAAGTAGGTTAAAAGAGCCTTCCAGAACGTAGTAGATTACACTGAGGGACCTTACAGGAAAACATCATAAGGGGGGACAGCCTTATAGGAAAATGTCGTAAGTCATTTCAAAAGTAGGTCAATAAGCATTGCTAGAACGTGCGCCTTACAGAAAAAACATCGTAAGAGGAGACAGCCTTATAGGAAAATATCGTAAGTCATTTCAAAAGTAGGTCAAAGGTACGCCTTACAGGAAAACATCGTAAGAGAGAACAGCCTTATAGGAAAATGCCGTAAGTCATTTCAAAAGTAGGTCAAAGGTACGCCTTACAGGAAAACGTTGTAAGGGAGAACAGCCTTATAGGAAAATGCCGTAAGTCATTTCAAAAGTAGGTCAAAAGACCCTTCCAGAACGAAGCATTCCACCTACTCATGTACATTTTCAGATGTAAAAAATAATCAGAATATATTATACATTTGAGAAATAATTTTATATACACTACACAGCACAGCATAATCAGAATATACACACATTTGAAAAATAATTTTATACGCAGCACTGTACAGCATTGTAAAATAACTCAAAATCACTATCAATATATCTATTTCTCTTAAAATATAATAAATGTAAATATATGCTTAAAATATACTGATATAGGCTCAAAAAGTAAATTTTGCCCTATAAAAATGAGTAGTTGAGCTTAGATATAAAAAACACATAATTATTTATTATACTATAAAAATGGTAATAATTGGATTTTTTGGATCTTTCCTCCGTAGAAAATTAGCTAAAATCGGGGTAAAGTAAATAAATAGCAAATAAATGGCTGGAAACATAGCATTACCTCTACTAGTATAATTCCTCGTCAGTTGGGGTAGTTGAAGTGTGTGTTTAATTGGGTTGGCCTGGATCTGAGGATACCAAGAATAAAATGTTGAGGATTGCTTGCACTGCCCTAAGTCCTTACCTGGCTACCTTAGTGATATTAGACGAACGTTAATTGGATTGTTCTCTAGACGAACCAATATCTTCTTATCTTCGTATATTAAAAACAGTAACTACTATATTCAAGGTCTGGTGTTCACACATGAGAATGAATAAATATCCTACGTCCAATTCAGGGTTGGCTCTATTTTAAAGACGGAGTCTCATACTCGATTTCGTGTCTCTAGGCCACGGAGGATCTGATCTCGTTCTCCAATGTCAATTAATATCAAGAGGTCCGTTAAAATAGATGTTTGTGATAAACTATGGTAAGTGTGGTGAATGCAAACAGAGAGTGACATTAGAATGTCATGCGCTTATTCATATGCTACACTGGTTGTTCCCTGAATTAACTAATGTTAAAATGACATTTGAAAATGATTAACTAATAGTAATTGTCAGCTTAAGAGCATATACGCTAGCAAGGCTACAGAAGCGGCTGCAAGGGTAGGGACCCTCTCTGTATGGATCCCTTAAAATTTGAATATGAAGATAGTTTTATGTGAAGATGTGGTTCACCCAAATCTTTGACAGGTATCCAGTAGTTCTCCCACTCAAGAAAGTCTGGCGCTGTCACTGCTGTTTACCTACTAGCTATTCATACAGTGATTCAAAAGCTGCTTACTTTTAGGTAGACTTCACATCGAAGCAACACGCGACAAGCGACACGTGTCTCTTGGTAACTGGCTCTCAGTAATAAATGCAACCAACCATTCAGCTTGTGTTGCCTGTGCTTGTGTGTACCTCGGGCGGAGTTCTCTTTCATATACCGTGCATCATGTCGCCCTGGCCTGTTGTTCGCGCATGCGCAGTGAATATTTTTGCTTTAGACGGCGTGAAATATCCTTGTCGCTTGAGAATTTCACCAATTGAACGCAGGCTTGTGTGACATGTTATCCTACACCTGTGTGAAACGTTGCTGTTGATTTGATTGTTCTCTAAAAGTATGTGACGCTTAACACTTCGGTCTGCAGCTACAGTGAGAAACTTTGCTGTTGACTGGCTTGTTCACAAGCGACATGGGACATCAAGCAACAGAACCCTATTCAGTCTAAAGCAAAACATGCACGAACAATAAACCGAGGCGACACGATAGACTATATTGAGAGAAAGGCGCAGTCCGAGAGACATGCGACACGTGTAGCTTCTCTCAGTCATGAACAAGCTATGAATATGTAATTGAATTCATTGTTACTCGCTCTCTTAGGGAGAACTCATACTGAAGCGACACGCGACACATGTCGCTTGGGAAAGAGCCAATCGGAAGCAACGTTTCACACGGTAGCGGCATGACAGACCGCACGAGTCAAAGCTCGATTGGAAAAATCCTTAAGCGACACGTGTCGCCGGCCACTTGCCGTTCCGGTGTGATTTCTCCCTTCATCACGATTAATGTATTCACATAATAGCCAAAGTAAAATATTAATAAACTAGAATTAGAAAATTTGCTAGATGTAGGTTCCATTATTATGACATAACATTACATACAGTATAACTGAATGTGCAGTGAATTATTCTTAAATTTAAATATCTACCTTCCGCATAGTTGTCTTACCTCTTTATGAAATAGATCGGTGTTCTCTAAATGGGAATGTATTGCCCAAGCGTATTCTTTATATAGAAACAAATTGTATTTTTAAAATGCGTTGAAGGTAATGTGACTGTAATTGAAATTATATTCAGAGATCGAGACGAGAACGAGAGAGCGTTTACATAACTTGGGACAAGAACAAGATTTACAGTTTGAAAGAGGACCAGACTGTCTCACTTCCTTTCGCTGTAATTTCTGTAGGGCCTCCCAAGGCACGTATCTAGAAATACACCGAACCAAGTTTGTCTGGAATAATAATATGATGTTTATTTTAAAATTGTATTATTATCACATAAGTAGCTAAAACGATTGAACAAGTGCACTGGCAAAGAAATTCATTTCAATTTGATGAAGAATTGAATATTTATTGAATAAAAGAGAATGTTAAATCCGGTTGGGGAGAAGTAAAGTTCCTGATTAATATTTTATGCATATTGTTATAAATAGTAGCGTGCAAGCATAAATCTTTGGTACTGTCCTTCGAAGTCTCATGATTCCAATCTGCCTTCCAATAAGGTCAAAGAGTGGGCTTCCCCGATGGCGCAGTGGTATCGTCGTTGTCTTGTAATCAAGGGTTCTCGGGTTTGATACCCGGTGGAAGTACGTAGTGGTTTGGATCCCACTTTAAACTGTAGTTCCAGTCCCGATTAGTCTTTCTGTGCAAAAAAGTGGACTTAAAAGCAACAAATCTATCAATAAGTTCAAAGGAAAGTATAACCATTAATTATGCAATAAATGCTACATAAGTATATTTTCATTATTTAATTTTTGCGGTCCTGACCCCTCTCCTCCTAAATAAGTCCTTGAGTTTCCTCGATGGAATTAGTAGTAATTATCCATTTTTGTATTCAAGGAGTCTCCCGTGGAACTACACAGTGGTCTGGATCCCACTTTATCCTGTAGGCTCTGTACCGATTACCCTATTTGAGCAAGTAATTGACTTAAAACAAAGTTTAATTTGCTGTAATTTATTTAAGATTCAAATCGGACAGTCTCTGTATTAATGTATTTATCCTTTTGGAAAATAGAAATAAGAGAAATGAAACAAAATGAAAAAAAAACAGCCGTGTTAAGGAAATCAATTTTGGATTTTCCGAAATGGTCGGAGCACGGTCAAAAGCCGCCCCCAAGGGAAAAGACAATACCAATGGTAAAAGAAGAAGAAAGCCAAGCAACGCCCACTGTGTAAAACCTGCTCAGAGTCATCCATTGGCAGACGGCTGAACTTGTAGCACTTGAACATAATCCCGCCAGACCCCGCTATGGCTCGATTAAAGCCATTTTCAAAGGATATAAAATGGTGTTTGAAAATGCATATCAATATTTGTAATGGCGTATTGTCACAATGGGCCTCTCAATTTGAAAGAAATAAAAATCAGTTTACTCAGGAAGGATGCAAGAAAGCCTTGGAAGGTTAAATTTTTACAGCAACTCAGAATCTATACGCCGATCCAACAAACTGATTAATTTGACATCTAATATATTTTAAAATATGGAAGTGATAAAATATGTCAATATTTACTGTTAAGATTCATCAATTCTAATCAATTTATCACTAAGCTCATTCAAAAGTTTCAAAGAGTTTTCGAGTAAAAGTGTACTGATAGAAGGTATATTTTTTCGCTGACCAAGATATTGCATTTTAGCTGCTAGTTTGATGCAACGCGCACAGCGGCCTCCCCGATGGCGCAGTGGTAGCGTCGTCGCCTTGTAATCAAGGGGTCCCGGGTTCGATACCCGGTGGAGGTACAAGTGGTTCGGATCAAACTTTAAACTGTAGGTCCAGTCACGATTAGCCTTACTGTGCAGAAAGTGGACTTAAAACACCAAATCAACCAACCAACCAGCAACGCGCACAGCAATTGTGGTCATCGCAATCCGTGGAACACCGTGGGAATCAGTGTTACCAACTATCTAACAACTATCTCGAACATCAAAGATGGATTTTTTTCGAATAAATATACAGTGTGTGTGTCTGTGTGCATTTAATATGTACGTAATTTAAGACATATACATGAGCGTTCACGTACTCATGCGAACATTATCAGGCGATGCGCTTCGGAATCAGTAATATAAACAGAATAAAATGTATCGTCACTATATTGCAACCAAACCTACATCCATCTCTATAATAACTGCAGTACAGAACTTAATCATATGTGTCTGTCAGTGATTTATTCAGATGTTTCCTATATCCCACCAAAAGTTTATCAAACCCCCCCAAAAAAAGTAACTGATGTCAACTCCGTCTCAGAATTTGCACTTATACTCCCTAAATACAAAAGTACACCCCGAGATTGAAGAGTGTGGATAACTATTAATTTAATGTTTTAATCTTTTTGCAGTTGCGTTGGCTGGTCTTAATGGATTCTTCATCGGAATTAGTGTAATGAGCATTGCTGAATTGTTCTATTACATGACTGTCCGTTTGTTTTGTAGCTAATGGCTTGAGTGATTCAAGAAGGAACTGAATTAAGAAATACTTGTTACATGTTTTCTCTGTCCAAAATTATGTATTATTCGTAACGTTATCCAAATTTGTATTGATATGTACGTTATTGACTGCATATACTAAATTTTCCATGTTCCCATATTTCATCAATGCCTATTACCTGCAGGTTTGGTTTTAATTTCTTAAACATTGAAAGGATGAATTAATTCTTCGAAATAATTAGATTATTTTGCAAATACATAAAAAAAGGAACATTCAAGTAGTGCAGGTTGGGGAGTTCAACGTCAGAAAGTGGTGCTCGGTGGGGCAGAGCACAGTTTGGTTGCACATATTCACTTTCCCGGCACACAAGTACGACAGTGTCTTTAAAAATGTAGTAGTGCAGGTGCCCGGGTACTGAATTTTCATTTGAGGCTCGGTGGAGCTCGGTGGAGCTCGCCAAACCTCAAAAACTCATTTTCTCTCTACGTTCCGCGCCTTATTTATTGCGCTGACGATGTTTCACAGCGTAGAAAACAGCACCAAAACATCAAAAACTCACTTTGATTATTTGGAGCTCACCAAAACCTCAAAAACTTATTTTTATTAATTGAGGTTCACCAAACCTCAAAAACTTTTATTTTCTCTCTATGTTCAACGCCTTATTTATTGCGCTGACACAACGTGATGAGTAAATAATGCAGTTTCTTATTCTTGAAGGATGAATGCACCTTATCGTAATTTTCCAACTCCGGCAATGTTTGTATATCGTGACCTTTGTAAACCTCTCTCTCGGGAACGATGTGCCACACACACGTGCGTGCACGCCTATATTGTGACGCAAACAAACAAACAAATAATATTTTTTTTAAGATTCCTGGCCCCCTAACCCCACTTCCGGTCGCTATTTTGGATTTCCGAACATAGGTTCTATTCATATTTTTTCTCACATATAGGCGTACGTGATGAATCCGCAAACAGATTTTTCCTAAGTCTTACCGTTTCCAAGATAGCCCCACTTCCGGTCGCTATTTTGGATTTCCGATCATAGCTTCTATTCATACTTTTTCTCACGTGTAGGTGTACCTGATGAATCACCAAACAGATTTTTCCTAAGTCTTACCGTTTCCAAGATAACCCCACTTCCGGTCGCCATTTTGGATTTCCGAACATAGGTTCTATTCATATTTTACTTACATATAGGCGTACGTGACGAATCCGCAAACAGATTTTTTCTAAGTCTTACTGTTTCAAAGATAACCCCACTTCCGGTCGCCATTTTGAATTTCCGAGCATAGGTTCTATTCATATTTTACTTACATATAGGCGTACATGACGAATCCGCAAACAGATTTTTCCTAAGTCTTACCGTTTCCAAGATAACCCCACTTCCGGTCGCCATTTTGGATTTCCGAACATAGGTTCTATTCATATTTTACTTACATATAGGCGTACATGACGAATCCGCAAACAGATTTTTCCTAAGTCTCACCGTTTCCAAGATAACTAGTAGTAGTGTAGTAGTCCAGTTTAGAGAGTTCACCAACATCTTGTGATGAGCTGAAGTGATGAGCTCGCCTTAATGGATTTTTCTCGTAAGGCATGAGCTCTATTGGATGGCGCAGTGTTGCTAGCTCCTTACTCGAAAAAATCACCAAGGTTTTTGGGGTAACCTAACCTAAAACAAGGAGCTGGCAACCTTTTTCTACAGTGCTACCAACTTCTCACTCGAAAAAATCACCAAGGTTTTTGTCTTGGCCTAACCTAACCTAAAGCAAGGAGCAGGCAACCTTGCTTGAGGCTTGCCTTACAGTGCATAAAGCAAGGTTGCCAACCTACTGGTACTTTTGCCATAGCCTTTTACAAAAAAGAGAGAGAAGAGAGGGAGGGAAGAGTTAAACGGCCGACAGCCTACCTACAGCTTTTTTTGTCTAACTTAACCTCAAGCAAGGGGCTGGCAATTTTGCTTGAGGCTTGCCTTACAGCGCATAAAGCAATGTTGCCAACCTACATATACAGGGCAAGGAGAGCCGGCACTGCCGTAAAAGAGAAAGATGGATGGATGGGAACACTGCACGGGTTCAACGTCATCAAGTAAAAATTGCCTTAATGGTTTTTTTCTTGTAAGGTACGATCTCTATTTTCTCGCGGTGTTACCAACTCCTACCTACACTTTTTTTTAGTTGGCAAGGGCTAGAGAGAGAGAAAAACTTATAGCTGGGAACAGTAACGAGCGAATGCGCCATATCGTAATTTTCCAACTCCCCGGGGGCCAATGTTTGTATATCGCGACCTTTGTAAACCTCTCTCTCTCGGGGGGAAACGATGTGCCTCGCACACACACACACACACACGCACGCGCATGTGCGCGCGCATATGTATTGTAACACAAACAAACAAACAAAATAATAATTGTTGTTTTTAGGATGCCTGGCCCCTATAACCTCGCCAGGGTGCGTGGTGCCCAACCAAAAATGTAAAAGTTTTCTAATGGCTGCGGTTATAGATTACCGCACCTCTGTAGAGTTTCACGTGTTTTTTTTTTTCCCCCAAACTTCCATGAAACCCTACAGAGGACCTCCGTAATGCATGCAACGTGTACTAACGACTCTAGTGTTATTTGATGTTGTGATATTTTTGGATATAGAGTTTTATTGTGAGATATAGATAAAAATAATTATGTTTATTATAATATTTTCTTGATGAAGATGGAGAATGTATGTGTGTGTGTTACAAATAAAGTTGCATGCTTATTTTTTTAGTGTGTGTGTATGTGTTTTTTGATGTTTCGACAGCATCTGAAACGATAAAAAAAAATTTTATTGTTAATTTTCACGTGTAAAAAACAACAACAATTTTTTTTTTGTGCAAATTTTCTGATTGTCTCGTGCTATAGTGCAAAAAAAGATATTGTAGCTGATAGCTAATGAAATTGACATTTGTAACTGATCTGAACTAGTGAAATTCGTATTGTGCCATTGTAACTGATTGTGCTAGTGCAGAAAATTTCTTATTGTGCAAGAAAAGATGTTAAAAAAACTTGTTAAAACTGCTCTGTGACCCTCTCGTTCTTCACGTCGTAGGCGAAGGACTTCTCTGCAATCAGGATGACACTGCATAGGGTATCCTCGGGCAAGGCATCGTGGAACTCGCAGACGACCTTGATGTTGGTTCGATCGTTGACCACAACCTTCTTCCTCTTAGATGTGTTGATGACGGTCATGGGTCTCCGTGCTTTGAATTCGCTGGGCGTGTAGTACATGTCCACGCTTCCCTCGGTCACGCGTTTGTAAGCCGAAAACGCTTCGTAAAGTTTGAGGTAATCGTTTTTGGTTACGTCGAGGTTGTAATTCTCGCGCGGGAACACTTCGTTACGTCCATTCTTCAGATAAACGTTCTTGATTTTGCAGTCGTCGAACTTGCTGGAATCTTTCTCCTGATTCTTGTCTCTCCCGGTCTGAAAAAGCACTACGACGAAATCTGGCATGTCGAACTGTATGTTGTTGAACTGCGTCGTCACGTCGAATTCCATGTGACTTCCCGACGCCATTTTCTGCACGCACTGGTAACCGTGAAAGTGAATCAACACCTGCGGACTTTTTAAGATCTCCGCTTTGTACTTGAGGGCGTAGTTTGTTTCGTATTCCACCACCGGCATTCTCAATTCCATGCTCCGGATGACGCATTTTGCTGCTTCGGGTAAAGTGTTGGCTATTGGTGTGGTGCCGTCCGGACCCAAAGTAGCGTATCGCATCAGTGCGTCGTTGTCGTTGGCCGCTCTTCGAAACGTGACTCTCAGTCCTCCCTTCCACATGATCTCCTTGTAATCGGAGAAGAAACCAGGCAGCAGACGCATGGGAAAGAGCACCGTGTGACTTGTTGTCGATATTTTGGTCCCCGCTTCGAATCCTCCCGCCTGATAGTATGCTGCGTCCGTTTTGGATAATTTCAACGTTCCCACTGCCGTCGACGTGATGCCTGGATAATCTATTCTGTCGATGACGGTGTTGTGTTTCCTCACCTCCACCTGCGAGAACAGGTGAGGCACGAAGTTGTCTACGAGTATCAAGTTTGCTGCTGCGGGAAACGTGTCTCCGCTTTCTTTCTTCACCACGTCGAATTGAAGGTAGAGGTCCGCTCTGTGAGGATGAATGAACCCATCGCCTACGTCAACGTCGTATTCGACCTCCCTGTTTGCCTCGTTGAGATTGGCAAACGTGCGACGGTTGGGAGGGAAAGATTGCAATTCGTAACTTTCGATTTGCTCCATTTTATATGTATGGTTATTTATTATACGTTGATCTCCACGATGGCAGTAGTTGTTGCACCTGCGAAATCCACCACGTCTCCTTTCTCGTTCGTCACCACCAACTCTATGTCGTCTATGCGGTTGCGACATACTGGAAAATAGATCGGCGAAGAGGGCGTGTAGATGATCGGTTCCATGAACTCGGAACTGGGTTTGAACGTGGCGATGATTCCCGTCTGCTTGTGACTTCCCAGTAATCCGTCCGAGGATTTCGTGATCATGCCTTCCGCCACGTTGCAGTGTACGTTCAGAGTCTCTATGGCCAAAAATTTAGGAATGTTTGTTGCCACGTGCTTGATGCCAGCTTCGAGTTTTGTGTTGTTCTCGAAACCTAAAAGTTCTCCTATGGTGCCCAGGTCCACGGTCTCCGTCGCGGATAGGATTTCCACTCTGTGCGTGACCGAATTTTGAGAAAGGTACGTGCCTTTGGGTAATTGGGCTTGCAAAGTGGAAAGATTGTATTGTCCTGGCGTGACGACGATGTGTTCGCTTCCGACGCTAATTTTGTTGTTGTGCTGCGTAACATTAGGTATGAGGTACATGCTGTAGAATGCACGCAGAGCCACGGATTTAGGATAGACAATGTCGTCGTGCAGCGTGAGTTTCAAGATTGAAGATTCACTCGTGAGATGGAACACGCCCATCCTAGTGATGCTGTTTGAGGTTCCACAATGCTTTCTGGAAATCCTCGATCGTAGGGTTATTTATTTTAGAGAGAAACGCGAGCACGGAGAGGCAGAGATGACCGCAGTTCACGTCTCCGAAATCTTGAATGCGTTCGTCGTTGTAGTATATAGAGGTTTTGTTTGTTTTCAGATAATGAATTAAATTTGTAGGTGGAACACCTCCGAAAGAATCGAAAACGAATGCTTTATCATCATTTTTGTGGTAACATATCCAATGCGTGCCTGGATTTTCTTGACCGTCCAAGTTGACTACTCCACATTCTCTTCTTTTCACGCTTGAAGGTAGCGAGTCGGACATAAAAACTCCTCTGAAGTGTTTGATTTGTAACGGCCCGATCAGAGATTCAATGTCTCGGTTGGTGAGTGCTTCTGTTTCTTTTTTTTAAACTTCTTCATCACCCCCTTCCCCCCTTTCTTCTCCATGGCCAGGTTGTGACGTTTCTGTTCTTCCAACTCGGCCTTGTTCTTCTTCGAGTCGATGACGGTTTTCGCGATGGCGGCGCTACCGCCGGCCAAACTTCCAACGGCCCCCAATGCTGCCAGGATGGCCGGGATGCTGAATATGAAGCCTCCGACCTTTTGCTGTTTCCGCGAACGCTGCAATCTTTTCAATTGAGGTGTGCTGAGCAGCAATTTCATTCCGTGTCCTTTCGACAAGCAAGAACGTTTCTTCTCGCGTTGTTTCTTGGTGAGTAACCCATCGAGGGCACCTAGATTTTTAAGATTGGAGTATGGTATCTGGTACACGACACCCTTGGGCTTCATGTTGATGCTCTATGTGTTATTTTCACGGTATGTTATTTATATATATATTCTGAGATTTTTTTGTGTAGTTTTTTACTGTATGTTATTTATATATTTTCAAGTCCTCGCAGTCGTTACACAAATTCTATTACGTGCTTCGTTTTCTTGCCAAGAAGTTCCTTTGTCCCCTTGTACACGATTCGAGTTTTGTTCTCGATTAAAATAGATAGCTTCTCGTCGGATAACATGTTAGCGTATCGATCTGGTAAAAATAGACTGTATTGTGCGTTGAGCAACAGGCGTACCTTGGGGCCATACTGGGTAGAAACGATTGAACCGGAAGTTATCGTGTAAGGTTTGTCGACTTCCAATTCCCGAATTTTTACATACTCGACTGACAAATTTAGCATTTGTTTTAATGCTTGGAGATCGCTCATTTTTTCAGTTGTCAGAGTGTTAGAGAGAAAATTTAATTGTTTTTTCACGATGTGTGTTATTTATATATACCGAAGATTATTTTTTTCACGATGTGCGTTATTTATATATCAAGTTTTTTTGATGCGTATATATATTATTATTTTTTTAACAGAGGAAGAAAGTTCGTGCTTCGGAGAACGCGATGATTTGCGTAATGATATCTTCCTTCTCCTGCATAGACTTGTACCAATCATCAGTACACGGTCTTCTTCCCTGCATCGCCTCGTACAGTTCGTCCGACCTATCGTTTAATTTTTCCCCTGCAGCCGAAAGCAGAATGTTGAGATCACCGCACCTCAGGCCGCTGATCTCCCGAAGAAGGTCCTTGAGAACCATTTCACAAGGGATGCGAAATTCCGGCATTGTTCTTGCTATGTTTACAAGTTTATTAACATCTCCGTTAACTACCTTTTTGAATATTTTAGATAGTAGCTCGGGTGGCAAATTAGTTATGTAATCCATGTTGTTTTTTTACTGTATGTTATTTATATACCCCACCCCAATTTTTGTTTCGTGTTCATGGCGATGGTGGTGCCTAGTGCGGCGACCCGTTCACCCAACGATGCGTCTCTACTCACGAATCTTTCGAAAGCTGCATGCTCTAACTTTCTGTCTGCTTCGTGACGTGCATCCAGATCCGTCTGCGTGGTGTTGTAGGCTATGTCGTGATCTTTGCATGCGGCATCCAACGGATTCACACCCTTGTCTCCTCTCTCCAATCTTTTCTCGAGTTTGGTGCCCGGTCCGCAGTACTGGTAGCCAGGTAGATGCATCTCGAAAGGTAACTTGTTGATGATGTCGTTCACGAGTCCCTTTCCTTCGGCCACGTTCCAAAATTTCGGAGGCAGCGTGTTGATGATTTTGATCAGGTAACCTATGCCCTTGTCGTCGTTCACGATGAAGTTGGAAAGTTTCGTGCTGATCATGTCCACGATGCCAACCTTCTCGTTGTAGAAATTACGGTTCCCTGCATTCTCTTCGCCGGCTATCACCAACAATCGGTTCACGAGTTTCCTAACGTCGTCCACCCAAACGAATTCTTTGGGTAACGTGTTGTAGCGTTTGACGCCGCTGCCTGTTTTGACCTGGTTCCAAATCGGTTTGATGAGATTCCTGTACTTCTCGCCGCTGCTCGATTTCACCCTATTCTGCGAGGCGTCGTTGTTTTGGTACAAGGCATCCGTCATGATCAGAATTTCCTTGTAACTTTGGTAATCTTCGTCGGTGTAATCTTTCGGCTGCTTTTTGGCGACGAGTTCCCACAGTCCCACCGTACCCGGATACCTGGTCCAACTATCCTTGTCGCCTAAATTGACTTTAATGTCGTTGCCTTCGAAGGTCACCTTCGATTTCCCAATCTTCCACACCACACCGCCGCCTTCGCTGGTTTCCATGCTGGGATACAATCCGAACACTTCATCTTTGTCGAATTTCCCCGTGCTCAGGTAGTCTCGTGCCAAAGGTCCCAACTCAATCTTATCCGAAGACGACGACGTGCTACCTATGGCTCGACGTCGTGCTGGTGCATCCTTCAGTTCGAACGGCGTCGAAGGAATACTCGAAATGGGCGTGGGTACGGCGTAACTTTTAGCTGCGAGCGGTACGAGTTCATTAATCAAATTTTTATTTTGTTCCGTGACACTTTTAATTTCTTTACCTAGACTGCTAATGGCATCGATCACGGGTTGATCCTGACGTTTCTTCTCTTCGTAGAATCCGCGATTCTCGGATTTCCAACCTTTGAAGCGTTTCGCGAGGTATTTTCGCAACTTGAGATTTTCGTCTTCGATTTTTCGTTTCGTCATGACGTTATTTATATACGTCGTTTCTCACAACGTTGCAACGTTTAAAAAATCGTTGATTTTGTTTCTGTTTTTTCCGTCGTTGGGTTTTCTCGTCATGTCGATCGTCGCGAATCCGAAATCGTCACCGTTCCAGCAAGTAGAGCAGCCTTCCGAAAATTGATTGTAGTTCATGTCTCCGCCTACGTAGTCATCGTACGCGTGCTTGAGGTTGGTGTGATCTTGACGAAACAAACATATGAAATTGGCGTTGTCGCGCACTAACTGTTTTGGAATTTTGGAAAACGTTTGAGCTAGGTAAAAACAATCCATTCCTTTGTGACGACCTTGCGTGAAAAAGTTGCGAATTTCATTTTGATTTTCCAGGATGGCGTCGTCGAACACAACGACTGAATTTTCACGACAATCGTCGAGTGGTTTTATTTCCGAGGCGAACGTTGCAATGTCCAGACCATCGTACAGTTTCATCAGTTGCTGGTATTTGGATTGCTCCAAACTTTTCGAGAACACGTACAGGTGCCTGTTCTTCCAATCTAACCAATTCGGTGCGAGGAGAAAATTGTCCACGAGCAGTGTCGTTTTCCCACACCCCGAAGGACCTACGATCAGACAGCGGATGCTGTCGGGGAGCAACTCACCGTTCTTTTTCTTCGTTTGACTTTCCGGATCCGGTAGACGCTTCACCACGTTCCACGTACTCACAAGATCACTTCGTCCGCGTCGATCCAACTCTTTTCCGGAAGTCCCAGCCATTTGACAAACAGTTTGTCACCTTTCCTACGCAATACTTTCTCGATGAGGTACGTGTCGGGGTGTTTCGTTTTAGAGAGTTCCTCTTCGTAAAATCTTCCTTTCAAAATCTCGCCGCTACTATCTTTTATTATATACGTGTGTCGGTTTCCGGGTAAAACTCGAACCACCGTAAAGAGTTCCGTGCTCCAATTTTTTGTGAATCCCTTCTCGAAGGTGCGTTTGAATTTGCTGACCCTCACCTGGTCTCCAATTTTGTATTTAGCTTTTTTTGTCGTGGGTGTGTACTTTGGACAGTAAACGGTAGAAATTAAACGCTGCTCGTCAGACTTGGTAACGTCAGCTGGCTTCATGCCTATCGTTCTGTGTACCGTATCATTATAGGTGTCGACGAGTTCCGGCAGGATGTCGACCCATTTGTAATTTCCCCGAAGCGTGAATCGTTTCCACATGTGAGTTTTCAAGGTTCGATTGAATCTTTCCACGATGCTGGCTTTGATGTGACTGAAGGTCGAATAATGTCGAATCTTGTGTTTTTGAATAAACTTTTGGAATACGGCGTTGTAAAATTCTTTACCGTTGTCCGTTTGCAGAAACCGTGGTCGTCTGCCGCCGCTTTCGCGAAAAATTGTCTTGAATGCTTCCGTGACGCATGTTCCCGTTTTCGCCTTCAAAGGTAGAGCCCATGCGAATTTCGAAAACGTGTCTATGACGGTGAGAAGATACTTGTTGCCCTTGTTCAATTTATGCACGTTTTTCAAATTGCCGCTACTCATCTCCACGAGGTCGCTTTGCCAGAGGTCGTCGATGCCCTTGGTTACCACAGCCAAACGTTCGTAGTTACGGCGTGCAGGTTTATGCAATTCTTCGACGATGGCTTGCCTAGACATTTTTTTAGAGATTACGTTTCAAGAGAAGCACAAGCGTGATGGGATTCAAAGAGGGTGGCACTTCGCTCGTGTTTTGAATGATCAGCTTATCGCCGGCACTCACGTCGAAAACGGTGAGATCTTCGTCTTCGTGTATTTCATATATGTTGCGCGTTTCGTTCCAACGTGCCAGAGGAATATTTCCTGCTTTCTGGACACCACGATTCGATATCAAAGTCATGGTAGGAACGCTAGCTTTTCTACCGTGAGACCAGTACGAAAATTCGTTTATCTGAATCGTACCATCGAGGAGAAACTTGTAGTACGGATGATAAGGATGCAACATGTACAGTTTGTTACCTTCGACGAACGTGGAGATTCTCTGTTGATTGGGTATGCTGTTGATTTCGATGGCTTGCAGAGAATGCAGTTTAGCGAATTTAGTGTCGACGCCGAGCAGATTACTGTGAACTTGTCCGAGTTTATTTTCGATGGGGAGCAAATGCTCGACTATGGTATCCGTTACGGTAGAAAACGACGGTTTGATTTTCACTTCCACGTTCAACTGCTTGTAGTTTTCGTTGAGTTCTTGCAACTTGGCACCGAAAGAGGCCAGCGTCGATTCCTGCGTGGATTCCAGCACTCCAACTTGATCTCTGATGTTGACGACAATATTCTGAAGATTCTCGACTTGATTCAATTTCGAGTTCTTCTCGGTAAGATCGTTCACGATGCTTCGCATCTCTGTAAACTGCGTGTGAAGGTCGGCGACGCTCTGCGAAGTGGGCAGCGTTGACACCAGCGAACTAATTTCGTCTCGAATCTGTTCCACGTTCGCCGTTTCCGTTTCCAGTCGTTTCAGCATTCGAGATATGTTCCTTTTCAAAACGTGCAATTCTTTGGAGGTGGGGAGATTGGCCACTTTACTCTCGAGATCGCTCAACGAACTTTTGATGTCGCTCGATTCGGATAGTGCCGTCACCGCCGTTTTCAATTTTTCCAAATCTTCGCTTGAAGGTACGCTCGTCCGTAACGATTCCAAGTCACCCTGTATGTTGTCGAGTACGTGATGAAAATGAGCGAGATTCGTTTCGACGTTCAAATTTTCTAAATATTCGATCTTCTGCTGAACCGTGCTTAACGTGTCTTGAATGCTCGTCAACGCTCTCGCTTCAGCTTGAATATTTTTAATTTCTTCGTTGATCAATTCCAAGGACGCCTGAAGCGTAGCGATGGTGGTTTGAATGTGTTCGAAATCTTGATAGGCCTCCAATTGAATTTTTATGTTCGCGACGCTTTTACCGATGACCTGCAGTTCGTCCGACGATGGTAGGTTCGTCATTGTATCTTCCAAAGTCTGCAACTTGGATTTAATTTCTTCCAACGTGCTGGTGAATTCTTCTTGTAATTTGGAAACGACGACATGCAAGCGTTCTGCGTCTATATCGTTCACGACGGTTTGAAGTTCCGAGAAATTCTTTTCTATTGCGGAAGTTCGTTCTTCGATTTCGAGTTTCAATTTTTCCAAATCTTCATTTTTCGCTTGAAATTGCTGTAATTTGACCAAATCATTTTGAAGCGAATCCACGCTCAACTGTATATTTTGAACGTTGTCGTAAGAAGGTACGTCGACATAATTTTTTATCAGCGTTTTCAGTTCGGAATCGATTTTCAGAATGGGGTCGAGACATTGCGTTTGGAGCGTAGCGATTTCCGACTCTAAACTTTTGTTTAAGGTTTCCTGCAAAGCGATCAAATCGGTCCTCAACTTCTTAACTCGAATGTCCAACATGAGAATCTCTTCTGCGTGGTCTACACGCTTGGTGTTGCCGAAAATGTCGTTAGGCATTTTTGGTTAACGGTTATTTATAATAGGATAGACGATTCGTAATTCTACAAAAAGAGGAATAAGTTTGTCGTAATCTCCGAGGAGTTCTATGTAAAAATAATCTCCTGCAGACACATCGTACGTAATGTTAGAAAGCATCTTGTCGTGCTTGATTCGAAAAATGTTCTTGCCGGTAGAAATTTTGATTTCGCCTGCGTTCTCCGGATTCACGGTGATTTGAAGTTTCCCGTCGATCGGAATTTCGTAGAAATGTAAATTGTTATTAAAAACATAAAACATCTTGCCCACATCGTCATCCAGTTTCGTCCAAATGCTGTTGAGGTGAATGATCAACAGACCGTTGAGTTTAGGTAACACGGAAGGTAAGACTTCATGATCTGGTATGGTTTCCATAATGATCTGTTTTTTGAAACCGAACAAATTCATAGGCATGCTGGTTATTTAAGAATACGGTCATAGTTTTTTTTGTAATGACAGTCAAAGTGTTTTTTTTTGTTTTGTTTTGTTTTTATGAATCTTCTGTTGAAGATGGACATATGTTGCAGGTTTTGCTTTCTGCTAAGCGATAGTGCCCCCACGGCAATGTGTGAATACCACACTCGAGGACGCACCTCTTATCGTCGTTGGGATCCAGGGCAATTTTTCTAACTTTGTTTGTGGTGATGATATGGTCGACGCTCTGGATGCGCTGTTCTTCTCTTAGAACCGACGATCTGGTCTTGAGGCAATCGACAAAGTCCTCGAATGCGAGATGCTCCCGAACCACCTGTCTGCCGACACCCTTGGCCTTCTTGGTAACGCTGCCCTCGGCTTTGATGGCATAGGCCTTGGCGCGAAGACCCGCAAACTCGAGAATTACATCACCGTCCTTCTCGTCTTTGAGTTTGCCAGGCACTTTTTTGTTTTGGGGCAGGATGCCGTACTGGTTCGGCTGGGGATAGCCCGAGGTGTCGAAGAGGTTAACCAAAGCTGGTGCCGTGACTATATCCCTGTATGCATCGGCTGAGTGGACGTGGTACACCAAGCTGTCCGTGTCCGTGTAGAGAAGCGAGATGTTGTGGCTATAATGTGGACGTAATATGTCGTAGTACGTCTCGAACATGTGCAGCTTGCTCTGGTCTAATACTGAGGCACCAACATAAATTGGCTTGTCGAGTTTTACCTCACCCTTCCTCATATGCACCAGAGCAAGCTGCTCATTATAAATGGTCCTCGATTTGAATAACGGGTTCGCTACGAGCCTGCGACATTGTGCTTTCCTCGTTACCAATTTTATGTCCATGCGATTCCGTACATTCTCCATAGTTTTGCCAAACACCGCATTGTTCATAAGCTTGAAGAAATCCTTATCAAGCTCGGACGTGGCTGCGGTGCGGTGTTTGGTGTTGACTTCAATATATGGCTTCAACCATGGAGAATGCTCGAACTTGAGGATGCGGTGAACTGCGTGGACGGTAACCCCTTGCTTCATCAACCACCGGAGATTCTGGTAGTGTAGGACATAACGCTCTTTGGGCTCGAAATCCATGACGAGCTTCTTCTGGTTGGAATCGGGTGGACACTTGAACTCGGGTGCAGGGGGAAGATCGCAGAACAAATCCTGCAGCTTCTCGGAGAACTCAAGGTCCACCTCGGCGAAGAACCCATGTTCCGAATCGTCGAAGCTTTCGACGTCGAAGTTGGAAGGGTCAGCCCACTCGAAGCCTCTAAAGGGGAGTGGCTGCATCATGGAGTGTCCGTAGAGGTTATTGACGTCCGTGTACATGATGTAGCTGGACGGTTGTGAGGGGTCGCATCCGGTGGCCATGTGGTGATTGTTGGCGCGCGAGTGTCGCTGCGACACCTGGACCATTCCACCTCGCACGGCGCGTTCCACAAACAGCATCATGTCCACGTTCGAAAGAAGCTCCAGCTTGATCTTCGTCACCAGAAACATGGCTGACCACGCCAGTCCGGGGAGACTGTAGAAGTAGGCAGGGTCCAGCTGGTAGATCTTCATTGCGGTCGCACGGAACGTCTGGAACACGTCGGCGAGGAGCGTCACGTCAAGTCTGAGGTAGGCGTCGTGGTAGTCCCCGAGAGTTCGACAGCCCAGCTCGTGCCACATGGACTGGGCGTGGTGATAGTCATCCTCAGAGATGCCCGAGCCTTGCAGCTTGCTATAGAACTTCGCCTGGGGAGGTAGCGTCGTCTCCGCGAACTTGGAAGGATCTGTGACGTATTCGTAGGGATAGACCCCCTTACGCTTGAAGAGACCTGCGCCCAAGTTCGGAAAGTTTCCGGAGGTAATAAGCATTTGCTCGTCGCTAAGCTTCCCTGCGAGAGCATCGAGGCTGGCCGGGAGGAACCTCAGGGAGTCGAGGAAGCGAAGCTCGACGGTAGAGTGTGATCCTGGGATTCGCACCCACTTGCTCAAGCTAATATAACGCTCCTCGTTCTGCGCCAGGACGTTGATTCGCATGTCGTCGTACCCAAGATGCTTGACGAGGTGGTGGAAGTCGTATCCCGAGCCATTGTGAAAAAACACAGGGATAAATCGCGGGTCCCGGGCCATGAGGTTGCATCCGTTGCACCAAGGGCCAACATACCTACCGTCAAAGTGATCGTGGTGTTGGACTTTACGGTTGTTGGCGGTGTACTCCTTGACGCAGACAGGGCAAGCGATGGACTCGTCGTGTCTACGCTGATCGTCGGGAGACAGTGGGAGCATAGACTTGGGGGCCAACAGTACCTTCCCTATCTCGTTGGCCTCGACAACCATCCTCTCGAGGAAGTGTTTGGCTGCGTCGGGACCACGGTACACGTAGGGCTCGGGGGCAATGTGTTGGTCTCGTCGCACCACAACGTATGCGAAGCTGGATGCCTCGTGGAGTTGGTAAGGGGTGGTGGAAGAAACTTCGGGATCAGGATCGCAAGTGGACAGGGGTTTGAGGAAGGCCTCGAAATCCGCGATGATGATAGCGGGGTGCTCCACCATAGCACCGTGCATGTGGAAACGCTCCACGGTGCCAGGTTTGGGCAAGACTGCCACACCTGGCTCGTTGTCATTGCAGTAGATCTTGTGGCTGGCAAGCTTCTCTGCAGCGATGTTGGGACCTCTGATGTGCTGATAATCCTGCTGTTCTCGATTATCAAAAGTTGACAAGCACCTGCGACAAACTTCTATGCTACCATGATGCTTGCTTGTTTGGCTCGACACCAACCGGGAGAGGGAACGGATAAGGGTGTAGTGGTGATTGGTCTCGTCCTTGATAAGTAGGAGATGGATTTCTCGAGCATCATTGTTGTTTACGTCACTCACCCGGATGGGGTACACCGCATTTTCGTCAGTGAGACCGTAAACATTGATGGCCAACCGAGGGTTGTGTGTACGGGCCTCAAACTTTCGAATATCCGGGACCTCTACCGGGTAGTCGATCCCAGCCATCGCAACTTCCAGCTCTGCCTCATAGGGTAGGTAGTGGCCAACACGTTTTGGATTATTTTTTGGCTCAACTGGGTGCAACGCTGCCAGAACACACCATACGAAGCACTTGGCGTCACCGTTTTGAATGTTCAGGACAGCCTTCTTTGCCGCAATGGTAGGTGGTAAGGGGACGTAGCTGGAGGCGGAGAGAGGCACGAACTTACAAAGTTTGACGCACAGTTCGTGAGGCTCGCCACACAGCGAACCCCCCGAGCCTTTAGCTTGATGTTCTTCTTGTTTTGCCACTAGCTCATCGGCAAACTTGTTGTAGATGACCTCGAGGTTGTTGACATCCGCCAGATGCAGCGTCTTCGCCTTGGTGTTGTGGCAGAAGCTGTAAATTTCATCGGAGGGCTTCTTGTACTGGCAACGTAGCGATGCGTAGAATTTGGTGGAGTACGCAGCCAGTGCATCGCCGAGGATGGAAATAATTTCGGCTCGCGCGTTCTCCAAAAAGCTACGCACGTCGCATGAGCCCTCCGAAGTGATGACAAAATCCTCTAACAACTGCTGGAAAGCAGACTGGTTCGCTTTCACCACAGGCTTGACGCGTTTCGTGGGTGGTGTATTGATGGAGGCTGCTTCTGCCTTCCTCTTGGTGGAGGTCGAAGGCTGGTCCCCAGATGTATTTTTGCTTAGACAATGAAGCCTATGCTCCTTGACATACGCAATTGTGAACTGTTTATTGCATCCGGAACATAGTTCAGTGGCAGCCAAATGCTTGCCTGGCACGCAGGTGCGACAATGTCTTGCAAAATGTGCGCTTGATTTGGTTTTCTTGCACACAGGACAACTTTTCATGGAGCGCATTTTTTTGGGGGGTATGTTTATTTATATGTAATCTGTTGGTGGTAGAGTGTTTACAAAAAAATGCCTTACGAGAAAAATTTTGCAGGCTAATTCTAATTAGAGTTAGTTTGAGGGGTTTATTTATATATGGGTGGCGTTGTTTTCCTCAAATATGTACTTTAATAAACCCTGTAAAAAAAATTTAAAAAAATATATAAGAAGTTTGAGAAAAAAAAACACGTGAAACTCTACAGAGGTGCGGTAATCTATAACCGCAGCCATTAGAAAACTTTTACATTTTTGGTTGGGCACCACGCACCCTGGCGAGGTTATAGGGGCCAGGCATCCTAAAAACAACAATTATTATTTTGTTTGTTTGTTTGTGTTACAATACATATGCGCGCGCACATGCGCGTGCGTGTGTGTGTGTGTGTGTGTGCGAGGCACATCGTTTCCCCCCGAGAGAGAGAGGTTTACAAAGGTCGCGATATACAAACATTGGCCCCCGGGGAGTTGGAAAATTACGATATGGCGCATTCGCTCGTTACTGTTCCCAGCTATAAGTTTTTCTCTCTCTCTAGCCCTTGCCAACTAAAAAAAAGTGTAGGTAGGAGTTGGTAACACCGCGAGAAAATAGAGATCGTACCTTACAAGAAAAAAACCATTAAGGCAATTTTTACTTGATGACGTTGAACCCGTGCAGTGTTCCCATCCATCCATCTTTCTCTTTTACGGCAGTGCCGGCTCTCCTTGCCCTGTATATGTAGGTTGGCAACATTGCTTTATGCGCTGTAAGGCAAGCCTCAAGCAAAATTGCCAGCCCCTTGCTTGAGGTTAAGTTAGACAAAAAAAGCTGTAGGTAGGCTGTCGGCCGTTTAACTCTTCCCTCCCTCTCTTCTCTCTCTTTTTTGTAAAAGGCTATGGCAAAAGTACCAGTAGGTTGGCAACCTTGCTTTATGCACTGTAAGGCAAGCCTCAAGCAAGGTTGCCTGCTCCTTGCTTTAGGTTAGGTTAGGCCAAGACAAAAACCTTGGTGATTTTTTCGAGTGAGAAGTTGGTAGCACTGTAGAAAAAGGTTGCCAGCTCCTTGTTTTAGGTTAGGTTACCCCAAAAACCTTGGTGATTTTTTCGAGTAAGGAGCTAGCAACACTGCGCCATCCAATAGAGCTCATGCCTTACGAGAAAAATCCATTAAGGCGAGCTCATCACTTCAGCTCATCACAAGATGTTGGTGAACTCTCTAAACTGGACTACTACACTACTACTAGTTATCTTGGAAACGGTGAGACTTAGGAAAAATCTGTTTGCGGATTCGTCATGTACGCCTATATGTAAGTAAAATATGAATAGAACCTATGTTCGGAAATCCAAAATGGCGACCGGAAGTGGGGTTATCTTGGAAACGGTAAGACTTAGGAAAAATCTGTTTGCGGATTCGTCATGTACGCCTATATGTAAGTAAAATATGAATAGAACCTATGCTCGGAAATTCAAAATGGCGACCGGAAGTGGGGTTATCTTTGAAACAGTAAGACTTAGAAAAAATCTGTTTGCGGATTCGTCACGTACGCCTATATGTAAGTAAAATATGAATAGAACCTATGTTCGGAAATCCAAAATGGCGACCGGAAGTGGGGTTATCTTGGAAACGGTAAGACTTAGGAAAAATCTGTTTGGTGATTCATCAGGTACACCTACACGTGAGAAAAAGTATGAATAGAAGCTATGATCGGAAATCCAAAATAGCGACCGGAAGTGGGGCTATCTTGGAAACGGTAAGACTTAGGAAAAATCTGTTTGCGGATTCATCACGTACGCCTATATGTGAGAAAAAATATGAATAGAACCTATGTTCGGAAATCCAAAATAGCGACCGGAAGTGGGGTTAGGGGGCCAGGAATCTTAAAAAAAATATTATTTGTTTGTTTGTTTGCGTCACAATATAGGCGTGCACGCACGTGTGTGTGGCACATCGTTCCCGAGAGAGAGGTTTACAAAGGTCACGATATACAAACATTGCCGGAGTTGGAAAATTACGATAAGGTGCATTCATCCTTCAAGAATAAGAAACTGCATTATTTACTCATCACGTTGTGTCAGCGCAATAAATAAGGCGTTGAACATAGAGAGAAAATAAAAGTTTTTGAGGTTTGGTGAACCTCAATTAATAAAAATAAGTTTTTGAGGTTTTGGTGAGCTCCAAATAATCAAAGTGAGTTTTTGATGTTTTGGTGCTGTTTTCTACGCTGTGAAACATCGTCAGCGCAATAAATAAGGCGCGGAACGTAGAGAGAAAATGAGTTTTTGAGGTTTGGCGAGCTCCACCGAGCTCCACCGAGCCTCAAATGAAAATTCAGTACCCGGGCACCTGCACTACTACATTTTTAAAGACACTGTCGTACTTGTGTGCCGGGAAAGTGAATATGTGCAACCAAACTGTGCTCTGCCCCACCGAGCACCACTTTCTGACGTTGAACTCCCCAACCTGCACTACTCATTCAAACTACGGACACTGTGTACTCTCTATATTATATGAAGGTACTAATAAGCACTTTGCATCTCCAGTTTTCAAAAATGTGTTTGCATTTAATAAACCGTTCAGGATTATAACCTATGGTCGTTTATTTATAATGTTATTTTTACAATATCCAATAATGTGATTGTGGTTACATGTGGTGATACTCCCGATTGTTTTGAATGTTTTGTTAATGCAGTGAAACAAGATATTTCATGTGACACATAATCAAAGTCTAATATGCCTTTGACAATATATCTAGCACGATGTTTTACACTCCATGTATCGGCACGGATATTTCATATTTATCTTTTAAAGAGAAAAAAATGTGAAATTGTAAGAACAAGAATGTACCTGAAGGATAAACGAAGTAATGTAATGCGAACATGTTAATTAATTCTTCAAAATAAATAGATTATTTTGCGAATACATAAAAAAAGGAACATTCAAACTACATACACTGTGTACTCGCTATATTCTATGAAGGTACTAATAAGCACCTTACATCTCCAGTGTTCACAAACGTGTTTGCATTTAATAAACCGTTCAGGATTATAACCTATGGTCGTTTATTTATAATGTTATTTTTTCAATATCCAATAATGTGATTGTGGTTACATGTGGTGATACTCCAGATTGTTTTGAATGTTTCGTTAATGCAGTGAAACAAGAGATTTTATATCACACGTAATGAAATTATAATGTACCTGTATATTTTTCATTATTTTCAGCTAAAATATTTAAATTCTGCTTGTCAAACCCCTCGTACCTGATCAAATAATGAAAATCATAATTGGATGCACCATGGCAAAATACAGGGACAAATTTTGGTCTCTGGATCTTAATATTACAGCTATTACACAGGGCGATTTTGAATTTACCATCTGTATGAGAATGGTGTTTCACCATGATATTTGTATCTGAAAATTCAGAATCACATACCGGGCATTTTTCTGCATTGTTGAAATCTTCAATCTGATCCTTTGTTAAAGGCAACATGGGTTTTGATTTTAATAAGACATTAGATGCTATGATATGGCACTCATTTTCTATTCTATCTGCAAATTTTTTGATGGCATCTGCTTCTATGAATAAATCTTCTTTACTAACAACCCCATCCTGTACAACCACATAATAAAAACTAGAAGGTTCATGTAACTGGTATGATGTAAGTGAAGGTTCATCAGGATCTGGGCTACAGAATGCAAGAGGTTTGAGATTTGATTCAAAATCACAGACTATATATGCTGGGTGTTCCAACAAGGCTTCAAATTTTTTGAATTTGGCATTTTCACTTGGATTAGGCATCACCATATGAACAGGTTTATGGTTGCCACAGTATTTCAGATGCTCAATTAACTTGTTTTTAGCAATTTCTGCATTCTCTTCCCGAACCCCATTCACCATATTTTGACCATCAAATACAGACAAACATCTTCTGCACAACTTGAATATTCTATGAGTTTTGTCTAGTTGTGTTCTGACTAAAGCTTCAAGATTATGTATCAGAGTATAATGGCGTGTATCATCCCCTTCAATTAAGAGCAGATCAATCGGAACAGCAGAATCATCATCAAATGTACTGATTCTGAGAGGTGCTATCAAGCAATTGCCACGGCCAGTAGAACAAATAAATACATTAATAGATAATTGTTTACCATTAATATCCCTGGCCTTTTTTTCAAATTTATCAATATTCTGAACAGACATTGGTTATTCTAAACCCTCCATTGCCTCATCAAAATCATTTTCATGTTGTTTATAATAAGTTATTCTCTCAGGATTCCTTGAAACTGGATACAAAGCAGCTAAAATACACCACAAAAAGCATTTCTCATCATTATTTTTTATGTTAACCACGGCTGTTTTGTTTTTGATATTGGCAGGTAATGGCAGATATGTAGATCCTTGTAATGGGCTGAATTCAGAAATATTAACATAGAACTTGTGTGAAGTTCCGCATAGGCTCCATCCTGATTCTTTTGCAGCAAATTCAGAGTGTTTAATATTAAATTGATCTATCAAACTGCTTATTATTTTGTCTGAATTTGCATTTGAATATACCGGTACAGTTTCTGTTATGGGGCTGTGTAAATTTTGTGCCATTTGGCTTCTTATATTGTGTAAACAATTTGAGGGACAGCTTATAAGAGCCATTTTGTGCATTTAGAATTGCCTGCACATCTGGATTTATACTGTTCAAAAAATTCTTAATGTCACATCTTGGCTCTGATACAAAACGGTGATTCCTTAATTGGCCGTTAAAACTGCTATTGATGGGTTCATAGCGTGGCTGCTTTGCTGGTCCAGCATTAACAGGTGTTTCATGCTTCCTTTTCAGACCAGATGTAGATGGTTGTGGGGGCAATGTTGATGACTGTGCAGAACAAGTACCTTTATGTTTATATGTGAAATATTCCATATTATATTTTCTATGGCATTTAGGGCATATTTTTGTGGGAGTTCTGCATTTGTCTGGATTACAATTCCTTTGATGCTTAGCCCAATTGGGGCTAGATATATTCTTTTTGCATTGATTACAATATTTTTGATTTGCCATTTTTGTTGTTGTTTATTATATAAGATTTCCTGGGGTCCAAATCAAAATTCTATGCTTAATAAAAAATATCAGTTGGGTTCAGCAGTGTGTTTTGTATACCTAGTGTGTGTGTGTGTGTGTATGTGTGTGTGTGTGTGTGTGTGTGTGTGTGTGTGTGTGTGTGTGTGTATGTGTGTTAATATTTTTGGCTTTGCTATTTATACAAAATTTCTTGGGGTCCAAATCAAAACTTTATACTTAATAAACCTATGACAGGTTGTCAAAAATTCTGTATATTAAATCAAATAGATTTGTAATTCAATTTATACAAATCTGCAATATTTTTGTGTTTAAAAAATATGAGCAGCACTGCAACAACACACCCTTACTCTTCAACAACTCTCACAATACTGGCTGATATGCAATGCAAAATCTCTTTATATAGCCTAAGCACAGACCGCATTGAAAACATCTGAAACAATAAGCCAATCAGAATATAACACATCATCACATTATGTCATAACCAACCAATCAGAAAACAACACATGTCTAATAATTTTTTGCATAATATTAGGTAATAATTTGTTGCAAAACATGATGAAATATAAATAAACCAGAAATAGGCCACAAGTGGGCCGGAAGTAAATATGTGTGGGTGGGTGTGGGTGTGTGTGGGTGTTGGTGTGTATGTGGGTGTAGGTGTGGTCAAGGTCAAGGTCAAGGTCAAGGTCATCTCAAGGTCAAGGTCAAGGTCAATGTCAAGGTCAATGTCAGGGTCAAGGTCAAGGTCAAGGTCATCTCAAGGTCAAGGTCAAGGTCAATGTGTGTGTGTGTGTGTGTGTGTGTGTGTGTTAATACGTTTGGCCTAGTTTTAAGTGTAGCCAAAAAAATATCAAGAGGCATATTTTTAACAAATTTATGGACAACTATCTCACAGAAGTGCCTTTTATAAGTGTAGGCAAATCAATCTGAGGGGGGTCATACTTTCACGGGAAATTCCCGAGGGCATTTTTACAAAAATCTTGGATTAGACAGGGTGCTACACTTGAGCAAAAAACTCATATGGGCATGTTGAGCTAGTTTTAAGTGTAGTCAAATCTGCCTGAGGGGGGTTCATACTTTCTCGCACTGGTTGTATCATCAATTACACTACTTCTTTATAAAAAGAATATCATTCAATTCAGCATTAAATTTTGACGAACTTAAAAATCTTAGAGGAAACTAGATGCGGCACACTCACCAAGGTATTCATTTAGAAAAACAAGCCATCCATAAATTACATGAAGCTTGAAAGGAATATTATGTATCGATTTCAAAATCATACAAAAAAGTCGCAACATTTAATGTACATACCTTTTGTCCA
Source organism: Lepisma saccharinum (assembly GCF_977018435.1). Classification (NCBI taxonomy): domain Eukaryota; kingdom Metazoa; phylum Arthropoda; class Insecta; order Zygentoma; family Lepismatidae; genus Lepisma; species Lepisma saccharinum. The sequence goes on from NC_139247.1 coordinate 20,081,248, forward strand.
ATAAGTATTTTTTGAGACCTCCACTTGATGCTTAGAAGCCAATTAGGACTGGATATATGTACAGTCACATACACTGCTGGGTTGTAATGATTTAATTGAAAGTCAATGGTGCTGTTACAACCCAGAAGTGTCCTTGAGTGTACAATATAACATGAAGGGGATTGATTTTCAGAAGTCACACCCGTTAATTAAAAAATAAGAAGGTTTTTCTGTACTGTTTAGAAAGCAACACTCATGCTCATATAGTACATTGCTAGGATAAATAAATGGCATACTTAACACAACAAAATACTGTATACATGTATATCCGTAGATAAATTTTATGTGTAAGTTGGATGCAAGTATTTACATACATGGTAAGGTGAAAATCTCTGAAAAATACTACCTTGCCACTAAATGCGTACACATTAAGCAATAATTCAACCCTAGCTTTCCTTTGCTGTTGGTTCTGCACACTCGGTTTAATGCCACAATCATTACAATGTGAGGGATTTTTGGTGCTTTTAGAACCAATTTCAGTACTTTAATAAATTAATTAGAAACGAAAATGTACATTGAAAAGAAGGCAGTGCAAATTTAGTAGAAGTTATAAATATGTTCATATACATAATTTTTAACCACTATATTTCAAATTCAGAGCTTATTTTTTTTCGCCCCAAAGATTAGGTTGAAGAATTAAAGTTACCAGTTAGCCAAATTTTCAACTTTATTTACAATATACGTACATTTCATCTTTCAATAATTCAACATATTTCTCACAATTTTATCCAGAAAAAGAGGAATGATTTTTCAGTACCAATTTTACTTCATTGATAAAAATATGCATGTTGTATTCCTTTAAAATGTTTGTATGGAAAGGCGTCCATATTCTGAAAGGATAAAAAATGTAAGAGTAAATAAAATTATAACCAAGAATGCATTTAGGTCAGAGTGTGATAGTTCAGAATGTACTTATAACATTTATGAGTCTTAATACTTCCCTAAAGAGTATACTAGTGATGTGTGCATTCAAAGTGATTCAAGCTTGAGTAGCCAGCCTTCGTGGATGAGTGGTTACGAAAGCATGCTAAAGCATGTCGAGTTCGAATCCAAGCCTGGACACAGGTGTTCTTTCTGAGTGTCCATTCATCCATTCCATCATATCATCACTCATCCTCATCTTCGCAATTAGCCCAAAAGTGGCATAAATGCGAGGAAAAGTAATCAAAATCAATCAGTCAAGCTGCTCAATTGATAGATTGAGTTGGTGTTTTAAGTCCACTTTATGCACAGTATGGCTAATCGAGACTGGACCTGCGTTTCAAATTGGGATCCGAACCGCTATGTGCCTCCACAGGGTATCAAACCCGGGACCCCTTGATTACAAGGCAACGACGTTACCACTGCACCATCGGGGAGACCCTCAAGCTGATCAGTTTCTACATTGAATGCAGTAGCGTTAAGTTGGCAATTTATTTTACACAGCATTTCCCATAATATTTAAAGCTCAAGGGGGGAGGTTAAACCCAGTAACCCTCCTTGCGTACGCCACTGATTAAATTAACAGGTGGAGGGACTAAGATTATGTCACCCTATTCTGCAAAGGTAATATAAACATGCATGCTTTTATTTCGTAAGCAAGGGCCTATACAAGGAGGGTGATGATGTGCTGTAAACAGGCAGAAAAAAATAGCGAAATGAGGGCTGACTACTGGGCACGCCACAGCATATAACTGGAAATGGCACACTATTTTCAAAAGTAAGAAATTACTTTAGGATAATATTTTGTGCTGAAACATCGGTGCCGGGAGATGGAGGTGGAACCAATCCGTTGACCCCCCCCCACCCCGCCCCCGACTCCCTGGAATTGCCATCGGCCATTTCAAGTCACAAAAAGCAGAAGTTGTTATAACATAAATAATGTTTAGCAAGCTTTTATTGAAAAGTTAAAACTTAAAAATAAAATAGAATAACTGTGCATTTGAGTACACTAACGGTGTAAAATGTAAAAAAGATAATAAAAAAAGTTGTATTTTATATTCATTCATCTAGTAGAACGAATAGAAGTGTCCTCCCAAAGGATTTAATAATAGTAATAATAATAATATAATATTATTTTTTGTTTATTATAGTTATTACTGTAAACTTATTATCATAACCATGATTCTTATTGTTAATATTTTTTCTACTATTAAGTTAAGTCAATGAGTTGCCCCCCAATACACACGCACAAACATCTTTCTGGTGTCGCCGAAAAGCTAAAACACTACCAATTAATGTTGGCGTGAAAAATATTTTTTTACTAATTTTAGTAATTACCAGCTGGATCTGCAGAAACTGAGTGTTTAGTTTTAGCTTTCTTGTGTTTCTGTTAGTTCTGCAGGGTGCGAAATCCTGGGCGGACGGGAGGATTTTCCACCACCAACAACCTTGGCCTCAAAAATCCCTCCCACCAAAAAATTCCAGGGGGAAGATGTTTTGTTATAACAAACGAAAGATAAGCAATTTCTTTTAATTTCAAATATACTGTACTAAGAATAATATCGAAAACACACACAAATTAGTGTAGTTGTGAGTATTGAATGCTTTCTCTCTCAAGAGATCATTAACAAATCTACACCAATACGCAAAGTAAAACAAGAATGCAAGAAAATTGTAACTATGAAATCTAATTGATTTAGATTAGCATAAAGCACAAACTAAACAAAAACTTACACATGATAAAGCACTTCAACTATTTCATAATTTATAACATTTTTAACCAAGTTACTAAAGGAATTAGTTGGCTGCTTTACAATATCTGATATGTATAAAAGTAACAAATTAATTTGGTTTATGTAATTAATAATACAGTAATAGTAATAATAATAATATATTTTAATTGAGTAATTTATTTTTACTTTTAATAATAAACATATGTGGGAGGGGGGATTGTAGATTAAGAACTTTCTTCCCCCATCAGTTTTCAATGATTTCGCACCCTGTAGTTCTGTCCTGTCAAAGTGTATGTGTAAACATTATGTAGCGAAAAGGCAAAAAGATTTCATTTATTCTGTACATTATACCAGCATGTAACAGGGACAGTGCCAGAAGGAGAAGTGAGTGCATGCCTCATTCCATCTCTTCACCCAGCGGAAAAGAGACATACCCTTGACAATTTTAAATATTTTCTATAGAAACAAGAATGTTCAACTCTCCAAAAATAAAAGCATGGATAAGATTCTGTTTTCAAGTAGCAGAAATAAAGTTCTGTTGAAAGTTTAGTAGGCTACGAAAGAAATACATAAATATTATAATTTGTATATTTATGCTAAAGTGCATTTTGGAAATGCATATCCAAAGATTATTAATTACAAAATGAAAGGTGTGTATGTATGGTTCGCACACGCAGCATTATATTTTACGGTCCTAGTTCTATTTATGTGATTCTTACATTTTCAGATTACATACAGGTTAATTGATTTATTTACTTCTATTTCCTTTTACAAAATCAGGATCATCTTCAAACATCAGAGGTGGTTATTTTAGTTAAACAGCATTCAATGTCTGAAATAAGGAATAAATTTAAATTAGATTAATCTTGAAAGTAGCAAAAATTTAACTTCTTCAATAAAACAGTTTATTGTACAACTACATTTGTTATCATGCAAAGTTAGTATCATTTGGATCACCCCAGCAATTTTAATTTTCCTAAGGAATGTCTATATATACATTGGAAGATTGAATGAAAGAAACTCAGAATGATTAAAGTTTAGACACTTTTCAAATAAGAATTAATTTCTTTACCTGTTTGTCTTCTTCTACATAACTTCTCAGAATGAATTTGTATTTCCAAAGACAAATTTTGTATGTAGGTTTTTACAGAATTGTAGCATCACAGACCCTCACTTTGCAAGTTGAAAAGGGAAAACAAATAAAATGTATGAATCACTTACTTCATCCCACATCCATAAGAACACTAAATTGTACACAAGCAGCAATCGACTCTCAGAACTTCAAGATGCTGACACAGAAGTATATTTGTTGTGTGGTCCAGTGAAGCATTTTTTTCACTGATACTCCATGAAATTAATTGTGTAACAAAGTTATTAGGAAAGGTATTTAAAGAATGAAATGCATAAATATTTCCAGGAAAAGTTCAATGCAGTTCAATTCCTTAAATTCACATAGAATGTCAAAAAATATTGAAAATTATGAACAACTTGCCTGGTAATATTTTAACACCTCGCTGTACACATTGTGTAATTGTATGCCATATCAATTTCAAAATACTTCTTAAGACAGCCACAACAAAGTTTTACACTGTGTATAACTATTAGTACTGTCCTTCCCAGTAGCGAACACTCCCTTTGAAACAGAAATAACCGAAGCTATGAGACACCCACCCGCCCTATCCTATTTCCAGATTTGTTGTTTGAATTTGTTTTTAAGTCCACTTTAATCATAGAAAGGCTAATGGGGACTCGAACTAAATTTCAAAGTGAGATCTGAACCACTTTGAGCCGAGTATTGAACCTCGGACTCCTTGATACATGTATTTAAGTATGCATGTACTTTTGACACTTTAATTTTATTTTCACACTCACTATGTTGACTAAATGTTCAATACTAGCTGACCACCTCTAGCGTGCGCTACACCTGGGTACATATACTGGTCGCCACTGGTCCTCCCATCTCAACATATAGGCCTCCCCGATGGAGCAGTGGTAGCGTCCTCGCCTTGTAATCAAGGGGTCCCGGGTTCGATACCCGGTGGAGGCACATAGTGGTTCGGATCCCACTTTAAGCTGTAGGTCCAGTCCCAATTAGCCTTACTGTGCATAAAGTGGACTTAAAACACCAAATCAATCCAATCCAATCCATCTCAACATATAAGCTTACTTCCTAAGAAACATCTGTCATGTCAAGTTCATACAGCTTAAAACTTATGAAAATAATGAGTTATAAATTCCCTTGAAAAAAGATCAAAATTAGATTTGAACTACTCTACTTATATTGCATATCTGTGTAAACCCAACCCATGCAGCATCCTTGAAAAACTGCTCTCAGTGATGAGTGCGAAATGTTCAGTGTAGGTTGGAACTAAGGCAAGTGTGTTTGTGGGAATTATCCGTATTCACTGCTCTCTAGGCATGGCACATTCCTGTAAAGGAGTTGAAAATTAAAATAATGCTAAACGTTTATGTTACATAATCATATTTATGTGTAAAATAAATCTAAGACAACACTCTAAAAGAAATTCTAGCTGCTGCTTGAAATTATATGTTCCCTTAACTTAAATTTTTAATCTTTAGAATCCCCCAAGGACCGAAAATTAGAAGATACTCTGGCCGCACACTACATATAAAACCTCACGTATATCAGCGTCTGAATGTGGGAGGGCGATCATTGCTCTCGAAAATTAATGTCAAGGTATATTTAACTTTCACGCCCTTGTTTACAATGTGTCTTTTTTTCCTTTAAAAAATTGTGATATTAGACGCAATCGACTACAACGAATAAATGAAGTTAGTTTACGCAGCAAATTACAAATCTTATAAACTCTTACAGAAGACTGTTTTGTGAATACTATTTCCAATGCAAATTAACTTTACGTCCCACAGTATCCCACTGCATTATTTTGGCCTCTTTACTTAAAAATCAATTGCATATCCCTATGGTGTACGTTCCGACAGCCAATAACGAAAGACTATGAATTGTGTGCAACAAGTTACTTTACAACTTTAGGAACATCACACACCAAAGGAAGATGTCAGTCGCAGTCAGAATAGTCGACACCAAAGGGGGCTCTAGCCCAACACGAAATATTTTTGGCCCATCTCCTCCTAAGACAAATAGCCAACAGTTAAAATTAGGATTGCTTACAGCACAGCGAGAATCACGCAAGGACAGAAGAACACAAAGAGAGAGGGTGAAAGAGACCGAAAGATACATTGACAGCGAATGACAGAGAACAGAAATAGAAGAAGGAAATGGGAAAGAGAGAAAGAGAGAAAAGTTAAAGAAGAATAACGGAAATGGAAACAGAGGAATAAAGAGAGCATAGAAAATTTGAAACATATGAAAAACGGAGAAAGAAATAAAGACGATAGAGAATCCTAGTAGCAGTGATAATTGTAGTACGGTCAACATTTGTGACGTTGTCCCCACAAACACACACATATTCTTCTTTGTAGCTAATCAGTGGTGATTTATTCATTGTAGTTTTTTGGACTTATAACCACTGTTATTTTTTAAAGAGATTTGCCTACGTTTCAGACCTTCGTGACCTTGATCGTGGTCATCTGACAAAGTGGAGACTGGGCCACTCATAATCTTACCTGGCGAATTTTTATATATAGAGGTCCCTGTGACCGACAGACGCGGTGGAGCCTAGGCAACCATTTATGTGACGTAACAGACTACACGCTACCCTGAAGACGGGAGCAGATTCAGCCTCCGAAACGTAGGTAAATCTCTTTAAAAAATAACAGTGGTTAAAAGCCCAAAAAACTAGAATATACATATTGTGTTTAAAGTATGTCATAAAATTATCCTTCGTTTGTACCGGATTGTATCACATTTACTTTTGTTTGCAACATTACAGCGTTCGAGTATTCACAAATTGAACTTGGGGGGGGGGGATTCAGGTATCCCCTACTGTTTTATCCCTGCGCATTTTTTTGATTGTACCGTAACGGTTTGAGAGTAAATTAAATTAAAATTTGAAGTTCCCTCGCTAAATAACTAAACTAAACAACTAAAAGCTCCTCATCATGGAGGAAGAAAAAATCAAGCAACTTCTTGGATAGAATTTCGTTTTGTGCACTTGAAATTTTATTTTTATCCTTATAGTTTTACAGTTATTTCTCTCCAGAAATGGAAGTGCGAAGAACGAAACGAACTTAAACCATGATTTCTCAGTCTCCGTAACCATAGGCGTAAATTGGTGGGGACAAGGACCCCCAAAATTTTCACATTTGTTAAAATCTTCAAGTTGGGCGACCTGAGGAGCAAAGTAATAAAGAGTAATATTTGTGATTTCGCTAGTTATTTAGCAAATAATCCCTGGACGCTATTTTTATGAGATGGAATATTTTTCGTGACTCTTCCACTAATCTCCCAAAGTTAAGCCTCATGTTTCATTCCTGTAAGGTCCCTCAGTGTAATCTACTACGTTCTGGAAGGCTCTTTTAACCTACTTTTTATTTTACGACGTTTTACGCACTAAACTAAAATACAATGAGAGAAAAAAGGACAGAAAAAGCTCTGGCATCATTTTTTAAGCTATTTTTTTATCTTTTTCAAATCTTGCTCTTATGCTACCTCGCCTTTTGACCTACTTTTGAAATGACTTACGATATTTTCCTATAAGGCTGTCCTCCCTTACGATGTTTTCCTGTAAGGCGTACCTTTGACCGACTTTTGAAATGACTTACGATATTTTCCTATAAGGCTGTCTCCTCTTACGATGTTTTTCTGTAAGGCGCACGTTCTAGCAATGCTTATTGACCTACTTTTGAAATGACTTACGATATTTTCCTATAAGGCTGTCCCCTCTTACGATGTTTTCCTGTAAGGTCCCTCAGTGTAATCTACTACGTTCTGGAAGGCCCTTTTAACCTACTTTTTATTTTACGACGTTTTACACACTAAACTAACCTACAATAAGAGAAAAATGGATAGAAAAAGCTCTGGCATCACTTTTTTACCTCCTGCAAAATTTTGCTTTTATGCTACCTCACTTTTTGACCCACTTTTGAAATGACTTACGATATTTTCCTATAAGGCTGTCTTTTAGTGTAAGCTCCCTCAGTGTAATCTACTACGATCTGCTAATGGGCTTCTGCTCTCAGCGTAATCCGTTTTTACGACGTTTTACGGATTAAAACTAACCTGCAATGAGAGAAAAGTGGACAGAAAAAGCTCTGGCATCACTTTTTAGGCTATTTTTTTACCTCCTGCAAATTTTGCTCTCACCTCTTTGACCTACTTTTGAAAATGACTTTCCTATAAGGCCGTCTCCTTTTACTGTAAGGTCCCTCAGTGTAATTTACCACGACCTTGCTCTCAGCGTAATCTGCTATGATGTTTCTCGTTTTTTAAAACTCTCAGGTGCGATCTTCTACAATGTGTGTGTGTGTGTGATAATCAAAATTTATTTTTGTTAAGGAAATCCCTGGCCCCTCAAAAAAAGAAAATATCCCGCCAGGGGTGCGTGGTGCCCAACGCAGTTCTAATGGCCACGGCTAACAAAGCCATGCCTCTGTAGGGTTTCATGGGTTCTTTTTTTTTTTTTAAACCCCCCCATGACTCCCTACAGAGGACTTCCGTGTGTAATGTGTGTGTTTTATGATTGAAGAGAAGAAAAATTTTTTGGTTAAGAATGGAATGTGTAAGAACTAAAAAAGTTTCCGTGGGGGTGCAGCATCTGAAAAAAATAAAAAAAATATACTCAAATAGTGTACATAATATGATAGAAAAATATAAAAAAAAAGTGTGAATGCAAAAATTAGTGTGAATGATTTTTTTTTTTTTTAAAAAAAAAAAGTGGTGCAAAGAAATAATACGTACTTTTTTGATGCGAAAGTCTAATGGTGCGAGCAGATTTCTTCCTCGTCATGGCATCCCCATTCTCGGGTGTGTATGTCGCAGTCCAGCAGCCTCAATTTGGTGTCGTGGGGATCAAGCGCCACTTTGTTGATCGTGGATGTATGCAACTGGTCGATGGTGCTCGTGATCCGCTGTTCGGTCATGCGTTTGATTTTTTTGTCGAACAAGCACGACTTGTAATCTTCTATGGTTAGTTTGTTTGTGCTCGAACGCCCCACCCCTTTTGCCTTTTTTATTTCGGTCTCGTCCTGGATTTTCACGGCATACATTTTCGCTCGAAGACCCGCAAACTCTGTGATGATGCGGCCGTTGACTTCATCCTTCATCTTCCCGATCGTCATTTTTTTGCTGTTGTCGAAGAGAGCGTGATCTTTTGGATAGTTCGAGAAGTCGAAATGCTGGCTCATGTTTTTCAGATCTTCGTATAGATCATCGGTGTGGATGTTGTACACGAAGCTGTCTGTGTCGGTGTACGCCACCTCGATCGCCTCTCCATAGCGTGGTTTCATGATGTTGTAGTGAAACTTGTACATGGCCAGCTTCGACAACTCGAGGATCGCGACTCCCACGGCGATTGGTTTGTCGAATGTTATGTGGTGGAGAGTACGTTCGATCAATACCAACGTGTCGCTCAGTATCGTGAAGTTCTTGTATGTGGGCTGAGCGACGAGCTTGTTTATTTTCTTCGGGTCGGAGACCAAGTTGATATTTCTTCTTTTCCTCGCATCTTCCATGCTCTTGCCGTAGATGCTGTTGTTCATTAATTTGTATAGGTTTTTGTCTGCGGAAGAAGAAGCTGATGCTCGACGTTGAGTGTTGCCCTCGATATAGGGTGCTAGCCACCTGGTCTGTCTAAACTTCAATCCCGAGTGCACGCGCTTCAAAACCAATCCATGCTGGAGGTAGAATTGTAGGAGACGATAATGCACCACGTAATTCTCTTTGCTCTTGAAGGTGAGCATCAGCTTCTTCTCCGGAGCCGATTCCATCACAGGTGCCATCGCAAATCCATTGTGTTCTCGATGAAGCGATGCAGGATATTCCAAATCTACTTTTAGGAAACATCCATTTTCATGATCTTCGCTCCATTCCAAACAATCTTGAAGTTCCTGCTCGCTCATCCACTCGTATTCTCCGATGGGCAGAGTCTCGGACATGGCATAACCATACAGGTTGTTCATGTCCCAGTATGCCAAGAAGTTTGTCGGTTTCCCTGCATCGAAATCGGCAACATATGGATTGTTGGCCTTGACGTATCGAAGGGGACACTGGACGATTCCACCACGTTTTGCCTGTTCGACAAACAAAAATTGATGGATGTTTTTGATGAGTTCTATCTCCACCTTCGTGGATTTTAACATCGCCTGCCAAGAATAACCCGGTGTGGTGTAGCTGAAAGCGGGGTCCAAACCATATGCTGCTATTCCTTTCGAGCGATGGAGATGAAAACGATCGCTCAATAGCGTAACATCCAGTTTCAGATACAGATCGTGATAGTCGGCCATGGTTTGACAAGAGAATGTAGACCAGACGAGGTGAGCATGATGGTAGTCCTCTTCGGTGCAACAGGTGTCGCTAAGACGACTGTAGAATGCTTCTCTCGGTGGTAATGATGTTTCTGAGAATTTGGAAGCATCCGTCATGTATTCGTAGGGGTAAACACCCTTGCGTCTCAACAGTGCTAAATGTTGGTCGCCGAAACATTTCCTGGTGGCGACCAAATCATCGTTGGTGAGTTGAGACGCGAGTGTTGCCAAACTCGAAGACAGAAAGTTGTAGGAGTCCAAGAAGCGAATTTCTACGTGATTGCCATTTCCAACGTCCACCTTCTTGCTGAATGAAATAAATTTCTCATTGGTGCGAGCTATGACGCTAATGGGTTGAGCGTCGCATCCCATCTCCTTTATGAAGATTTTGGCGTCGTAGCCCTCCAAATTGTGAATGAATACAGGAATAAATTTCGGTTTCTTGATTTGTAGATTACAGTTGTTACACAGGGGGGCCACATATTTTCCCGTGTGATGATCGTTGTGGCGAACTTTGACATTTTCGAGGGTGAAGTTACTTTCGCACACACCACACTGAGAGGCAAGGTCGTATGCTTTCTTCTCTTCCTGGGTAAGAGGCTCCATTGCTTTGTCTTCTCTTAGTAGAGGAGCGAATCGTATGGCCATCTGCTTCAAGGTTTGAATGAATTTTTGTGGAGCATCATTGCCACGATGTAAAATAACATTGCCTGTGTTGTTGACCATCAATCCAAAAGCGCAGGCTTCGTGATGTAGAATTTCGGTGGTGCTCGATACGCTGGGATTCGGTTCGCATGTGGCGAGTGGAAGTTGGAAACTTTCAAAGTCGGCGCATATCACCACGGGATGCCAGAGTAATGCCGCGTAGTTGGAAAATGTCATGTCTTGAGAAGGCATTTTGATAGCCGTAGCCGGATGTTTACTACACATTTCATGATGATCTCGGAGTTCTTCATCAGCATTCTTTTTTCCTCGACCGTAGAATATCAGGCATCTGTCGCATACTCGAATTTTATGGTGATCTGTGGTAATTTGACTTCTTATTAATTTTGGAAGATTCTGAATTAGACAGTAATGATAATTATCATCATCTTCGATCAGGAGTAATCTGATGACATGATTACTTTTAATGTTGCTGTGTCTGAGAACGTAGATGGCGTTGTTTTTGTCTAATCCGAAGATGTGTACGGCTATACTTTCGTTTTTATCTGTCTTGTACTGTGCCTCAAATTTACTAATATCTCGTAGATTTACAGGGTAATTAATACCAGCCATAGGTTTTTCAAATTCTGAGAGATATTCTGGCTTGTTGTAGTGGTATAAACAATGTTTGTTATTATTGGCTGGGTGATGATCGGCAATGATGCACCACAAAAAGCATCTGTAATCCTCATTTTGTATGTTGATTATGGCTTTCTTAGCGGCTATTTCCTGAGGCAAATTGATGTAGCTGGATGCTCCCATCGGGTTGTATCGTGCCACCTTCAAAGTTAAAGTGTGAGGCGAACAGCAAAGTGTCCAACCCGATCCACGTTTTTGGAAAGTCTCGTGCTTGTTCAACAAAGCGTCAAACATCTGGTTGCAAATGGCATCCACCTCATCGACGTCGGCGGCGTGGAGACTCTTTACACCAGTGTAATGATGGAAAGTTTCTCGCTCTTTTTTCATGTTTTCGTAAATGACGGAAACGATGAGGTGGATTTTCAACGAGCATTGCAACAAAGCTTCGGTGATAGACGAAATTAACTTGCTTTTGACCGAGCGAAGAAAGTTGTTTAGATCAGATGTTTCTTCAGATCGGAAAGTCTCCTCGGTTAAAATATTTCGAATACTTTCGCCGGCACTCTTCTGCTTTTTTCGTGGCGCTTGATCGTCAACATCGAGCTCTCTCTTACTTGATCCTTCCCCATGCACACTCTTCCGATGTCTACTCAAGTTAGAAATGGATATATATTTCCCACATTGGTCGCATGCACGTTTTGCTTCCATCTTCTCCATTTTTTGCTAAGAAAAAAAAGATGAAGTTACTAAAAATTGCACATTTTTTTGTGGTGTTATTTATATTAGATACGATCTCAATTTTTTCTTAAATAACCAACATGAATCTCTTTGGTTTCCGAAAGCAAACAATGGAGACTGTACACCGCACGACGACAGATCATGAATTTCTACCTTCCGTGTTAACTAAACTTAACGGTCTGTTGATCATTCACCTCAACAGCATTTGGACGAAAATGGATGAGGACGTGGGCAAGATGTTTTACGTCTTCAACAACAATTTACATTTCTACGAAATTCCGATCGACGGGAAACTTCGGATCACCATGAATCCGGAGAACGTAGGCGAAATCAAAATATCTACCGGCAAGAACATTTTCCGAATCAAGCACGACAAAATGCTTTCTAACATGGCATACGATGTTTCTGCAGGAGATTACCTTTACATGGAACTCCTCGGAGATTACGACAAACTCATTCCTCTCTTCGTAGAATTACGAATCGTCTATCCTATTATAAATAACCGTTAACCAAAAATGCCTAACGACATTTTCGGCAACACCAAGCGTGTGGACCACGCAGAAGAGATTCTCATGTTGGACGTTCGTGTTAAGAAGTTGAGGACCGATTTGATCGCTTTGCAGGAGACCTTAAACAAAAGTTTAGAGTCGGAAATCGCTACGCTCCAAACGCAATGTCTCGACCCCATTCTGAAAATCGATTCCGAACTGAAAACGCTCATAAAAAATTATGTCGACGTACCTTCTTACGACAGCGTTCAAAATATACAGTTGAGCGTGGATTCGCTTCAAAATGATTTGGCCAAATTACAGCAATTTCAATCGAAAAATGAAGATTTGGAAAAATTGAAACTCGAAATCGAAGAACGAACTTCCGCAATAGAAAAGAATTTCTCTGAACTTCAAACCGTCGTGAACGATATAGATGTAGAACGCTTGCACGTCGTCGTTTCCAAATTACAAGAAGAATTCACCGGCACGTTGGAAGAAATCAAATCCAAGTTACAGACTTTGGAAGATACCATGACGAACCTACCATCGTCAGACGAACTGCAGGTCATCGGTAAAAGCGTCGCGAACATAAAAATTCAATTGGAGGCTTATCAAGATTTCGAACACATTCAAACCACCATCGCTACGCTTCAGGCGTCCTTGGAATTGATCAACGAAGAAATTAAAAATATTCACGCAGAAGCAAGAGCGTTGACGAGCATACAAGACACGTTGAGCACGGTTCAGCAGAAGATCGAATATTTAGAAAATTTGAACGTCGAATCCAATCTCGCTCATTTTCATCACGTACTGGACAACATACAGGGTGACTTGGAATTGTTACGGACGAGCGTACCTTCGAGGGAAGATTTGGAAAAATTGAAAACAGCGGTGACGGCACTATCCGAATCGAGCGACATCAAAAGTTCATTGAGCGATCTCGAGAGTAGGGTGGCCAATCTCCCCACCTCCAAAGAATTGCACGCTTTGAAAAGAAACATATCTCGAATGCTGAAACGACTAGAAACGGAAACGGCGAACGTGGAACAGATTCGAGACGAAATTAGTTCGCTGGTGTCGACGCTGCCCACTTCGCAGAGCGTCGCCGACCTTCACACGCAGTTTACAGAGATGCGAAGCATCGTGAACGATCTTACCGAGAAGAGCTCGAAATTGAATCAAGTCGAGAACCTTCAGAACATCGTCGTCAACATCAGAGATCAAGTCGGAGTGCTGGAATCCACGCAGGAATCGACGCTGGCCTCTTTCGGTGCCAAGTTGCAAGAACTCAACGAAAACTACAAGCAGTTGAACGTGGAAGTGAAAATCAAACCGTCGTTTTCTGCCGTAACGGATACCATAGTCAAGCATTTGCTGCCCATCGAAAATAAACTCGGACAAGTTCACAGTAATCTGCTCGGCGTCGACACTAAATTCGCTAAACTGCATTCTCTGCAAGCCATCGAAATCAACAGCGTACCCAATCAACAGAGAATCTCCACGTTCGTCGAAGGTAACAAACTGTACATGCTACATCCTTATCATCCGTACTACAAGTTTCTCCTCGATGGCACGATTCAGATAAACGATTTTTCGTACTGGTCTCACGGTAGAAAAGCTAGCGTTCCCACCATGACTTTGATATCGAATCGTGGTGTCCAGAAAGCAGGAAACATTCCTCTGGCACGTTGGAACGAAACGCGCAACATATATGAAATACACGAAGACGAAGATCTTACCGTTTTCGACGTGAGTGCCGGCGATAAGCTGATCATTCAAAACACGAGCGAAGTGCCACCCTCTTTGAATCCCTTCACGCTTGTGCTTCTCTTGAAACGTAATCTCTAAAAAAATGTCTAGGCAAGCCATCGTCGAAGAATTGCATAAACCTGCACGCCGTAACTACGAACGTTTGGCTGTGGTAACGAAGGGCATCGACGACCTCTGGCAAAGTGACCTCGTGGAGATGAGTAGCGGCAATTTGAAAAACGTACATAAATTGAACAAGGGCAACAAGTACCTTCTCACCGTCATAGACACGTTTTCGAAATTCGCATGGGCTCTACCTTTGAAGGCGAAAACGGGAACATGCGTCACGGAAGCATTCAAATTAATTTTTCGCGTAAGCGGCGGCAGACGACCACGGTTTCTGCAAACGGACAAGGGGAAGGAATTTTATAACGCTGTATTCCAAAAGTTTATTCAAAAACACAAGATTCGACATTTTTCGACCTTCACTCACATCAAAGCCAGCATCGTGGAAAGATTCAATCGAACCTTGAAAACACACATGTGGAAACGATTCACGCTTCGGGGAAATTACAAATGGGTCGACATCCTGCCGGAACTCGTCGACACCTATAATGATACGGTACACAGAACGATAGGCATGAAGCCAGTTGACGTTACCAAGTCTGACGAGCAGCGTTTAATTTCTACCGTTTACTGTCCAAAGTACACACCCACGACAAAAAAAGCTAAATACAAAATTGGAGACCGGGTGAGGATCAGCAAATTCAAACGCACCTTCGAGAAGGGATTCACAAAAAATTGGAGCACGGAACTCTTTACGGTGGTTCGAGTTCTACCCGGAAACCGACACACGTATATAATAAAAGATAGTAGCGGCGAGATTTTGAAAGGAAGATTTTACGAAGAGGAACTCTCTAAAACAAAACACCCCGACACGTACCTCATCGAGAAAGTATTGCGTAGGAAAGGTGACAAACTGTTTGTCAAATGGCTGGGACTTCCGGAAAAGAGTTGGATCGACGCGAACGAAGTGATCTTGTGAGTACGTGGAACGTGGTGAAGCGTCTACCGGATCCGGAAAGTCAAACAAGAAAAAAAAGAACGGCGAGTTGCTTCCCGACAGCATCCGCTGTCTGATCGTAGGTCCTTCGGGGTGTGGGAAAACGACACTGCTCGTGGACAATTTTCTCCTCGCACCGAATTGGTTAGATTGGAAGAACAGGCACCTGTACGTGTTCTCGAAAAGTTTGGAGCAATCCAAATACCAGCAACTGATGAAACTGTACGATGGTCTGGACATTGCAACGTTCGCCTCGGAAATAAAACCACTCGACGATTGTCGTGAAAATTCAGTCGTTGTGTTCGACGACGCCATCCTGGAAAATCAAAATGAAATTCGCAACTTTTTCACGCAAGGTCGTCACAAAGGAATGGATTGTTTTTACCTAGCTCAAACGTTTTCCAAAATTCCAAAACAGTTAATACGCTACAACGCTAATTTCATATGTTTGTTTCGTCAAGATCACACCAACCTCAAGCACGCGTACGATGACTACGTAGGCGGAGACATGAACTACAAATAATTTTCGGAACGCTGCTGCTCTACTTGCTGGAACGGTGACGATTTCGGATTCGCAACGATCGACATGACGAGGAAACCCAACGACGGAAAATACAGAAACGAAATCAACGACTTTCTAAACGTTGCAACGTTGTGAGAAACGACGTGTATAAATAACGTCATGTCGAAACGAAAAATCGAAGACGAAAATCTCAAGCTTCGCGATTACCTCGCGAAACGCTTCAAAGGTTGGAAATCCGAGAATCGCGGATTCTACGAAGAGAAGAAACTTCAGGATCAACCTGTGATCGATGCCATCAGCGGTCTAGGTAAAGAAATTAAAAGTGTCACGGAACAAAATAAAAATTTGATCAACGAACTCGTACCACTCGCAGCTAAAAGTTACGCCGTACCCACGCCTATTTCGAGCATTCCTTCGACGCCGTTCGAACCGAAGGATGCACCGGCACGACGTCGAGCCATAGGCAGCACGTCTTCGGATAAGATCGAGTTGGGACCTTTGGCACGAGACTACCTGAGCACGGGGAAATTCGACAAGGATGAAGTGTTCGGATTGTATCCCAGCATGGAAACCAGCGAAGGCGGCGGTGTGGTGTGGAAGATTGGGAAATCGAAGGTGACCTTCGAAGGCAACGACATTAAAGTCAATTTAGGCGACAAGGATAGAATTAGAATTAGAATTAGAATTAGAATTTCTTTATTCATGGGCGAAGTTCAGCCTGTGGCTGCTCTACCACTTAACCCGCAAAATCTACTACAATAAAACAGACAAAATACAATTACTTCTATAACATACGAATTCCATTACATTTTCACTTCTAAATATTTCAGTAATTAACACACTAAAAAGATTTTTTTAAAAAAAACAATTTCTCTCATTCATACACATCAAAATGTTCATCTTGGGTTCGAATCTGCTCATTTTTTGTTTTGATTTGATTTCAACGTAAGCATGCTGAATCTAGTCATGAGTACTGATGATTTGTCCTTGCCGGGTACGGTGGGACTGTGGGAACTCGTCGCCAAAAAGCAGCCGAAAGATTACACCGACGAAGATTACCAAAGTTACAAGGAAATTCTGATCATGACGGATGCCTTGTACCAGAACAACGACGCCTCGCAGAATAGGGTGAAATCGAGCAGCGGCGAGAAGTACAGGAATCTCATCAAACCGATTTGGAACCAGGTCAAAACAGGCAGCGGCGTCAAACGCTACAACATGTTACCCAAAGAATTCGTTTGGGTGGACGACGTTAGGAAACTCGTGGACCGATTGTTGGTGATAGCCGGCGAAGAGAATGCAGGCAATCGTAATTTCTACAACGAGAAGGTTGGCATCGTGGACATGATCAGCACGAAACTTTCCAACTTCATCGTGAACGACGACAAGGGCATAGGTTACCTGATCAAAATCATCAACACGCTGCCTCCGAGATTCTGGAACGTGGCCGAAGGAAAGGGACTCGTGAACGACATCATCAACAAGTTACCTTTCGAGATGCATTTACCTGGCTACCAGTACTGCGGACCGGGTACCAAACTCGAGAAAAGATTGGAGAGAGGAGACAAGGGTGTGAATCCGTTGGATGCCGCATGCAAAGATCACGACATCGCCTACAACACCACGCAGACGGATCTGGATGCACGTCACGAAGCAGACAGAAAGTTAGAGCACGCAGCTTTCGAAAGGTTCGTGAGCAGAGACGCATCGTTGGGTGAACGGGTCGCCGCACTAGGCACCACCATCGCCATGAACACGAAACAAAAATTGGGGTGGGGTATATAAATAACATAGAGTAAAAAATAATAATAATAACAACATGTCTCGCATAACTGATTTGCCGCACGAACTACTATCTAAAATATTCAAAAAGGTAGTTAACGGAGATGTTAATAAACTTGTGATCATAGCTAAAACGACGCCGGCATTTCGAATTCCGTGTGAAATAGTTCTCAAGGACCGTCTTCGGGAGATCAGTGGCCTGAGGTGCGGTGATCTCAACATTCTGGTTTTGGCTGCAGGGGAGAAATTAAACGATAGGTTAGATGAATTGCACGAGGCAAGGCAGGGAAGAAGACGGTATACTGATGATTGGCGCAAGTCTAAGCAGGAGACGGAAGATATCATTACGCACATCATCGCGTTCTCCGAAGCACGAACTTTCTTCCTCTGTTAAAAAAATCTTCGATACAAATCGTGAAAAAAAAAAACTTGATATATAAATAACACACATCGTGAAAAAAAATAATCTTCGGTATATATAAATAACACACATCGTGAAAAAAAAACAATTAAATTTCTCTCTAACACTTTGAAATTTTTCTTTGATATGACGACTGAAAAAATAAGTGATCTCCAAGCATTAAAACAAATGCTAAATTTGTCAGTCGAGTATGTAAAAATTCAGGAATTGGAAGTCGACAAACCTTACACCATAACTTCCGGTTCAATCGTTTCTACCCAGTATGGTCCCAAGGTACGCCTGTTGCTCAACGCACAATACAGTCTATTTTTACCAGATCGATACGCTAACATGTTATCCGACGAGAAGCTATCTATTTTAATCGAGAACAAAACTCGAATCGTGTACAAAGGGACAAAGGAACTTCTTGGCAAGAAAACGAAGCACGTAATAGAATTTGTGTAACGACTGCGAGGCCTTGAAAAAAAATCTCAGAACATTTATATATAAATAACATACCGTAAAAAAACTACACGAGAAAAAATCTCAGAATATATATATAAATAACATACCGTGAAAATAACACATAGAGCATCAACATGAAACCCAAGGGTGTCGTGTACCAGATACCATACTCCAATCTTAAAAATCTAGGTGCCCTCGATGGGTTACTCACCAAGAAACAACGCGAGAAGAAACGTTCTTGCTTGAGCAAAGGACACGGAATGAAATTGCTGCTCAGCACACCTCAATTGAGACGCTTACAGCGTTCGCGGAAACAGCAAAAGATCGGAGGTTTCATATTCAGCATCCCGGCCATCCTGGCAGCATTGGGGGCCGTTGGAAGTTTGGCCGGCGGAAGTGCCGCCATCGCGAAAACCGTCATCGACTCGAAGAAGAACAAGGCCGAGTTGGAAGAACAGAAACGTCACAACCTGGCCATGGAGAAGAAAGGGGGGAAGGGCGTGATGAAAAAGTTTAAAAAAAAGAAACAGCAGCACTCACCAACCGAGACATTGAATCTCTGATCGAACCGTTACGAATCAAACACTTCAGAGGAGTTTTCATGTCCGACTCGTTACGTTCAACCGTCAAAAGAAGAGAATGCGGCGTAGTCAACTTGGACGGTCAAGAAAATCCAGGCACGCATTGGATATGTTACCACAAAAACGATGACAATAACAAAGCATTCGTTTTCGATTCTTTCGGAGGTGTTCCACCTACAAATTTAGTTCATTATCTGAAAACGAACAAAACCTCTATATACTACAACGACGAACGCATTCAAGACTTCGGAGACGTGAACTGCGGTCATCTCTGCCTCTCCATGCTCGCGTTTCTCTCTAAAATAAATAACCCTACGATCGAGGATTTCCAGAAAGCATTGTGGAACCTCAAACAGCATCACTAGGATGGGCATGTTCCATCTTACGAGCGAATCTTCGATCTTGAAACTCACGCTGCACGACGACATCGTCTATCCTAAATCCGTGGCTCTGCGTGCATTCTACAGCATGTACCTCATACCTAACGTCACGCATCACAACAACAAAATTAGCGTCGGAAACGAACACATCGTCGTCACGCCAGGCCAATACAATCTTTCCACTTTGCAAGCTCAGTTACCCAAAGGCACGTACCTTTCTCAAAATTCGGTCACGCACAGAGTGGAAATCCTATCCGCGACGGAGACCGTGGACCTGGGCACCATGGGAGAACTTTTAGGTTTCGAGAACGACACCAAACTCGAAGCTGGCATCAAGCACGTAGCAACCAACATTCCTAAATTCTTGGCCATAGAGACTCTGAACATACACTGCAACGTGGCGGAAGGCATGATCACAAAATCTTCGGACGGATTAGGAGTTCACAAGCAGACGGGAATCATCGCCACTTTCAAACCAAGTTCCGAGTTCATGGAACCAATCATCTACACGCCCTCTTCGCCGATCTATTTTCCAGTATGTCGCAACCGCATAGACGACATAGAGTTGGTGGTGACGAACGAGAAAGGAGACGTGGTGGATTTCGCAGGTGCAAAACCACTGCCATCGTGGAGATCAACGTATAATAAATAACACATAGTGAAATTGGAGCAAATCGAAAGTTACGAATTGCAATCTTTCCCTCCCAACCGTCGCACGTTCGCCAATCTCAACGAAGCGAACAGGGAGATCGAATACGACGTGGACGTAGGGGACGGGTTCGTTCATCCTCACAGAGCGGACCTCTACCTTCAATTCGACGTGGTGAAGAAGGAAAGCGGAGAAGCCTTTCCGCCCAATGCCAATTTGAAACTCGTGGACAACTTCGTGCCTCACCTCTTCTCGCAGGTGGAGGTGAGGAAACACGGTACCGTCATCGACAGAATCGATTATCCTGGCATCACGTCGACGGCAGTGGGAACTTTGAAATTATCCAAAACGGACGCGGCATACTATCTGGCCGGGGGGTTCGAAGCGGGAACCAAAATATCGACGACAAGTCACACGGTGATCTTTCCCATGCGTCTGCTGCCGGGATTCTTCTCCGACTACAAGGAGATCATGTGGAAGGGAGGACTGCGCGTCACCTTTCGAAGAGCGGCCAACGACAACGACGCACTGATGCGATACACCAACTTGAACGTCGACGGCACGCCGATAGCCAACACATTACCCGAAGCAGCGAAATGCGTCATCCGGAGCATGGAATTGAGAATGCCGATCGTGGAATACGAGACAAACTACGCCCTCAAGTACAAAGCGGAGATCTTGAGAAGTCCGCAGGTGGCGATTCACTTTCACAGTTACCAGTGCGTACAGAAGGTGGCATCGGGAAGTCACACGGAATTCGACGTGACGACGCAGTTCAACAACATACAGTTCGACATGCCAGATTTCGTCGTAGTGCTCTTTCAGACCGGGCGCGATAACAACCAGGAGAAAGATTCCAGCAAATTCGACGACTGCAAAAATCAAGAACGTTTATCTCAAGAATGGACGCAACGAAGTGTTCCCGCGCGAGAATTACAACCTCGACATGACAAAAGACGATTACCTCAAACTTTACGAAGCGTTCTCGGCTTACAAACGCGTGACCGAGGGAAGCGTGGACATGTACTACACGCCCAGCGAATTCAAAGCACGCAGGCCGATGTTCGTCATCAACACCACGAAAAGAAAGCAGGTGGTGGTCAACGATCGCACCAATATCAAGATCGTCTGCGAGTTCAACAGTCCGTTGCCCGAGGATACCCTATGCAGCGTCATCCTGGTCGCAGAGAAGTCCTTCGTCCACGACGTGAAGAACGAGAGGGTCACAGAGCAGTTTTAAAATATATCGCTTTTGTCGAACAAGAATGACTTTTCTACAACCACCTATTACAAAAATTTTTAATCTAAAACGCCCAAAGCACTCCAATAGGTTTTGCAGAGTTTTAGGATCAAATCGAATTTCTTAAAAAAAAAATTGAGGAGGGGGGGTGCGCTTGCTTGTAGTTGAGTAGTTATCATCAAAACCTATCCAACAAACCCACAATCATCATCCTAGCTCAATTAGGAGCCGAGAAAATCAATATCTTGGAAAACGTCTTAAGATATTTGTCTTAAGAAAATTTTCTTGATAGACCGGAAGTAACATCTTGACAGACCGGAAGTCGACTTTCTTAAAGATTAAGATAATTGTCTTAAGACGTTTTCCAAGACATTGATTTTCTCGGCTCCTATGGGACCTACAACAATGTAACTTTTTGGTCTAGTGCCTTCACGGATCTCCCCTAACTCTCTCGCCTTTTGGATTCAGAACAACTCGCATATGTGATGTGGTCAGCACCACACAACCACACAGCAGACAGGGCCTCCCCCCATGGTGCAGTGGTAGCGTCATTTGCCTTGTAATCGGCGGCTCTCGGGTTCGATACCCGGTGGAGGCACACATTGGTTCGGATCCCACTTTAAACTGTAGGTCCAGTCCCGATTAGTTTTACTGTGCATAAAGTGGATTTAAAACAGCAGACAGCCCCCTGCAATCATAGTCACAGCCTTTGAGCTGAAAATTCACATTCATAAAATTTTGGGTCTACACTTTTTTTTTTCTTCTGAACATAAATGGGCCTACAGTTGTTTTTTTTTTCTGAGTATAAAAAGTTAAAACAGTTAAGATCCGAACCACACTTTCCACTTGATATCAAGCGCAATAAAAATAGCCTAATAATGTGTCCCGCACACACATTTTTTCCTATCAACAAACGGTACACAAACAAGAAATGCATGCTAAAATGTATGTGTAGTTCTGCGAGTATATTTTCTTCTACAATACGTTAAGGGGCTGTTTTGGTTTGTTTCATGCGAGTTGCATCCACAAT
Organism: Lepisma saccharinum; assembly: GCF_977018435.1. Taxonomy (NCBI): domain Eukaryota; kingdom Metazoa; phylum Arthropoda; class Insecta; order Zygentoma; family Lepismatidae; genus Lepisma; species Lepisma saccharinum. The sequence goes on from NC_139247.1 coordinate 20,103,717, forward strand.
CCCCTTTCACGTCTGTTGGGCTCGTTTTAAAAATCAACTCACAGAATAAAACACCAATAAGAAAACATATCATGCAAGGTACTTACTTTTCTCTGGAACACACACTCAACAGGAACAAAAAAACTTTCTATACTTTGTGTTCTGCGAGTGTATTTCCTTCAACAATACGTTAAGGGGTGTTTGGCTTGTTTCATGCGAGTCGCATCTACAATCCCTTAACGTCTGTTTTGGTTAGTTTCAAGAATCAACTCGCTGAACAGTCGCTCTAGATGATATGGAAGTTTCCATGGCAGAGCTTCGGATTATAAGGGGATGCGAGGAGTGATATGTTGAGCAATAGCCCCTCAATTCGCATTGTCTGAACTGAACGTCATCAACCCCACGTTTTTTTTTCGATGAAAAGCCAGGAAGTACTATTGTTCAATAAACATAAAGAGCGGAAGAGTACTTCGGGCTTTCGATGAAAAGCCCGGAAGTACTATTGTTCAGTGAACATAAAGAGATTTTCCCCTTTTCACGCAAAACACTCGATTTCAAATACCGCTACAATACCAATTTTTACATCATGAGGAGCAATTTACAGAAAAATATCGTAACAGAAGGTCCAAAACATCGTAGGAGAGGTCGCCTGTTAGGTCGTAGCAGGGGCCAGGGATTTCCTTAACAAAAATAAATTTTGATTATCACACACACACACACACATTGTAGAAGATCGCACCTGAGAGTTTTCAAAAACGAGAAACATCATAGCAGATTACGCTGAGAACAAGGTCGTGGTAGATTACACTGAGGGACCTTACAGTAAAAGGAGACGGCCTTATAGGAAAGTCATTTCAAAAGTAGGTCAAAGAGGTGAGAGCAAAATTTGCAGGAGGTAAAAAAATAGCCTAAAAAGTGATGCCAGAGCTTTTTCTGTCCACTTTTCTCTCATTGCAGGTTAGTTTTAATCCGTAAAACGTCGTAAAAACGGATTACGCTGAGAGCAGAAGCCCATTAGCAGATCGTAGTAGATTACACTGAGGGGCCTTACACTAATAGACAGCCTTATAGGAAAATATCGTAAGTCATTTCAAAAGTGGGTCAAAAAGTGAGGTAGCATAAAAGCAAAATTTTGCAGGAGGTAAAAAAATAGCTTAAAAAGTGATGCCAGAGCTTTTTCTATCCATTTTTCTCTTATTGTAGGTTAGTTTAGTGTGTAAAACGTCGTAAAATAAAAAGTAGGTTAAAATGGCCTTCCAGAACGTAGTAGATTACACTGAGGGACCTTACAGGAAAAAATCGTAAGAGGGGACAGCCTTATAGGAAAATATCGTAAGTCATTTCAAAAGTAGGTCAATAAGCATTGCTAGAACGTGCGCCTTACAGAAAAACATCGTAAGAGGAGACAGCCTTATAGGAAAATATCGTAAGTCATTTCAAAAGTCGGTCAAAGGTACGCCTTACAGGAAAACATCGTAAGGGAGGACAGCCTTATAGGAAAATATCGTAAGTCATTTCAAAAGTAGGTCAAAAGGCGAGGTAGCATAAGAGCAAGATTTGAAAAAGATAAAAAAATAGCTTAAAAAATGATGCCAGAGCTTTTTCTGTCCATTTTTTCTCTCATTGTAGGTTAGTTTAGTGCGTAAAACGTCGTAAAATAAAAAGTAGGTTAAAAGAGCCTTCCAGAACGTAGTAGATTACACTGAGGGACCTTACAGGAAAACATCATAAGGGGGGACAGCCTTATAGGAAAATGTCGTAAGTCATTTCAAAAGTAGGTCAATAAGCATTGCTAGAACGTGCGCCTTACAGAAAAACATCGTAAGAGGAGACAGCCTTATAGGAAAATATCGTAAGTCATTTCAAAAGTAGGTCAAAGGTACGCCTTACAGGAAAACATCGTAAGAGAGGACAGCCTTATAGGAAAATGCCGTAAGTCATTTCAAAAGTAGGTCAAAGGTACGCCTTACAGGAAAACATCGTAAGGGAGGACAGCCTTATAGGAAAATGCCGTAAGTCATTTCAAAAGTAGGTCAAAAGACCCTTCCAGAACGAAGCATTCCTCCTACTTACCTTCGAATGTTACTTTCTTATCTCCACTTTCAAATACCCACTCAGCAGAAAAATTTTTCTTGCCAGTGGCCACGGCACAAAGGCAAGGCTATTCTGGGATGATTTTCTGCTTGTCCCAGACGTCCTTCGATTGGTCCCCACGATAACGCGCGGTTTACGACGCGTGACTCGCAACAAAAGACACTGAAAGTGAATGTCCTTTAAACAAAGCAACGATCTTTTGGGGTGGGGCGGTTTAGATAACTTTTACACTCTGTTGTTTGTGGCAGGGGGGGCAGGGGGCATGGGAGTGATCTCCTTTCCCAACTGCCAGTTCTTGGATATGATATTATACTTGATATTTTTGAGACTCAGATACTCAGCCTTATATCCACAAATATAAAAGGCTCGAGAATGTTTATAAAGTATGTCAACTATATGATCAAGATAAGCTAATCTACATTACAGTTTATATTTGTATTGAATAACTGTGCAATATGCTTGAAAATGAAATCGAACTGAGACCCCTTGATGGAATAGGCTTTTGTGTTCTCTGTGTATTCACTATATTTCTCATATCTGCTCATTCAGTTTACATTGTGGCAATAGAAGGTCAAGAGGAATTATGATACAATAATAACAACCTATTCCAGTCCTCGACCTCTATTTTTGCAAAGGAATTCTCTATCTTCTAGAACACAAAAAAAAGCTTCGTTCCTGTTTACAGTATAATATGTTGTTTATATCTAGCAGTGCAAGTGTATGTTAGAATTGAGGCTCGGTGAGGTGAGGCATTCGAATTAAATTCGCCCCTCCCAACTGTAACTTCTGGATCCGCCACTGGTTTGTGACAATTTGAAAGCGTTCTGTGGATACCAAAGTCCTCAGAAAATAAAGACAGAATTTCTTTCCTCCAAAAATTGATTTATTTTACTTCGCCTTTGTGTCATTTTTGACTAATCGCGAAGATGAGGATGAATTGTTGATATAATTAAATTCATGAAGGGACACTCACAAAGAAAACACATCCCCTGGCCGGGATTCGCTGTGCTACCCACTCCGCCATGGAGACCGGATTTCCTTCACAAGGTTAATTACTTCATAATAATAATATTAACGTAGAATATAATATTGTAATTGTCATCCAGAAACAGCCCTATAGTAGAGGGTCGGAGGATAAGGGCAGTTGATTCAGGTTCCGCAACAAACAACTTCAAACTTTCCCAGAACTTATTAGTTAATATTTGTCCCTGGTACTTTCGAATACACATGATTAGTTGACCAAAAATCTAGATTTTTACCACCTAAAAAACTAATGTGAACATGAAAATGTTTTTTTGGTCGCTTTTATATAAAGAAAAGTTCAAATTGCGTTTATTGTGTAATGCTGGTTATTATCAGTTCGTTACAATAATCTGTAATGAAAATTTGTATAATAATAAATGACTATCTAATGTTTTATTGTTGAAAATATTGTCTTTGCATTTACTGTAGTGTCCTAATATACTGATTGGAACAAAGAACTCCAGAAAATATAACTTATATAGTGGTCGATACCAAAGATAATGTACTCTTCCTGCGGGATTTGTAAGCAATAAGTTATTCTCAATAAGGGGACCCCCATAGACAGGGGGCAGAGCTGTAGTGCAACGCTCTCGCTACTTGATGTCCAGGTTCGAGCCTGGGTGAGTGACTGTTGAAATAGCCATTTCCATAAGATAAATGATTTTCCTGTATTTGTAAATATTGCCAATGGACATGAGAACTTGCGAAAAATAACATTTTTTTAAAAAAATCCAGATACTTAATAAGAAACGTTAATGTGATGATATGAAGGACTCATCCAAAATACAATAAGTAACTTCAATTTTTTTAACTAGTCGCTGAATGCAGGGACTTGCACTACTAATAAAACTGTATCTTAGATAGTGCTAAGCAGGACTAATGCTGTTTTTTTCTTTCTCACTGGCGGGCAGACACGTCATTCGAGGTATTACATATATCGATTGTCTTCGACTGAAGAGCTAGAACAATAGAATTAAAGCATGGGCGTAGCCAGAAATTTTTAAAGGAAGCTCGGCCGTTGGTGTAAAATTTATAATCATTATTATGATAATTTTGATTGATTGATTTGATTTATTCTACTTCACTTTTGTGCCACTTTGGCTGAAACCGAGCACAATTTAAAATGAAGACAAGACCGAGAGGGACAGCCGTCTGTATATTCGAGACTTATACTGTCCGAAAGCCTTGTATTGTTCAAGGGTTTGGTTAATCGTAGTGTAAATTATTTTTAGAATTCGTTACAATCAAAATTTATTTAATATGCTTATTGATTTACATTTTATTTAAACATGTTTAATTTTCTAAAACTTTCGTTTTTATGTCCTATTACTAAATGTCTTTAAACACTTCTCATATATTTTTCATTGAGATAATCTAAACGACACCCAGGCTTTTCCTTCGGGAAAGAAAGAGCAACGAGAAAGAGTCTGATTATACAGCGACGTCTGGCGAAGAACGAAAGAGGCCTTGTGAGAACAAACGCATACCGACAAGTGCAGTAATAAGTATCATGTGAGGCGAGAACTAGCAGTTGAGTCAGTACCACACATTTACTCCAAGTCCAACTGGAAAATTCAGCAGGGAATCTAGCCTCGCGTGATCCAGACATTAATCAACTCAACATTTTCTTTCATAAGGCCATGATATCTCAGAATCGATATTATTAGATTGGCCGATATAAATATTATCGATGTCTGTAATATTTCTTTTCTTGATGTGTAAAAAGGCACAAAAGGGGTGTGGAATTTCCTACTATCACACATGGGCTTTTTGTGATCGGTACCACGCTCTGGAAGTATTTAGTCCCCAGGTATGCTCACATGCACAAAAATACTGCCGATCAGTGTAAATAGTAGTTTTGTCTTTTAAGAATAGCATAAGTAAGTTACTATGATACAATTTAGTCAGCCCTTGAAGTGGAAATTTTTGGGTGGAGAGAATGTTCCCCAGCCTTACAATTATAGTTGAGGATGATCCCGTAGTTTCATATGGTTATAGTGAGTCAGGTGAGGAAATGACTTGTTTTAATTGGAAGGGGGAGGTGCACTTCGACATTGATTTTATGGGAATTTGTATCAATAATCAATACAGAAAAAATGCATAGATCGGCACTCATGCCTAGTGGTGTGGCAACCTATGCGAGGTATGGAGTAGAACAAAGCATGGGCGTATAAAGAGCATGGGCGTATAAAGGGAGCTTAGACTATTGGTTTCCACAACGGAAATCAACAGATACAAAGGACAGCTTCGGTGAAAGATACCTCATCTTCGACTTTCCACCAAACGTATTCTAATGATCACATTCACCATTTAACAAGGCACGTAGTCACGGGGAGGGCTAAAAGGTCTGAAGCTCCCCCGAAATCCTAATAATATCTAATTTAAATAGTAAATGGTGGTAATCAATTTTACTTCCTTAACAAGATTTAACATTGGAACGAAAAAAATAGTGTATAATAGAGCAACCAGCTTAATTTGCATATAACTTTTAAAGTCTTTCTTTGAACGGAATATGTAAAAATTAATAACAATATACAATAACTATGAATTTCAGTACACAAACAGTACAAAATGTAAGAAATAGTATGTAACTCATACGGTGGATCAAGTAGCAAAGTCCATCCATTAATATTGTAGAGATATGGGGATTAAAAATACGAGAAAACCTCGACAAGAGATTATTTTATGCTTTTTATCATGATTGTACTGGAATTGTTCGACCGGCGAGCAATCTCAAGAATGCGCACACTTCGTAACTTCCTCGAAGTATTGACTGAGAGGCACATACGTGGGTCTAACATGATCCAGCGTGCTCGAAAGATGTAATATCCTTTCGAAGCAAAATATTATAAAGGTAAGCTCGTTCTCATTTCTCTTATTTTACTCATACACTTTACAACGAACAAACTACAACGATGGTGTACGAAGTTTACGGCTGCATCAGCCTGCAGCCATTCGTGCGGGATTGCTTGGAAGAGTGAGTCAAGGGTCACTGTTTCGAACCTTGACATCAGTCACAAAACGGTCTGCAAGATGCATCCGGACAAGACCATCATTCGCCTGCCACTTATGAACAAACGTAAATAACCTTAAATTCAATCTTCCATATCTCCTTTCTCTTAGTCGGAACAGTTTCAACTCACAAGTATATTTAAGCTCTACCTAAATGTGTTATTGAAGCATCCTGTGACCTCAGATCCCTGATAAGATGGGATTACAACATGGTGGAGCTGCTTCAGGCTTTTCTTGCAATTGAGTACCAATTTAGAAGTTATTAGACCAAGGTGTTATAGAACGCTGTGAATGTCGTCCCTATCGACACCCAGTCCTATTACTCAAGAAACCCAATGGGACTTAGAGTTTTATTTCCGATTTGAGGGCTCCAAACCTATTAATAGCTCCGATTTCCCTTCCAGTACCGCACATTTCCACGATTATGGCAGAGATGGCTGGTAAGAAATTCTACTCCATCTTGGATTTTTCCAGTGCATTTTTTCAGGTCCCATTAACAGAGCGTTTTAAGGACATTACCGCCTTCTCCATTAACAATCTTGGTAGTTTTCGATATGCTCGTTTATGCCTGGGATTGAGAACATCCCCCGGTGTAATGAACCGCGTAAATGAGCTTGCCCTTAGTAGAATAGAAAGTTCAGAACTTTCTATCTACATGGACGATATCATAATCTATAGTTCAAATCTCCCAGACATGATTAACATACTGAACAGAGTCTTCCAAAATTTAAGAAAAGCATCCCTTAAATTATCAGCTTCTGAATGTAGGCTAGCCTTTACTGAAGTAAAAGTCCTTGGTAATCTGGTATCTCAATAGGGAATTAAAATTTCTTAACATATTCTTAAATCCATTTTGGAATATCCCACCCCTAACACCAAACGCAAGCTTCGTATTTTTTTAGGACTTGTAAATTTTACTCGGTGATTTGTGCAAGGATTTGCAGGACCGACAGAATGTTTGTTCAAGCTATTCAAAAAGAATGTCAAGTTTGAATGGTCTGACGAACACCAGAAAAGTTTCGAAACACTAAAACAAATTATAACTTTAGCCCCTATCCTCCGCTCTTATGACCCTAACCGCCCCTCATACGTGTTCATTGATGCGTCCGCAGAAGGCATTGGCGGAGCGCTGCTACAGTCTGACGAAGAAGGAAATTTACATCTTTGGGCTTAATGCTTTAATCTTTAACACAAACAGAGAAAAGAACTGACACATTTTCCCTTGAAATTGCAGGTGCTTATTATGTTCTGAAAACTTTCATCTTTTTTTCTTATGAATCAACGATTTGTGGTCCTCACCGACAATAAAGGATTATCCTATCTTCGAGCAACACCCTAGTTCCATTTTGGGAAAAAGAGAACTTTATTTTCAAAATTGTGACTTCGAAAGCAGGCATATCAGCGCCAGTAAAAATGAACTTGCGGATGCACTTTTCGTGCAAGCTTACCACTTGAAAAGACTAATCAGGACAATGATTTGTTTTTTCATCAAGTATTTCATACACAATCAGAAGATTTTGATATTAGCACAGAACAACGTAAAGACCCTTATTTAAGAGACATTAGTGACATTTTAGAAAACAAAGATGAAGCTATCAATCCTAGGTTAGAAAAACTCTCTAATTTTTATGTACTCTAAAATGGCGTCTGATACAGAACAACCGGAATCAAAACAGGATGTCGGGATATGCTTTGCGTCCCCTACGCGTTAAGAAATCAAGTGTTCGATCTTATTCATACAAATAAAATGAATGGAAGTCACAAAGGCGCACAAAAATCATATAATTTAATGCTCATGCGCTACCTTTTTTTTACATGAAGAAATTTGTCTATGATAAGGTTCGACATTGCATCCCTTGCCAGATCTCAAAGAAACCACAAGGTACCCTCCAGACATTCCCCCCGCCCCTCTTCCTTTCCAACCAAATCATCTTGACGTATGTGGGCTTTTAGTTTCTTCTAAGACACACAAACACAAATATTTTCTATCAATTGTCGATAGTTGTACTCTATACGTCATTACAGCTCTTTTGGCTATTCATGATGCACAAAACACAGCAACAGCTCTAGTTGAGAAAATTTTTCTAGTCCATGGTCTCCCAACCACTATTTATTTAGATCGCTCAACACCCAATTCAAGCTTACAGTTACGGGAGTTAGCCAATATTGCCGGCGTACAGCTCAAATTTATAGACACTTGTGTACATTTCACGAACGAACTAGTTGAGAGCTCATTCAGCTATTTAAAGGAAAGCATGAGAGTTTTTGTATTGGAGAAAAGGATGCATGGTGTGATTATCTGGCTAGTGCCACGTACAGCCATAATATTACACTCCAATCTGGATTACGTCAGAGTCCATATTTTACTATTTTTGGCTATAACCCAATGATCCTAGCAGACCAAGTCCTCCCTTCGAACCCTGACAAAATCTACCAGACAAACGCACAAAGACTTGAACTCCTGACATCCATACGTATCGCTCATGAGAATTTACAAAAGCGTTCCGACCAACAGAAACAGTACACAGATCGCACTTCTAGAAGAATTCAGTACTCACCAGACCAACATGTGTGGCTCCTAGATGACACTCCGACTCCCGGAGTTTCTAAAGCCTTTGCGTCCTCCTATAAGTACAGAGGAACTATTCTTCGAAAAGTTAACGAGAATTCCTATGAAGTTACTTTCATTGATGGCAGAAACAAACAGAAAACTGATACAATCACGGTTTCTAGGTTGAAAGCCCGCTTCGACTAGTGCCATGAAATCCGGCTCACATATGCACTAACATTTATTAACATACATCACTCCCGTTCTCTCTTTAGCCTCCCCGCTATGTACATTGCACAAGCTAACATCCCACGCTCCAGCATTTTCCCACGCCTACCCCCCCTCTTAACTTCCCGTGAACGCAATGCATTTCTGCATCAGAACGAACTCATTTTTATTTTAAAAGCCCAGGATTACAGAACGCCCTCATAATCAATTCCTTGCCTAATACGGTATGCGCCAAAATATACAGTACTGAACTCAAGCACCTTGAACGCGCATGTGCGTTTGTCGATGGGGCATAGCTCCAGCTGCTCGTGTTCTCAGTAGTGAAAAGGAAGTTATAACTCGCTAATAATGTGTATGTAGTGCTTCTTTCAGGATAAAGAAACTGACAGATGACAACAATGTAATGTTCGTCTTTAAATTTCAGTACTGTACCTTTTGGCGCATACTGTAATTAATTCCCTCTGATATTTTAATGTTATTTTTATAATTTGCGATTATACGCATAGTAATAGTCTGAACATATCACTTAGCTGATTTGACTTATAAGTACTTAGCGCGTTTATGGTTCTAACTAGCAAACATTTTTACCCATTTGCTGGTACACATACGCTCAAATGATGGAAAAAATAACAACAAGAAAGAACGAAAGAAAGAACAAGATAAACGACTTTAAGATCAAATGAACTGCGTAGAACATGCTGAACTTTTGGCTTTTGGCCATAGCAATTTTTTTATTTCCGCTCAGGTGTAACACGAACTGCTTCTTTGTAAGCTGCAATGCACTAAATATGTAAACAAACATATAATAAATATAGGCAAATGATCCTACTCTCTCCTTTGATTTTATAGTTCAACTATTCATAGCACATATCCCATGAAAATAAATACCTACTCTCTCTTTCCATAAACTTTTTATACATCTATTAGTTACTATTTTTCAATTATTTTTTAATTTTTAATGTTTTTTCTTTTTTGCTAGCAGCGAATCGAAGGCGCTTAATCCTTTGCCAACATTACATGTAAAATTCTTGCAATTATTTTCCTATACGACATTTAAACATATTACAGACGGAATGTCTCGCAATCACATAGTTCGTTCTATTATCACTGAACTCCTCTTTCTTTTCTCATTTCAGACTCCCACCACAAGATATCTCCCGCTCATTATGCCGTTATCGCGACCATCATGATAGTTTTTATCGGCATTCTAAATTTTATTGATTTTATTAATTATATCTTGCTGTTGTTCCCCCAAATCACGTGTAACAACACCCCAAAACCGATTAAAGAAACCTTCTATAAGTTCCCCAATTGCTTTACAATCACTTTCACATGCCCCGGAGACAACAATTATTCCCCAAACCTCCCTCTTCCCCAGCCCCCTTTCTCTTCTAGTACAAAATAACAAGCAACTATTTCAAACCGATATACCACAACTTTCCGAAAGGACGTAGACTTCCGGTACCTCCAGTGGGACATCCTCCCCCGCCCCCTCTCCCGGCTTGTCCGGCTATTCCCCCAGCTCCCCCGTTGCCCCCATGCGAAATTTTCCCCTGTAAACCTGTCATTTATAAACAGGTCCTTTTAAAAACTCCGCATAATATAAGTAACCCCGGCCCTTCGCCGTCCCTTCGATCAGGAACTGCTTCCCCTAAACCTCGAAAATCTTTTCCAGTTTCTTTTGAAAGTCCTTTTTCTGTTGAGTTTATTACTCGCCACCATTTATTATAACTCTGCTCCGCTCCCTTCTCATTTTCCATATTTTTTCCTTTTCGCTTGTTTCATCTTCATCGCCGCCACTGCTGCTGGATCATTCACCATGACGATCTGCTGCATGTGCTTACGAGAAAGAGATCTTGGCTCTTTGATGTGAACGGATGACAATTTTGTGGAGTTCCATCGCTGAAGGACCCTCTCCCGTCTGGAACAATCGGTTGCTTTCTAATCATCCCGGACGCGCCGCAGTACCGTACCGTTTTACAACCATCCAACTCAGAATGTCGCACCTCAAGCTGGCATCTGACGCTCCAGCGCTCCAGCGCACAGCGTCATCGTACGCTCGAGAGTCACCTTCGCCTGAATCCCATTCTTATGACGTCACGCAGAACTTCCTCGGCAAAACCCCTCCCACCCAGTATTTTTTGACATTGCCTGTATCACGTGTTGCGCTCAGTTACTTTCTTTGGCCGCAAGTGTGTTTCAGTGCTTTTGCCTCGCTTAAATGACGTCGCGTACACGTGTTTCGTCTGCGAATATTTCGTGTGAATCACCAGGTTTGTGCCCACGGGTGCAGTTGTATTTTTTGGTGCATTTACATTTTCATGCCCCGTGTGAGGTACGATGCTACGATTCTTCGTTACGATATGGCATTACTTTGTCTGCTATAGTGAGCACCGCCTCTGGCTACATACTGTGTGTCGTGTTGCCATAGTGACCATCGCTCGATGCTCCGCCCCGCAATCTGCTTGGCTTCCAGAGTGTACTTTGGACTGTGCAAACAATCAACAAACCCACGTGTGTTGTGCAAAGTTCTTTTCGCTGTATTATGGCCTGTGTTTTCCGGCTGTTATAGTGTCCTTTTTGTTTTATTCAAAACAAGTTTATACTTTAATACTGCAAGATTCAAGACTTCGCTCATTAGTGCTCAAACTATTTGAATACACAAGAGGCTTTAACCTAGTTTCAATTTTTTTACGTGTTTTGTTTAACGGTGCTTGGTGATATGAATATTTTGGTGAACATTTGTGATGTTTTGGTGTTCTACGGTTTTGGAATTTTAATAAATGATAATTTTAAATCTAACCTTCTCTGACATGGTTGATCGACCATCGCAGAATGGATCGATTGACTTAACAAGGGGAATGAAGAGATATGGTGCTTAAAATACGAGAAAACCTCGTCAAGATATTATTTTATGCTTGTTTATTTGCTGGAATTGTCCGACCGGTGAGCAATCTCAACAATGCGCACAATTCGTAACTTCCTCGAAGCATTGACTGAGAAGCAAATAAATGGAACTAACATGATCCAGCGTGTTCGAAAGGTGTAATAACCTTTGGAAGCAAAATATTATAAAAGCAAACTCGCCCCGGAGCTCGCTCTCATTTCTCTTATTTTACTCATAAACTCTACAACCAACAAACTTCAGCGATGGTGTACGAAATTTACGGATGCATCATCCAGCTGCCTTTCGTGCGGGATTGCTCGGAAGAGTGAGTCAAGGGTCACAGTTTCGAACCTTGACATCAGTCAATTCGGTCTGCAAGAAGCATCTGGACAAGAACATCATTCCCCTGCCAGGTATGAACAAGCGTAAATAACCTTAAATTTAATCTTCCATATCTCCTTTCTCTTAGTCTGAGCAGGTTCAACTCACAAGTATATTTAAGCTCCACCTAAATGTGTTATTGAAGCATCCCTGTGACCTCAGATCCCTCGTAAGATGGGATTACAACAATATAATAATTATAATTTGGTAAAAATATAAATATACTGACCAAGGCAGTAATTTATTTTATTAAAAACATAAACTAAACGTAACTTTTCAACCTTCTAGCAAGGTCTTCATCAGACTCTGTATCAAGTACAAAAGTAACAAGATACCAAAAACAGGGCATTATATATATACACAAAACATTACTCCCTCCAGACTATTAGAAAGTTGTTTTGGAACTTTCTAGCAGGTGGCTTTCACTATTGAACTGTACTTCCACCTAAAAGGCGAAAAATATATACTTTCATATAGAATGTGGATTGGGCTGAGATGGGATGAGGCTAAGCAGATAGGAAGGGAGAAGAGAATGCTAGTGAGAAAATGGAAGGAAGCCAAGGAAATAGAGAAGAAAGGTGAAGAAGACACAATGAACTGGAATGGGGGACTGAAGTTAAACAAAGAATGGAAGAAAGTGTTAGAAGGAGTGGAAAGGACAAGAGAGAAAGAGGAGAGGAGAAGGAAAAAATGAAGGAAAAAGAGCATGAGATATAAAGCCCAATCCACATTCTATATGAAAGTATATATTTTTCGCCTTTTAGGTGAAAGTACAGTTCAATAGTGAAAGCCACCTGCTAGAAAGTTCCAAAACAACTTTCTAATAGTCTGGAGGGAGTAATGTTTGGTGTATATATAATGCCCTGATTTGGTATCTTGTTACTTTTGTACTTGATACAGAGTCTGATGAAGACCTTGCTAGAAGGTTGAAACGTTACGTTTAGTTTATGTTTTTTAATAAAATAAATTACTGCCTTGGTCAGCATATTTATATTTTTTCATAATAATGGAAACAAGGCTTAATGGTGTTATTATAATTTGGATTAAAATTTATATATTTTAATAACATATAATAGTTATTATTGTAAAATGACAATTATAACAGTGGTAATAATTAATATTATTGTCATCATTATGTGTTAATGGCCTGCCCCCTCTACAAATATTTCTGGTGACGTATCTGCTGATAAGGGATGAGCCCCTCCGAAATAGAATCCTGGCTACGGGACTGCATTTAGCTATTCCATCCTCATCAGCTCATCACTACACTCAACTCACATATATTAATATGTATTGATGTACGTTAAAACAAAAAACAAATACAATTGAGACTGCTGTAGGGGAGTTTGCAGAAACAGACACTGTTGGTAGAGGTACAGGTCCTTTTTCAGTGTTCTCTCATGCTCTTTTCCATGGTTATAAATTCCTTGTTAGTTCCAGAGTTGAGGCAGGGGCAGTTTTTACATTTGGTGCTAAAAAGTTGAATACACCTAGATATGAGGGAACCAGGAATACTTCAAAAGAAAACAACTGAATAATCCAGTGTTTCTCAATAGGTGAAGTGAGGGAATCTGAAATTTGTCATTAGTTTACGTAACCATTTTAAATTATTTTAAAACATTCAGTGGAAATATTTTGAATTTCTGTGTCTTCAGAAAGTCAATGAAAATCAACACTAAAGAAATTAATTTAATGATGTCGGCCTCAGGAGACAGCAAGATTTCATTAGATCCAGTGGTTGACAAGTACTGAAACGTAATTTCAGATTGGTCAACAACCCTAGATATAATCGAACTGTTACTCTTCATACCATAACTTATTAACTGACATTCAATTACAGGTACATATTGATTAATGCATAAAGTTAAAAACTTAGAAAGTATATATAAGAAAAATTGAGATGGTCTTCTAAAGGATTAATTTGCCTGGCCGTGGTCTCAATCGTAAACTTATTTTTTGTCAAAACTGAATATGAGATTTGGCACTAAATTTGCAGCCATCTACATTAGAGATGATGAAAAACGTACAAATCGTAAAATTTTGAGTGAAATGTAGTGAGAACAATTATTTTTTTCTTCAGCTTTCTATCATTTTTCTTAGGTGAGTTAGCATAATTATCGAAACTGTCTGCAAAGGCCTCCATTTCTAATCGAAGACAAGTTTAGAAAAAATAAGGCCTGTTTTGAACTACACTTTCACAGTTGTTAAAACAACAAATATATATATATATATATTTTTAAAAAAATGGTATAACAATCAAATATTGCTTTTTTAGACCCATTATTCTTTTAGACTTAAAACAAGTAAGATATACAAGTTGTTGATTAAATTACTGTATACACTGCATATCAGTGAAAGTTTTATTAAACATGAAATAAATTCAGTAACAGAGGTTGAATGAACCCCAGAGTCGGTTTTGTGCAAGGACAATATTTGATTTATTTCACTTCGCTCTTCAGCCACTTTTGGCTAGTTGTGAAGATGGGGACGAATGATAAGATGAAATAGATGAAGGTACAATCACAAATGCATATGGAAAGCACACATTACAAATCCCAGACATGAATTTAGTGGCCATGGATTTAGACGCCAGAGCCTCGGTAGTCTGTACAATCCAGTCCAGTGACATTGACATTTGGGTATCACCCATCCTGGGAATAGAACCTGACGTTCCTATGTGTGGTGGGTTGACCAGGATTTTCTAAAGGGAGGGGTTAGGTACACTTTTTCTGGTAGTCAGCCCTCATCTTGTAAGCTTTTCCTACCTTTGACGTTCATGTTTTTAAGAATACTGGGAAAAACTCACCCCACCCCCCCTTTTGGCACTCAACTGCCTATGTGGTAGTCCGACACCAAATCGAGAAAAGTGCATCTTTTTTTTAGGGAAGGAAAACCCCAAGGCGGAAGTTTCCCAGCTATTCAGTTCTCTGTTTTCCTAGTTATCAGTTTTTATTCAATTCTCTATGTTTCAAATTAATTCGAAATATAAACACCAATAAAGTTTGCCAACAGACTCAAGAAGGAAGCACCTAAGGAAATGTTTGAGAAATGACGGATTTGCGTCTTTGGCTAACCGACCCTCCAGGTTTTATGACCAAATAATCTATTTACAACTCGCTAATCCCGTACCTCAGCAGGGAAGACTTGAGTAGGCAGAGTTTGGTGGCTGTACCAAAACATCTTTACGGGTTAAAGTTACAGTGGTGTAAGTCACTTTAAAAAAAAGTTAGACGCATAAACCAGCTCTATATAAGTCAATCTGTTAACAGAGAACGTGAAGTAAATCAGAGATTCATTCAACTGTCAACATATGACAGTTTAAGGTCTCGTTATAAATTATAAGAGCTGTTGTGTTGATCAGCAAAGTGCTGTGAGTCAGACTATTTTATCTTTTTAAGAAGGTGACTTACACCACTGTAACTTTAACCCGTCCACTTGCACGTATGGAATCGTATACCCTCCCTAACGGCACGGAAAATGGACGTCCATTCTGCTGAGACTGCACTATACTTTCTAAACCACATTGGAGCAAGAACGTTTCTAATTGGGGGAACAAAAGTCAACCTCACAAACAATATATATGGGGGGGAGGGTCATAGAAAATTTCCTTTTCGTAGAACAGCTCTCTTGAATTTCCAGTTTTTAAATAGAAAGTTTGGATAAGTATTGCATAACTTTAATTTCTATATTTTTTAGAATTATTTATAAACTAATAAAATTTCCGAAACATATAAGGCTGTAGACCTTATTGTTGGGTAATTTTGAATTTTAATGGAACGGAAAGTTAGAAGATTGTACTGTGAAAGTCTCGAACCAGTCGTAATTGTATGTGCACAAAATGGGGAAAATATAAAAATCTGTTAACATTGAAAGAATACCGGTAAGTCCCACGTGTACATACAGTAGCACCGTGCCAGGAAGGCACATTTAGGGGATGTGGGGGCAGGGCCATCGATCGCGGCCATTTTGGAGGTGATATGATCAGCACCACGCTCCTGTCGTCTTTAACCCTTAGGGTTGGCCCCAGCTACCCATTGACTTTACCCCACGAGGTAGCCTCAGAGCCACTTCATGCGAGTACAAAGTCAGGAAAATTTCGATCTTATTTCATCCGCCCGCGAATCGAACCCAAATGAAAGCCAGGCGCCCTACCAACAATACCACCGCGGCTCTCATATTGATGGAATATGAAGAGTTATAGTTCATACACTTTCATGAGGTGTAACTTTCGTTTGTAACAATTGTGGAAGTACAGGGTGGGCCAAAAGGCCCTTACCACCCCTTGTAAAAATCGTTTTAGTGGAAATTGATGAATAACAACCATGTGTGACCACATTAGGACAAGGGGGAAGTCATAAGGTGGGGGTGCCCTTGACGGCGGCCATCTTGAAAGCCGCCATCTTAGATACAAGTCCAGTTTTGTAAATGGGAAGGTAGGCATGAGATCCATGATTTTAGGCTAGAATTTGATAAGGAAAACAATGGTGAAGTCGTAATGTTGAAATCTTCATTTGTTAAAAAGTTACAGGCATTCAAATGTTGGAATCACACTTTTACATATTTATTTATTTATTTATTTAGCAAAAGATCCTTAACAGAACCAATAGTTCCAATTACAAAGAATCTTATTAAAAATATTTACAATAAAGATTAAATATACATTTTAAAAATTACAAAAATACAAAACAACAGAATTACAATATTACAAAATACAAAGCAAAAGATAAAAAAAGACAAAAAGATAAAAATGGCTATGATGCTCTACGTGCTCTACGGAGCGCATTAAGCGCCATGCACGTGTGTAGTCGTTCACCCCAATTGTCCATGACCCTGCTAAGTATGTCAGGTAAAATATCAGCACAGGCTGCAAAGATCCTTTCTTCCAGGTGAGCAAAATTCATGATCTTCTCGGCGTATACCTTGGCCTTTAAATGACCCCACAAATAAAAATCCAATGGAGTCAGATCGGGTGAACGTGCCGGCCACTCAATGGGACCACGACGCCCGATCCACCGTCCAGGAAATTGTTCATGACAATAATCACGGATGTTTAATCCATAATGGGGAGGTGCACCATCCTGTTGGAAAAATAAGGGAAATGTGCCATCCTCGGACAACGCGGACGGCAGGATGAGATCACGCAACATTGCCAAATAATGATCAGCATTAAGGTTACCAAGAATGACGAATGGACCAATTAGTTTGGTACCCCATAGGCCGCACCACACCATAACTTTACCAGCTCCTACCAATTTACATTGATCAACCCAGTGAGGATTGGTAGCTGACCATTAGCGCCAGTTTTGTTTGTTGACCTCTCCTTGCACATAAAAATTCGCTTCGTCGGAAAACAGGATTTTTGAGGCAAATGTGGGATCTGCTTCAAGTTGGGCAACTGCCCAGTCACAGAATTCCAGTCGTCGATCTGGGTTGTCTTCTGATAAATAATGTTGAAGTTGCAATTTGTACGGATGCCAATTGTTTTTCTTTAGGATGCGTCTGATGGATGTACGGCTGACACCACATGCCGCTGAGAGGCGACGAGTACTGCGATGTGGTGATGTTGCAATAGATGCCAACACTGCTATGGTTGTGCCTTCGTCTGTTGCAGTAGTGGGTCTTCCAGACCTGGGTTTGTCCGCTACTGAACCAGTATCCATGAATTTCTGGAAGAGGTTGGCAACACTCACATGAGACACAGGATGTCGATCTGGGTGCCGTTCATTAAATTCAGCTGCTACAACCCTTGCACTCCTTCCACCCCATGCCCTTATTAACTCTTTCCTCTCCTCTGTGGTTAGCGGTATGATTTAGGCACCTGCAACAAATAAAAAATGAAGGTGTGATTCCAACATTTGAAAGCCTGTAACTTTTTAACAAATTTAGATTTCAACATTACGACTTCACCATTGTTTTCCTTATCAAATTCTAGCCTAAAATCATGTATCGCATGCCTACCTTCTCATTTACAAAACTGGACTTATATCCAAGATGGCGGTTTTCATGATGGCCGCCGTCAAGGGCACCCCCACCTTATGACTTCTCCCTAGGCCAAATGTGGTCACACATGGTTGTCATTCATCAATTTCCACTAACACAGTTTTTACAAGGGTGGTAGGGACTTTTGGCCCACCCTGTATTCAGTTTAGGAAAACTCTCTTTGAAAAGTTTGAAAGGAAAGAAGGCAGTCGTATACGTTTCTGGAAAAGATTTGTATCTTATCAACCTACTACTCCTTTATAAAAAGTGTACCCTCCCACGTCACTGCAGCGTGATTTCCTGAAACTAACCTTTAATTCATTCACACTCATTTTAAACAATTTTCATCTCCTTAACAAGATTTCCAAGAGCACAGATGGAGTTAAGCAACTACATAGTATTACCAGAGCGTATAGAAGGAATAGTGTGTGCACTCCCTGAGTTGCTGTGGTCCACCGCCTAGATGGCAGTGGTGACGTTTGTGACGGCGCGGAAGATGCTCGTGTTGCTTACATAACTAACTACATAAGAAACAAAAATGCATGTTACTTACGTTTGGAGAAGAGCTCAGCAGCTGGATAGTTTGGAGAATTTCCGAGATGATTTTGCTGTCTTCGCGGCACTTAATTCCTTTCTTATCTCCTTGGTGCGGAAGAAAAAATTGACATTTCAGATAGTGAAATACGAGTTTAATTAGCGTACGCAGCACATGATCTTCACAGCATCCTAATTGCAAAGTTTTTACAGCAATTATATTTAAATTGTCCAAACACTCAAAAAACATATCACCCCATTCACTATTAGCACATGATAATTTTTTGCAAGTGGAGGGATGATCATCACAAGTGAACGACCGCAATATACCAAAATGGCGTTCTAGGGGATCTTGATTAAATTTTCCTGTCAAAACGTACTTGTAATTGTTCTTCCACAAATATTCGGACACTTCTAAAGTCACTCTTAAGGACTCTAGCGTTTTTTTCTGAAGCGAAGGAATTTCGATTATCTCTAAGGACAGCATTCCATTTTAATAAAGTTGTATGTGCTTCTGATCCTTTATATAGTGCCTGTGCAGGAGTGAATTAATTTAATACTTCAACCAGGCAGTTTAGGTCCCTTGTGAAATTTTCCGTGTTTCACTCACTGCCTTCTAACCCCTCTGCATTAATACTCCGATAAAATTTTATTCCATTAGCCACAGATCTGCTGAACAGCTGCAGTGCGAGTCTTACATTCATTCGTTGGAATGAATTAGGATCCAAATGTGGTGCGTCTGAAAATGTCGAAAGCTTTCTACTAGAGTCAGCTGGATCAGAGCACTTAAGATTGTTTCTGTTTCCGGAAATTCATAAGCATTTTCAGAACTTTTTGTTAGATTGGCTACCGTCAGATGTAAAACCAATAATTCTGACACCTGCTTTTTCCAAATGTATGATAACCTGGATAAGTATTTTTGTGAGAATGTCACCAGGGGTGGCATTCCTGCTAGCATATACTGCTATGGGTTGAATCCAATTATACAGAAAAGGAACAATCATAAAAACTAGAGCATGATTTGCTAATTAATTCTTGCTTTCGTCTGGAGTAAGATTTCCCAAATCAACAAAGCCGTCTATTTTTAAGGAATTCGAGTTAAACTGGATTGCTTCCCTAAGTTTAACTTCATCAAAAATCAGCATTCCGCTACGCTCATTCTCATTCTTTTCACTAAAAAAATGTGTTATAACGTCGATGGCATTGGAATTTACGCCATAAGGCTATTTAAGACCCTTCACCAATTTTCTCAAGTGAGCTTCAGAAGGCAAAGGTAGCAAATCGTGATGCAAACAGTGTCCATACCCCTTGGGGGACTTAATTTTTAAGAGAAGAGAATCCAGTATAAACTCAGAACTGTATCTCATTATTGTCTTACTTTTCAGTTGGCATTTCTTTAAGATTGTATCTATTACATTTTTTTTTTTATTTTTGCTAAGAAACGCGAACTGTTTTGACTGTGTGACCGTTGTCTTTAATTTAGCATCTTTAACGCCTTTTTCAAGCAAATTTTTTTTAGCCTGTGCAACCTTTAGTTTATTCTGCATTCTAATTAAATTGCGTTTCTGATTCTTAAGTTTTTTCTTTTGTAATGCTATTGTATTGCTAGCATCCGCAGTGTGAAGCAAATCATCCTCTACTGATAAGCTTAATGATATATTGCGACGAGTACTTATTTCATTATCATCTGTCCGCAAGGATTGCCTTTTAATGGGAGATTTTCGCTTCTTATCTGTCTTAGAGAGGTATTTGGGCAGATTAGGAAATATATGAGGAACTGCTTCTGGTTTTAATTTCCACCTTTGTCGTGGAATTTCTACTGTTTCGCCATCCACTATGAACGAATCCACTTTCACTAAAAGGTCAGTGGAAAAATGAATATCACAC
The DNA here is from genome assembly GCF_977018435.1 of Lepisma saccharinum. Lineage (NCBI taxonomy): Eukaryota > Metazoa > Arthropoda > Insecta > Zygentoma > Lepismatidae > Lepisma > Lepisma saccharinum. The sequence goes on from NC_139247.1 coordinate 20,124,269, forward strand.
ACATAGCAATTATGACTTAGTTTTTTATCTTTTCTAGGGATGGCACTCTCCCATTTTGAGAAACCATTACTGTCTTTAGGTGGCCTAAAAAAATGTCTACTACCTGAAGAACAGAGATCATATCCAGATCTACAGCCAGGTACGAAACACGTAGACATCTTGTAGTTTTCGCTCGCTGCTGTCTCAAACACAATAATAATGGGTTGAACACAACACAAACTAGTCACAACGGATCAATCACAAATCTAACGACACTAAACTCAATAACGTAACAACGTTGTCATTAATAAAAGTACACAATGCTATTCTAGCACAACAAACACAACGCTCTACATAAAGCGCGGCCGCACTGCAAGCAGAAGACGCTCGTCGCAAGCGAAGGTGCTGCCAGTGTATCGAGTAGTGTAATTGATGCTACAACCAGTGCCGGAAAGTATGAACCCCCCTCTGGCAGATTTGCCTACACTTAAAACTTGCTCAACATGCCCATATGAGCTTTTTGCTCAAGTGTGGAACCCCGTCTAATCCAAGATTTTTGTAAAAATGCCCTCGGAAATTTCCTGAGAAAGTATGACCCCCCTCAGATTGATTTGCCTACACTTATAAAAGGCACTTCTGTGAGATTGTTGTCCATAAACCTGTCAAAAATATGCCCCTCTTGATATTATTTTTGGCCACACCTAAAACTAGGCCAAACGTATTAACACACACACACACCCACACACCCCCCCCACACACACACACTGACCTTGATCTTGACCTTGACCATTTTTTCGATTATTTTTTCGATTATTTTTTCGATTATTTTTTCGATTATTTATTTCGATTATTTTTTCGATTATTTTGACCTTGACCTTGACCTTGAGATGACCTTGACCTTGACCACACCCACCCACATACACACTCACATACACACCCACACCCACCCACACCCACCCACATACACACCCACACACTATGTTGACATGTAAGGCTATGATCAGAATTTTGGCAAAAACGAGGGTCTCTATCTTATCGCAGAAAAAACATTTATTTACCTAAAGTTCCGTTCCCTAGTGATGATGTGTTATATTCTGATTGGCTTATTGTTTCAGATATTTTCAATGCGGTCCGTGCTTAGGGTATATAAAGAGTTTTTGCATTGCATATCAGCCACAAGGAATATAGAGATTAGGTAAAGCCATCCGAAGATTGCCGATCTTGGACGAACGCGTGACGTCGCCGGAGAAGCAGTGAGCTCGGCTGAAGCAGACGGCCCCTAGCATTTAAGTAGTCCAGTTTGGGGAATTGACAAACCTCTTGTGGTGAGCTGAAGTGGTGAGCAGTGTTGCCAACTCCTCACTCGAAAAAATCACCAAGGTTTTTGTTTTTGGGTCTAACCTAACCTAAAGCAAGGAGCTGGCAACCTTGCTTGAGGTATTTTCTCGCAGTGTTGCCAACTCCTCACTCGAAAAAATCACCAAGGTTTTTTTTTGGGTCTAACCTAGCCTAAAAGCAAGGAGCTGTCAACCTTGCTTGAGGCTTGCCTTACAGTGCATAAAGCAAGGTTGCCAACCCACTGGTATTTTTGCCATAGCCTTTTACAAGAAAAAAAAAGAGAAAGGGAAGAGTTAAACAACCGACAGCTTACCCACAGCCTTTTTTGCTCTAACCTAACCTAAAGCAAGGAGCTGGCAACTTTGCTTGTGCAATCAACCCGGTTGACCGCCCTCAAGTAAAAAATCAGCGTTGCCAACTCCTCACTCGAAAAAAAAAAATCACCAAGGTTTTTTTGCTCTAACCTAACCTAAAGCAAGGAGCTGACAATTTTGCTTGTGCAATCAACCCGGTTGACCGCCCTCAAGTAAAAATCAGCGTTGGCAACTCCTCACTCGAAAAAAAATCACCAAGATTTTTTTTGGTCTAACCTAGCCTAAAGCAAGGAGCTGACAACTTTGCTTGAGGCTTGCCTTACAGCGCATAAAGCAATTTTTGCCAACCTGCACACACTAAACAAGGAGAGCCGGCAACAAATATGTACTGCCGTAAAAGAAAGAGAGATGGGTGGATGGTAATATAGTATGTGTGTGCGTGTGCGCGTATAATATGTAGCATTATTAACTAGAGTGTGTTGGCAATTTACTTACAACTAAAAAAAAAATAGAGATGCCAACTTTGCTGTAAGATGAAAAAAGAGAGAGAGAGATTTATGGCTGGCAAGAGTAATGAGCGAATGTGCCATATCGTAATTTTCTAACTCCGTATATCGTGACCTTTGTAAACCTCTCTCGGGGGGGAATATTGTAACACAAACAAACAAACAAAATAATAATTGTTGTTTTTAGGAGGCCTGGCCCCTATAACCTCGCCAGGGTGCGTGGTGCCCAACCAAAAATGTAAAAGTTTTCTAATGGCTGCGGTTATAGATTACCGCACCTCTGTAGAGTTTCACGTGTTTTTTTTTTTCCCCCAAACTTCCATGAAACCCTACAGAGGACCTCCGTAATGCATGCAACGTGTACTAACGACTCTAGTGTTATTTGATGTTGTGATATTTTTTGGATATAGAGTTTTATTGTGAGATATAGACAAAAAATGATTATGTTTATTATAATATTTTTTTGATGAAGATGGAGAATGTATGTAAATAAAATTGCATGCTTTTTTTTAGTGTGTGTATGTGTTTTTGATGTTTCGACAGCATCTGAAACGATAAAAAAAAAATTTTATTGTTAATTTTCACGTGTAAAAAAAACAACAACAAATTTTTTTTGTGCAAATTTTCTGATTGTCTCGTGCTATAGTGCAAAAAAGATATTGTGACTGATAACTAATGAAATTAATATTTGTAAGTGATCTGAACTAGTGAAATTCGTATTGTGCCATTGTAACTGATTGTGCTAGTGCAGAAAATTTCTTATTGTGCAAGAAAATAGATGTTAAAAACTTGTTAAAACTGCTCTGTGACCCTCTCGTTCTTCACGTCGTAGGCGAAGGACTTCTCTGCAATCAGGATGACACTGCATAGGGTATCCTCGGGCAAGGCATCGTGGAACTCGCAGACGATCTTGATGTTGGTTCGATCGTTGACCACAACCTTCTTTCTCTTAGATGTGTTGATGACGGTCATGGGTCTCCGTGCTTTGAACTCGCTGGGCGTGTAGTACATGTCCACGCTTCCCTCGGTCACGCGTTTGTAAGCTGTGTAAGCTTCGTAAAGTTTGAGGTAATCGTTTTTGGTCACGTCGAGGTTGTAATTCTCGCGCGGGAACACTTCGTTGCGTCCATTTTTGAGATAAACGTTCTTGATCTTGCAGTCGTCGAACTTGCTGGAATCTTTTTCCTGATTCTTGTCCCTCCCGGTCTGAAAGAGCACTACGACGAAATCTGGCATGTCGAACTGTATGTTGTTGAACTGCGTCGTCACGTCGAATTCCATGTGACTTCCCGACGCCACCTTCTGTACGCACTGGTAACTGTGAAAGTGAATCGCCACCTGCGGACTTTTCAAGATCTCCGCTTTGTACTTGAGGGCGTAGTTCGTTTCGTATTCCACCACCGGCATTCTCAATTCCATGCTCCGGATGACGCATTTCGCTGCTTCGGGTAGAGTGTTGGCTATCGGCGTGGTGCCGTCCGGACCTAAAGTAGCGTATCGCATTAGTGCGTCGTTGTCGTTGGCCGCTCTTCGAAACGTAACCCTCAGTCCCCCCTTCCACATGATCTCCTTGTAGTCCGAGAAGAAACCCGGCAGCAGACGCATGGGAAAGAGCACCGTGTGACTTCTCGTCGATATTTTGGTCCCGGCTTCGAATCCCCCGGCCTGGTAGTACGCTGCGTCCGTTTTGGATAATTTCAACGTTCCCACTGCCGTCGACGTGATGCCTGGATAATCGATTCTGTCGATGACGGTGTTGTGTTTCCTCACCTCCACCTGCGAGAACAGGTGAGGCACGAAGTTGTCCACGAGTATCAAGTTTGCTGCTGCAGGAAACGCGTCTCCGCTTTCCTTCTTCACCACGTCGAATTGAAGGTAGAGGTCCGCTCTGTGAGGATGAACGAACCCATCGCCTACGTCCACATCGTATTCGATCTCCCTGTTCGCCTCGTTGAGATTGGCGAACGTGCGACGGTTGGGAGGGAAAGATTGCAATTCGTAACTTTCGATTTGCTCCATTTTACATGTATGGTTATTTATTATACGTTGATCTCCACGATGGCCGTCGTAGTGGCACCTGCGAAATCCACCACGTCTCCTTTCTCGTTCGTCACCACCAACTCTATGTCGTCTATGCGGTTGCGACATACTGGAAAATAGATCGGCGAAGAGGGCGTGTAGATGATCGGTTCCATGAACTCGGAACTTGGTTTGAAAGTGGCTATGATTCCCGTCTGCTTGTGACTTCCTAACAATCCGTCCGAAGATTTCGTGATCATACCTTCGGCCACGTTACAGTGTACGTTCAGAGTCTCTATGGCCAAGAATTTAGGAATGTTGGTTGCCACGTGCTTGATGCCAGCTTCGAGTTTGGTGTCGTTCTCGAAACCTAAAAGTTCTCCCATGGTGCCCAGGTCCACGGTCTCCGTCGCGGATAGGATTTCCACTCTGTGCGTGACCGAATTTTGAGAAAGGTATGTGCCTTTGGGTAACTGAGCTTGCAAAGTGGAAAGATTGTATTGTCCTGGCGTGACGACGATGTGTTCGCTTCCGACGCTAATTTTGTTGTTGTGCTGCGTGACGTTAGGTATGAGGTACATGCTGTAAAATGCACGCAGAGCCACGGATTTAGGATAGACGATGTCGTCGTGCAGCGTGAGTTTCAAGATTGAAGATTCGCTCGTGAGATGGAACACGCCCATCCTAGTGATGCTGTTTGAGGTTCCACAATGCTTTCTGGAAATCCTCGATCGTAGGGTTATTTATTTTAGAGAGAAACGCGAGCACGGAGAGGCAGAGATGACCGCAGTTCACGTCTCCGAAATTTTGAATGCGTTCGTCGTTGTAGTATATGGAGGTTTTGTTCGTTTTCAGATAATGAATTAAATTTGTAGGTGGAACACCTCCGAAAGAATCGAAAACGAATGCTTTATCATTGTCGTTTTTGTGGTAACATATCCAATGCGTGCCTGGATTTTCTTGACCGTCCAAGTTGACTACTCCGCATTCTCTTCTTTTGACGCTTGAAGGTAACGAGTCGGACATGAAAACTCCTCTAAAGTGTTTGATTTGTAACGGTTCAATCAGAGATTCAATGTCTCGGTTGGTGAGTGCTTCTGTTTCTTTTTTTTAAACTTTCTCATCACGCCCTTTCCTCCTTTCTTCTCCATGGCCATGTTGTGACGTTTCTGTTCTTCCAACTCGGCCTTGTTCTTCTTCGAGTCGATGACGGTTTTCGCGATGGCGGCACTTCCGCCGGCCAAACTTCCAACGGCCCCCAATGCTGCCAGGATGGCCGGGATGCTGAATATGAAACCTCCGATCTTTTGCTGTTTCCGCGAACGTTGCAATCTTTTCAATTGAGGTGTGCTGAGCAGCAATTTCATTCCGTGTCCTTTACTCAAGCAAGAACGTTTCTTCTCGCGTTGTTTCTTGGTGAGTAACCCATCGAGAGCACCTAGATTTTTTAGATTGGAGTATGGTATCTGGTACACGACACCCTTGGGCTTCATGTTGATGCTCTATGTGTTATTTTCACGGTATGTTATTTATATATATATTCTGAGATTTTTTTTTTGTGTAGTTTTTTACGGTATGTTATTTATATATTTTCAAAGCCTCGCAGTCGTTACACAAATTCTATAACGTGCTTCGTTTTCTTGCCAAGAAGTTCCTTTGTCCCCTTGTACACGATTTGAGTTTTGTTCTCGATTAAAATAGATAGCTTCTTGTCGCATAACATGCTAGCGTATCGATCTGGTAAAAATAGACTGTATTGTGCGTTGAGCAACAGGCGTACCTTGGGACCATACTGGGTAGAAACGATTGAACCGAAAGTTATCGTGTAAGGTTTGTCGACTTCCAATTCCTGAATTTTTACATACTCGACTGACAAATTTAGCATTTGTTTTAATGCTTGGAGATCACTTATTTTTTCGGTCGTCATATCAAAGAAAAATTTCAAAGTGTTAGAGAGAAATTTAATTGTTTTTCACGATGTGTGTTATTTATATATACTGAAGATTATTTTTTTTCACGATGTGTGTTATTTATATATCAAGTTTTTTTTGACACGTATATATATTATTATTTTTTTTTAACAGAGGAAGAAAGTTCGTGCTTCGGAAAACGCGAGGATGTGCGTAGTGATATCTTTCTTCTCCTGCATAGACTTGTACCAATCATCAGTATACTGTCTTCTTCCCTGCATCGCCTCGTACAGTTCGTCCGACCTCTCCTCCAATTTTTCCCCTGCAGCCGAAAGCAGAATGTTGAGATCACCGCACCTCAGGCCGCTGATCTCCCGAAGAAGGTCCTTGAGAACCATTTCACAAGGGATGCGAAATTCCGGCGTCGTTCTTGCTATGATTAGAAGTTTATTAACATCTCCGTTTACTACTTTCTTGAATATTTTAGATAGTAGCTCGGGTGGCAAATTAGTTATGTAATCCATGTTGTTTTTTTTTACTGTATGTTATTTATATACCCCACCCCAATTTTTGTTTCGTGTTCATGGCGATGGTGGTGCCTAGTGCGGCGACCCGTTCACCCAACGATGCGTCTCTACTCACGAATCTTTCGAAAGCTGCGTGCTCTAACTTTCTGTCTGCTTCGTGACGTGCATCCAGATCCGTCTGCGTGGTGTTGTAGGCGATGTCGTGATCTTTACATGCGGCGTCCAACGGATTCACACCCTTGTCTCCTCTCTCCAATCTTTTCTCGAGTTTGGTACCCGGTCCGCAGTACTGGTAGCCAGGTAGATGCATCTCGAAAGGTAACTTGTTGATGATGTCGTTCACGAGTCCCTTTCCTTCGGCCACGTTCCAGAATTTCGGAGGCAGCGTGTTGATGATTTTGATGAGGTGACCTATGCCCTTGTCGTCGTTCACGATGAAGTTGGAAAGTTTCGTGCTGATCATGTCCACGATGCCAACCTTCTCGTTGTAGAAATTACGGTTGCCTGCATTCTCTTCGCCGGCTATCACCAACAATCGGTCCACGAGTTTCCTAACGTCGTCCACCCAAACGAATTCTTTGGGTAACGTGTTGTAGCGTTTGACGCCGCTGCCTGTTTTGACCTGGTTCCAAATCGGTTTGATGAGATTCCTGTACTTCTCGCCGCTGCTCGATTTCACCCTATTCTGCGAGGCGTCGTTGTTCTGGTACAGGGCATCCATCATGATCAGAATTTCCTTGTAACTCTGGTAATCTTCGTCGGTGTAATCTTTCGGCTGCTTTTTGGCGACGAGTTCCCACAGTCCCACCGTACCCGGATACCTGGTCCAACTATCCTTGTCGCCTAAATTAACTTTAATGTCGTTGCCTTCGAAGGTCACCTTCGATTTCCCAATCTTCCACACCACACCGCCGCCCTCGCTGGTTTCCATGCTGGGATACAATCCGAACACTTCATCCTTGTCGAATTTCCCTGTGCTCAGGTAGTCTCGTGCCAAAGGTCCCAACTCGATTTTATCCGAAGACGACGACGTGCTGCCTATGGCTCGACGTCGTGCAGGTGCATCCTTCAGTTCGAACGGCGTCGAAGGAATGCTCGAAATGGGCGTGGGTACGGCGTAACTTTTAGCTGCGAGCGGTACGAGTTCATTAATCAAATTTTTATTTTGTTCCGTGACACTTTTAATTTCTTTACCTAGACCGCTGATGGCATCGATAACAGGTTGATCCTGACGTTTCTTCTCTTCGTAGAATCCGCGATTCTCGGATTTCCAACCTTTGAAGCGTTTCGCGAGGTAATCGCGAAGCTTGAGATTTTCGTCTTCGATTTTTCGTTTCGTCATGACGTTATTTATATACGTCGTTTCTCACAACGTTGCAACGTTTAGAAAGTCGTTGATTTTGTTTCTGTATTTTCCGTCGTTGGGTTTCCTCGTCATGTCGATCGTCGCGAATCCGAAATCGTCACCGTTCCAGCAAGTAGAGCAGCCTTCCGAAAATTGATTGTAGTTCATGTCTCCGCCTACGTAGTCATCGTACGCGTGCTTGAGGTTGGTGTGATCTTGACGAAACAAACATATGAAATTAGCGTTGTCGCGCACTAACTGTTTTGGAATTTTGGAAAACGTTTGAGCTAGGTAAAAACAATCCTTTCTTTTGTGACGACCTTGCGTGAAAAAGTTGCGAATTTCATTTTGATTTTCCAGGATGGCGTCGTCGAACACAACGACTGAATTTTCACGACAATCGTCGAGTGGTTTTATTTCCGAGGCGAACGTTGCAATGTCCAGACCATCGTACAGTTTCATCAGTTGCTGGTATTTGGATTGCTCCAAACTTTTCGAGAACACGTACAGGTGCCTGTTCTTCCAATTTAACCAATTCGGTGCGAGGAGAAAATTGTCCACGAGCAGTGTCGTTTTCCCACACCCCGAAGGACCTACGATCAGACAGCGGATGCTGTCGGGAAGCAACTCGCCGTTCTTTTTCTTCGTTTGACTTTCCGGATCCGGTAGACGCTTCACCACGTTCCACGTACTCACAAGATCACTTCGTCCGCGTCGATCCAACTCTTTTCTGGAAGTCCCAGCCATTTGACAAACAGTTTGTCACCTTTCCTACGCAATATTTTCTCGATGAGGTACGTGTCGGGGTGTTTCGTTTTAGAGAGTTCCTCTTCGTAAAATCTTCCTTTCAAAATCTCGCCGCTACTATCTTTTATTATATACGTGTGTCGGTTTCCGGGTAGAACTCGAACCACCGTAAAGAGTTTCGTGCTCCAATTTTTTGTGAATCTCTTCTCGAAGGTGCGTTTGAATTTGCTAATCCTCACCCGGTCTCCAATTTTGTATTTAGCTTTTTTTGTTGTGGGTGTGTACTTTGGACAGTAAACTGTAGAAATTAAACGCTGCTCGTCAGACTTGGTAACGTCAACTGGCTTCATGCCTATCGTTCTGTGTACCGTATCATTATAGGTGTCGACGAGTTCCGGCAGGATGTCGACCCATTTGTAATTTCCCCGAAGCGTGAATCGTTTCCACATGTGTGTTTTCAAGGTTCGATTGAATCTTTCCACGATGCTGGCTTTGATGTGACTGAAGGTCGAATAATGTCGAACGTCATGTTTTTGAATAAACTTTTGGAATACAGCGTTATAAAATTCCTTACCGTTGTCTGTTTGCAGAAACCGTGGTCGTCTGCCACCGCTTTCGCGAAAAATTGTCTTGAATGCTTCCGTGACGCACGTTCCCGTTTTCGCCTTCAAAGGTAGAGCCCATGCGAATTTCGAAAACGTGTCTATGACGGTGAGGAGGTACTTGTTGCCCTTGTTCAATTTATGTACGTTTTTCAAATTGCCGCTACTCATCTCCACGAGGTCACTTTGCCAGAGGTCGTCGATGCCCTTGGTTACCACGGCCAAACGTTCGTAGTTACGGCGTGCAGGTTTATGCAATTCTTCGACGATGGCTTGCCTAGACATTTTCTTAGAGATTACGTTTCAAGAGAAGCACAAGCGTGATGGGATTCAAAGAGGGTGGCACTTCGCTCGTGTTTTGAATGATCAGCTTATCGCCGGCACTCACGTCGAAAACGGTGAGATCTTCGTCTTCGTGTATTTCATATATGTTGCGCGTTTCGTTCCAACGTGCCAGAGGAATGTTTCCTGCTTTCTGGACACCACGATTCGATATCAAAGTCATGGTGGGAACGCTAGCTTTTCTACCGTGAGACCAGTACGAAAATTCGTTTATCTGAATCGTGCCATCGAGGAGAAACTTGTAGTACGGATGATAAGGATGCAACATGTACAGTTTGTTACCTTCGACGAACGTGGAGATTCTCTGTTGATTGGGTACGCTGTTGATTTCGATGGCTTGCAGAGAATGCAGTTTAGCGAATTTAGTGTCGACGCCGAGCAGATTACTGTGAACTTGTCCGAGTTTATTTTCGATGGGCAGCAAATGCTCGACTATGGTATCCGTTACGGTAGAAAACGACGGTTTGATTTTCACTTCCACGTTCAACTGCTTGTAGTTTTCGTTGAGTTCTTGCAACTTGGCGCCGAAAGAAGCCAGCGTCGATTCCTGTGTGGATTCCAGCACTCCGACTTGATCTCTGATGTTGACGACGATGTTCTGAAGGTTCTCGACTTGATTCAATTTCGAGCTCTTCTCGGTAAGATCGTTCACGATGCTTCGCATCTCTGTAAACTGCGTGTGAAGGTCGGCGACGCTCTGGGAAGTGGGCAGCGTCGACACCAGCGAACTAATTTCGTCTCGAATCTGTTCCACGTTCGCCGTTTCCGTTTCTAGTCGTTTCAGCATTCGAGATATGTTTCTTTTCAAAGCGTGCAATTCTTTGGAGGTGGGGAGATTGGCCATTTTACTCTCGAGATCGCTCAATGAACTTTTGATGTCGTTCGAATCGGATAGTGCCGTCACCGCTGTTTTCAATTTTTCCAAATCTTCGCTCGAAGGCACGCTCGTCCGTAACGATTCCAAGTCACCCTGTATGTTGTCCAGTACGTGATGAAAATGAGCAAGATTCGTTTCGACGTTCAAATTTTCTAAATATTCGATCTTCTGCTGAACCGTGCTCAACGTGTCTTGAATGCTCGTCAACGCTCTCGCTTCAGCGTGAATATTTTTAATTTCTTCGTTGATCAATTCCAGAGACGCCTGAAGCGTAGCGATGGTGGTTTGAATGTGTTCGAAATCTTGATAGGCCTCCAATTGAATTTTTATGTTCGCGACGCTTTTACCGATGACCTGCAGTTCGTCCGACGATGGTAGGTTCGTCATTGTATCTTCCAAAGTCTGCAACTTGGATTTAATTTCTTCCAACGTGCTGGTGAATTCTTCTTGTAATTTGGAAACGACGACATGTAAGCGTTCTGCGTCTATATCGTTCACCACGGTTTGAAGTTCAGAGAAATTCTTTTCTATTGCGGAAGTTCGTTCTTCGATTTCGAGTTTCAATTTTTCCAAATCTTCATTTTCTGATTGAAATTGCTGTAATTTGGCCAAATCATTTTGAAGCGAATCCACGCTCAACTGTATATTTTGAACGCTGTCGTAAGAAGGTACGTCGACATAATTTTTTATCAGCGTTTTCAGTTCGGAATCGATTTTCAGAATGGGGTCGAGACATTGCGTTTGGAGCGTAGCGATTTCCGACTCTAAACTTTTGTTTAAGGTTTCCTGCAAAGCGATCAAATCGGTCCTCAACTTCTTAACTCGAATGTCCAACATGAGAATCTCTTCTGCATGGTCCACACGCTTGGTGTTGCCGAAAATGTCGTTAGGCATTTTTGGTTAACGGTTATTTATAATAGGATAGACGATTCGTAATTCTACGAAGAGAGGAATAAGTTTGTCGTAATCTCCGAGGAGTTCCATGTAAAGATAATCTCCTGCGGACACATCGTACGTAATGTTAGAAAGCATCTTGTCGTGCTTGATTCGAAAAATGTTTTTGCCGGTAGAAATTTTGATTTCGCCTGCGTTTTCCGGATTCACGGTGATTTGAAGTTTCCCGTCGATCGGAATTTCGTAGAAATGTAAATTGTTATTAAAAACATAAAACATCTTGCCCACATCGTCATTCAGTTTCGTCCAAATGCTGTTGAGGTGAATAATCAACAGACCGTTGAGTTTAGGTAACACGGAAGGTAAGACTTCATGATCTGGTATGGTTTCCATAATGATCTGTTTTTTGAAACCGAACAAATTCATAGGCATGCTGGTTATTTAAGAATACAGTCAAAGTTTTTTGTAATGACAGTCAAAGTGTTTTTTTTTTTTTGTTTTGTTTTGTTTTTATGAATCTTCTGTTGAAGATGGACATATGTTGCAGGTTTTGCTTTCTGCTAAGCGATAGTGCCCCCACGGCAATGTGTGAATACCACACTCGAGGACGCACCTCTTGTCGTCGTTGGGATCCAGCGCAATTTTTCTAACTTTGTTTGTGGTGATGATATGGTCGACGCTCTGGATGCGTTGTTCTTCTCTTAGAACCGACGACCTGGTCTTGAGGCAATCGACAAAGTCCTCGAATGCGAGATGCTCCCGAACCACCTGTCTGCCGACACCCTTGGCTTTCTTGGTAACGCTGCCCTCGGCTTTGATGGCATAGGCCTTGGCGCGAAGACCCGCAAACTCGAGAATTACATCACCGTCCTTCTCGTCTTTGAGTTTGCCAGGTACTTTTTTGTTTCGGGGCAGGATGCCGTACTGGTTCGGCTGGGGATAGCCCGAGGTGTCGAAGAGGTTAACCAAAGCTGGTACCGTGACTATATCCCTGTATGCATCGGCTGAGTGGACGTGGTACACCAAGCTGTCCGTGTCCGTGTAGAGAAGCGAGATGTTGTGGCTATAATGTGGACGTAATATGTCATAGTACGTCTCGAACATGTGCAGCTTGCTCTGGTCTAATACTGAGGCACCAACATAAATTGGCTTGTCGAGTTTTACCTCACTCTTCCTCATATGCACCAGAGCAAGCTGCTCATTATAAATGGTCCTCGATTTGAATAACGGGTTCGCTACGAGCCTGCGACATTGTGCTTTCCTCGTTACCAATTTTATGTCCATGCGATTCCGTACATTCTCCATAGTTTTGCCAAACACCGCATTGTTCATAAGCTTGAAGAAATCCTTATCAAGCTCGGACGTGGCTGCAGTGCGGTGTTTGGTGTTGACTTCAATATATGGCTTCAACCATGGAGAATGCTCGAACTTGAGGATGCGGTGAACTGCGTGGACGGTAACCCCTTGCTTCATCAACCACCGGAGATTCTGGTAGTGTAGGACGTAATTCTTCTTGGGCTCGAAGTCCATGACGAGCTTCTTCTGGTTGGAATCGGGTGGACACTTGAACTCGGGTGCAGGGGGAAGATCGCAGAACAAATCCTGCAGCTTCTCGGAGAACTCAAGGTCCACCTCGGCGAAGAACCCATGTTCCGAATCGTCGAAGCTTTCGACGTCGAAGTTGGAAGGGTCAGCCCACTCGAAGCCTCTAAAGGGGAGTGGCTGCATCATGGAGTGTCCGTAGAGGTTATTGACGTCCGTGTACATGATGTAGCTGGACGGTTGTGAGCGGTCGTAACCGGTGGCCATGTGGTGATTGTTGGCGCGCGAGTGTCGCTGCGACACCTGGACCATTCCACCCCGCACGGCGCGTTCCACAAACAGCATCATGTCCACGTTCGAAAGAAGCTCCAGCTTGATCTTCGTCACCAGAAACATGGCTGACCACGCCAGTCCGGGGAGACTGTAGAAGTAGGCAGGGTCCAGCTGGTAGATCTTCATTGCGGTCGCACGGAACGTCTGGAACACGTCGGCGAGGAGCGTCACGTCAAGTCTGAGGTAGGCGTCGTGGTAGTCCCCAAGAGTTCGACAGCCCAGCTTGTGCCACATGGACTGGGCGTGGTGATAGTCATCCTCAGAGATGCCCGAGCCTCGCAGCTTGCTATAGAACTTCGCCTGGGGAGGTAGCGTCGTCTCCGCGAACTTGGAAGGATCTGTGACGTATTCGTAGGGATAGACCCCCTTACGCTTGAAGAGGCCGGCGTCCAATTTCGGAAAGTTTCCGGAGGTAATAAGCATTTGCTCGTCGCTAAGCTTCCCTGCGAGAGCATCGAGGCTGGCCGGGAGGAACCTCAGGGAGTCGAGGAAGCGAAGCTCGACGGTAGAGTGTGATCCTGGGATTCGCACCCACTTGCTCAAGCTAATGTAACGCTCCTCGTTCTGCGCCAGGACGTTGATTCGCATGTCGTCGTACCCAAGATGCTTGACGAGGTGGTGGAAGTCGTATCCCGAGCCATTATGAAAAAACACAGGGATAAATCGCGGGTCCCGAGCCATGAGGTTGCATCCGTTGCACCAAGGACCAACATACCTACCGTCAAAATGATCGTGGTGTTGGACTTTACGGTTGTTGGCGGTGTACTCCTTGACGCAGACAGGGCAAGCGATGGACTCGTCGTGTCTACGCTGATCGTCGGGGGACAGTGGGAGCATAGACTTGGGGGCCAACAGTACCTTCCCTATCTCGCTGGCTTCCACAACCATCCTCTCGAGGAAGTGTTTGGCTGCGTCGGGACCACGGTACACGTAGGGCTCGGGGGCAATGTGCTGGCCACGTCGCACCACAACGTATGCATAACTCGAAGCCTCGTGGAGTTGGTAAGGGGTGGTGGAAGAAACTTCAGGGTCAGGATCGCAAGTGGACAGGGGTTTGAGGAAGGCCTCGAAATCCGCGATGATGATAGCGGGGTGCTCCACCATAGCACCGTGCATGTGGAAACGCTCCACGGTACCAGGTTTGGGCAAGACTGCCACACCCGGCTCGTTGTTACTACAGTAGATCTTGTGGCTGGCAAGCTTCTCTGCAGCGATGTTGGAGCCTCGAACATGTTGGTAGTCCTGCTGTTCTCGATTGTCAAAAGTTGACAAGCACCTGCGACAAACTTCTATGCTACCATGATGCTTCCTTGTTTGGCTCGACACCAACCGGGAGAGGGAACGGATGAGGGTGTAGTGGTGATGGGTCTCGTCCTTGATAAGTAGGAGATGGATTTCTCGAGCATCATTGTTGTTTACGTCACTCACCCGGATGGGGTACACCGCATTTTCGTCAGTGAGACCGTAAACATTGATGGCCAACCGAGGGTTGTGTGTACGGGCCTCAAACTTTCGAATATCCGGGACCTCTACCGGGTAGTCGATCCCAGCCATCTCAACTTCCAGCTCTGACTCGTAGGGTAGGTAGTGGTTAACTCGGCGTGGTTGGTTTTTCCAGTGGACAGGGTGTAATGCTGCAAGCACCGACCAGAGAAAGCACTTGGCGTCACTGTTCTGAATGTTCAGGACGGCCTTCTTTGCCGCAATAGTAGGTGGTAAGGGGACGTAGCTGGAGGCGGAGAGAGGCACGAACTTACAAAGTTTGACGCACAGTTCGTGAGGCTCGCCACACAGCGAACCCCCCGAGCCTTTAGCTTCATGTTCTTCTTGTTTCGCCACCAGCTCCTCTGCAAACTGGTTGTAGATGACCTCGAGGTTGTCGACATCCGCCAGATGCAGCGTCTTCGCCTTGGTGTTGTGGCAGAAGCTGTAAATTTCATCGGAGGGCTTCTTGTACTGGCAACGTAGCGATGCGTAGAATTTGATGGAGTGCGTTGCAAGCGCATCACCGAGGATGGAAATAATCTCTGCTCGCTTCTCCTCCAAAAAGCTACGCACGTCGCATGAGCCCTCCGAAGTGATGACAAAGTCCTCTAACAACCGCTCGAAAGCAGTCTGGTTCGCTTTCGCCACAGGCTTGACGCGTTTGGCAGGTGGTGCATTGATGGAGGCTGCTTCTGCCTTTTTCTTGGTCGAGCTGGTCGACGGTTGGGGGACAGGTGCTTCGACGACAACTTTGCATGATGTTATATGCCTCTTCAAATTATTAATGGTAATAGGTATACCGCACCTGGGACATGGTTTTTTAGCGGTTACACGCTTACCAGGTGTGCAGGTACGACAATGTCTTGCAAAATGTGCGCTTGATATGGTTATCTTGCACACAGGGCAACTTTTCTCAGATTGCATTTTTTTGGGGGGTATGTTTATTTATATGTGATCTGCTGGTGGTAGAGTGTTTACAAAAAAATATCTTACGAGAAAAATTTTGCAGGCTAATTCTAATTAGTGTTAGTTTGAGGGGTATATTTATATATGGGTGGCGTTGTTTTCCTCAAATATGTATTTTAATAAACCCTGTAAAAAAATTTAAAAAAATATATAAGAAGTTTGAGAAAAAAAACACGTGAAACTCTACAGAGGTGCGGTAATCTATAACCGCAGCCATTAGAAAACTTTTACATTTTTGGTTGGGCACCACGCACCCTGGCGAGGTTATAGGGGCCAGGCATCCTAAAAACGACAATTATTATTTTGTTTGTTTGCTTGCGTCACAATACAGGCGCGCGCGCGCGTGTGTGTGGCACATCGTTCCCCCGAGAGAGGTTTACAAAGGTCACGATATACGGAGTTGGAAAATTACGATATGGCGCATTCGCTCGTTACTGTTGCCAGCCATAAATCTCTCTCTCTCTCTCTCTTCATCTTACACCAACGTCGGCATCTCTATTTTTTTTTTAGTTGTAAGTAAATTGCCAACACACTCTAGTTAATAATGCTACATATTATACACACACACGCACACACATACTGCGTTGCCATCCACCCATCTCTCTTTCTTTTACGGCAGTACATATTTGTTGCCGGCTCTCCTTGCCCAGTGTGTGCAGGTTGGCAAAAATTGCTTTATGCGCTGTAAGGCAAGCCTCAAGCAAAGTTGCCACCTCCTTGCTTTAGGTTAGGTTAGACCAAAAAAAATCTTGGTGATTTTTTTTCGAGTGAGGAGTTGCCAACGCTGATTTTTACTTGAGGGCGGTCAACCGGCTTGATTGCACAAGCAAAATTGCCAGCTCCTTGCTTTAGGTTAGGTTAGAGCAAAAAAAACCTTGGTGATTTTTTTTTTCGAGTGAGGAGTTGGCAACGCTGATTTTTTACTTGAGGGTGGTCAACCGGGTTGATTGCACAAGCAAAGTTGCCAGCTCCTTGCTTTAGGTTAGGTTAGAGCAAAAAAGGCTGTGGGTAAGCTGTCGGTTGTTTAACTCTTCCCTTTCTCTTTTTTTTTCTTGTAAAAGACTATGGCAAAAGTACCAGTGGGTTGGCAACCTTGCTTTATGCACTGTAAGGCAAGCCTCAAGCAAGGTTGTCAGCTCCTTGCTTTTAGGCTAGGTTAGACCCAAAAAAAAAAACCTTGGTGATTTTTTCGAGTGAGGAGTTGGCAACACTGCGAGAAAATACCTCAAGCAAGGTTGCCACCTCCTTGCTTTAGGTTAGGTTAGACCCAAAAACAAAAACCTTGGTGATTTTTTCGAGTGAGGAGTTGGCAACACTGCTCACCACTTCAGCTCACCACAAGAGGTTTGTTAATTCCCCAAACTGGACTACTCATTTATATGGGAGATTCAGAAAGCAAAAGTATATTATTACTTTTAGGAGGGGAAAAATAATAATTGTCATCCTCCAAGATGGTATTGAGGCATCCTTTTAATGAGTAGTAACATAATTGAAAACGCGCTACTTTTAAAAGGGGGCAAAGTACATGTGAAAAAATGTATTTTGAAAATCCATATTCCTGAAACTTTCTGACCGATGCGCTACAAAGAAATTTGCGTGTTCTCCTTTAGAATTTCGTCATTTTACAAATCGTAATATAATTTTAACAAAAACGTGGCATGCTAAAGAAGAATTAAAGAGTTTTAAAAAAATGATTAATAGACTTAATTTATTTTACTTCGCTTATCTGTTACATATGGCTAATCGCAAAGATGAGGATGCGTGATGATATGATGCAATTGAAGAAAGGAAAGTAGACCCATGGCCGGGCGGGGATTCGAACCTGGGGGCCCTTGGCATCGTAAAGCGTTGTGCTAACCACTTCGCCTCGGAGGTCAGCATTACAAGGAAATAAACAGAAATTGGCATCTATGTTTTAATATGCTAGAAACATTTGCGAGGAGGTTATTGAGTAACAAATAATTATTACAAGACGTTGTGATGAAAATTTTTAATATATCTGAAATATCGAGAGTTGACCTTGCAGTCTCTAAATGTACTTTTAGGGTTACGCCAAACCTTTACTCAAAAATTGCTAGTGTAAATTTATAAGCTATTAAAATTTAAAACTTATTCCTGTTCGAAAAGAGGAACTGCCAAGTCAAATTAATATTTCGTAGAAATACATATATTTGTCTTTCATGAGGCCAAGAGAGTATTTGGAGGGGACGCTGGCTTGGGAAGGCTATAGCCCCAGATCTCGATCTGCAAAGGGGCTTCCAGTGGGAAAACATACCTATGAAATAGTCCAGAAGAAGGGGCGAAATGATTTTTTTTAAATGGCTCAAGAATACAAAGATATAAGTGGATATTTGACAAGCTTAGTCTAAAACTTACAACTGAAGTCGTACGTGTGTGTGTGTGTGAGGGGGGGGGGTGGCTACGTGAGGTAACACAGTGGAATATGATTCACAATACTAAAATTAAAATAAATATGTGGGAACAATAGAAATCAAAATATGTTGTAGCTAGTGACAGCGCAATAGTAAAGATGGAGGGGTAAATCATATTTTCCCGGGGCAATCATTTTTATTATTCCGTCGTTTTACTGGGGGCAGATAAGAGAGAGAGAGAAATTGTCGAACGAGAATTGGGGGGCGTTCCTCCCCCCCCCCCGTAGTGTGGTCACTGCCTATGGCTATGCTGGAGAAGAATGCACCAATTAATACGCTATTAAGTAAAATAGATACTTTTAAAACTTTTAATCAAATTATTTGTGAACTATGATTTAAATTTAGAGAGAGCACATACCTGTTAAATTTAATTTGGATGAGTTAACTTCTGAAGCCTGCCATTTCCGAGCCTTCTTCCGGTGTAACTACACTGCCCTTTGAGCCGTAGCTGCTGCGTTCAGGTGGCGGAACGAGCAGAATACTAATTAAAACAAATATGTGACAAATATATATATAAAAAAACAACGTGTTGAAGCTATTGACGGCGCCAAAGAAAAGACAGAAGAAGAAGAACGGAGAGTTCAGTGATATTTTACGGGAAGCAGCAGGCACGTATCCAGGAATTCCTTTCGGGGCGCGGCTGAACACCATTTTTTAAAGGGGTACCACAATTGTATGTTTAAGGCCAGTGGTGGCAATTGGGTTCCAAAATGTGGGGGCGAGGGTGGACAAGGAGACAAGCATTAAGAGGCCATAGTGTGATAGTGTGGAGGCAAAAGAATGGGGAGCAACTATCTCCTAAATCGTCGCCACTGTTTAAGGCTGTCTTTGTTTGTTTGTTTTATTTTACTTCGCGTTTTGTGCCTCTTGGCTAAGTTGCGAAGATGGGGATGAGGGATGAAATTATGAAATTGATGAATCGACATTTACAAACAACCATGCCCGAGCGGGATTCAAACCCGGGACCCCCAGCGTCGCAGCGCGATGTGCTAACCACTCGGCCACGGGGTGCGGTGTTTAAGGCTGTCATTTTAATCAGAACGTGAAATTGTGACATTTTCTATCACTCAACTCCTCTGTTTCCATGCATTAACATTGTGTGACAGAACCATCTCAGTGTGTGTGTTTGTCCATTTCTGCTCTTCAGGCATCAAAACATCTATGTACCAGAAGTATTTTTACGAAGGTATTACACATGCACGGAATGCACAATCCACTTCGCAACGCAAGATTCAAACTGTGTGCTGGGAACTGGAATCAGACAGTTCACGAATATTTATCTCTCATTCGAGCCTGAACACCACTAATGTGTCTTGTCCTCCCATGTTTGCAGCTCTTATAAAAGCCGAAACCCACCAAATTGTTCATATTCATGCCTAAGCACTCGCAAGTGTTCAAAATTGCCTGTTGACTGTGTGTCGAACCCAGTAGCCTTAAACAAATGTATTTTTTTATGCCATGAAATTCTCGGACTGCATACACAAAATTTGGTCCAAATCATCACTCAAAACTTTGATTTTCAGTTGATCTGTGCAGCTTATTTCTTTTTTAATAAATCGCTCCAATGCCCAGCCCGATACTGCCGAAATATTCACTTTAGAGAGAGAGAGACCTTCGATCTCTTCGTCTTTCGACCCGAACTACTCGTAGCACTACTCGAAGTTCCACTGTCGTCAACGTCTTTAGCTTTGGGACCGAACTGGAACTAGTGGTAGACTTCGTTACTTTACGGTATTTAGTCCATTTCATTTTCGAATCACTAGATCTTATAAAGCAACCAATGGACACTGACTGATCACTAATCGACTGTATGAATTGTCGCACTTACTTCTGAAGTCTCCACCTATTCTGTTGTACAGATCAACCGGGAAATTGAAGCCGCGTATTAATATCTTCATTATATTCTAGAACGTTTCGCAGATATCACGATTCGTAAATATTGCCAGTAGTTCGACTCCTCTTTTTCAAGAACGTTCCCTCTCGCGCTTTCCAGAGATTAAAAAATTACAATGAATCCGAATCGCCCTACCTGCGGCGCTACCTTTGTTGTGCAGCTTCCAAATGCTGACAAGTCTCTTCTACATAGTGTTCAAGTTCGCTACGACAACACCGAAAGCGTAAGAAAAGTTTACGTGCAATATTATCAACAACAGGGTTATAGAACATTCTCCGTCTTGCCTTGATAATTATTCCTCTCCTTAAATTACCGTCACATTATTCAAGAAGTCAAAAACCTAATTTTATCAGTGTAAACTGAAAAATTTCCTTGGGGAGCGAAGGGGGGGCCTCGAACCACCTGATCCCTACCTTGGATACGCGCTATTAACAATAACAGGCTTATAGAACATTCTCCGTCTTGCCTAGATAATTATCTCTCTCAAATTATCACCATATTATTCAAGAAGCCAAAAACTTAATTTTATCTAGCGTAAACTGAAAATTTTCTGAAAGGGGGCTTGAGCCTTCTGATTCCCACCTTGGATACGAGCTGTTACCAATAACAGGGTTATAGAATATTCTCCGTCTTGCCTCGATAATTATTTCTCTCCTTAAATTAACGTCACATTATTTTATTTGACACCACAAGAAACAAAAAATCTCATTTTATCTAGTGTAAACCAAAAACATTTGGGGGGCTCGAGCCCCCTAAGCCCCCCCTTGGATACGTGCCTGGGAAGCAGTCACGTTTATTACACCCTTACATTTACATACAATATTATAAAGTTCTACTTTTAGATCTCGCACAATGCCTTTTTCACAAAAATGGGCAATCTCGCATTTGTTATATCAATCAAGCTGTGATATTTTAGATTTCTTCCGTTAGTTTTCTGATAATAGTTTTCACAGCTTTCCATAGCATTTAGGCATGATTTCAGTTGACAAGAACAAAATAATATTATTTCAAAACATAGAGCAAAGAGAAATCCAACGCGCTTAAGTTAAAACTCCCTTACATTGGAAGCCTGGAGAGAACAAAACAGGGGCTCCTTCGTAACACGATTTCTTGAAAACCATTTTACACATTTGAATCAACTTTGTGATAAATTGATTAGAAAGGATGAATCTTAACAGTAAAAGTTGTAACTTTTCCCTTGCTACTATATTTTAGAAGATATTCGTTGTCAAATTTCTCAATATTTGCATAAGGAACCAGCCTTTTCCGTGCCGAGTGTTTCGATGGTGACGTCATGCATCCACGGACAACTGCGCACACGATCTGCGCCGCCGAACGAGCACCCCCTGTATCAGCCAGTATTGTGAGAGTTGTTAAAGAGTGAGGGTGTGTTGTTGCAGTGCTGCTCATATTTTTTTGAACACAAAAATATTGCAGATTTGTATAAATTGAATTACATATCTATTTGATTTAATATATAGAATTTTAAACAACCTGTCATAGGTTTATTAAGTATAAAGTTTTGATTTGGACCCCAAGAAATTTTATATAAATACCAAAGCCAAAAATATTAACACACATACACACACACACAAAATATACAAAACACACTGCTGAATCCAACTGATATTTTTATTAAGCATAGAATTTTGATTTGGACCCCAGAAAATTGTATATAATAAACAACAACAAAAATGCCAAATGAAAAACATTGTAATCAATGCAATAAGAATATATCCAGCCCCAATTGGGCTAAGCATCAAAGGAATTGTAATCCAGACAAATGCAGAACTCCCACAAAAACATGCCCTAAATGCCATAGAGAATATAGCATGCAATACTTCACATATACACATAAAGGTGCTTGCTCTGCACAGCCATCAATATTGCCCCCACAACCATCTACATCTGGTCTGAAAAGGAAGCATGAAACACCTGTTAATGCTTCACCGGGAAAGCAGCCACGCTATGAACCCATCCATAGAAGTTTTAATGGCCAATTAAGGGATTACCGGTTTGTATCAGAGCCAAGATGTGGTATTAAGAATTTTTTGAACAGTATAAATCCTGATGTGCAGGCAATTCTAAATGCACAAATTGGCTCTTATAAGCTGTCTCTCAAATTGTTTACACAATATAAGAAGCCAAATAGCACAAAATTTACACAGCCCCACATAACAGAAACTGTACCGGTATATTCAAATGCAAATTCAGACAAAATAATAAGCAGTTTGATAGATCAATTGAATATTAAACACTTTGAATTTGCAGCAAAAGAGTCTGGATGGAGCCTATGCGGATCTCCACACAAGTTATATGTTAATATTTCTGAATTCAACCCATTACAAGGTTCCACCTATATGCCATTACCTGCCAATATCAAAAACAAAACAGCCGTGGTTAATATAAAAAATAATGATGCGAAATGCTTTTTGTGGTGTATTTTAGCTGCTTTGTATCCAGTTTCAAGGAATCCTGAGAGAATAACTTATTATAAACAACATGAACACAATTTTGATGAGGCAATGGAGGGTTTAGAATATCCAATGCTTGTTCAGAATATTGATAAATTTGAAAAAAAGGCCAGGCACATCAATGGCAAACAATTATCTATTAATGTATTTACTTGTTCTACTGGCCGTGACAATTGCTTGATAGATCCTCTCAGAATCAGTACACTTGATGATGAATCTGCTATTCCGATTGATCTGCTCTTAATTGAAAAGGATGGCACAAATCATTACACTCTGATACATAATCTTGAAGCTTTAGTTAGAACACAAATAGACAAAACTGATAGAATATTCAAGTTGTGCCGAAGATGTTTAACTGTATTTGATGGTCAAAAAATGGTAAATGGGGTTCGGGAAAAAAATGCAGAAATTGCTAAAAACAAGTTACTTGAGCATCTCAAATACTGTGGCAACCATAAACCTGTTCATATGGAGATGCCAATGCCAAGTGAAAATGCAAAATTCAAAAAGTTTGAAGCCTTGTTGGAACACCCAGCATATATAGTCTGTGATTTTGAATCAAATTTCAAACCTCTTGCATTCTGTAGCCCAGATCCTGATGAACCTTCAATTACACCATACCAGCTACATGAACCTTCCAGCTTTTATTATGTGGTTGTACAGGGTGGTGTGGTTAGTAAAGAATATTTATACATGGGAGCAGATGCCATCAAAGAATTTGCACATAGAATAGAAAATGAGTGCCATGACATAGCATCTAATGTCCTATTAAAATCAAAACCTATGCTGCCTTTAACAGAGAAACAGATTGAAGATTTCAACAATGCAGAAAAATGCCCGGTATGTGATTCTGAATTTTCAGATACAAATATCAAGGTACATCACCATTCCCATACAGATGGTAAATTCTTAATGGCCCTGTGTAATAGCTGCAATATTAAGATCAAGAGACCAATATTTCTCCCTATATTTTGCCATGGTGCATCCAATTATGATTTTCATCATTTGATCAGGTACGAGGGGTTTGACAAGCAGAATTTAAATATTTTAGCTGAAAATAATGAAAAATATATTGCCATTAGCAAAATAATTAAAGTTAATGGTGTTCCTATTCACTTAAGATTTCTTGATTCATACAGAATTTTATCGGCTAGCCTGGCTACACTGGCCACTCAATTATCTGATGATCAATTCAAAATCACATGTGCTTTGTTTCCAAATCAGGACCTGAAATTAATTAGGCGGAAGGGTGTATATCCATATGATTATGTTACAGATTTTTCTAAATTTGATGAGTGTTCTCTGCCACCACAACAAGAGTTTTACAGCAAAATCAGAGGATCTGGAATCACTGATGAAGATTATCACCATGCCCAATTGATGTGGAACAATTTAAAATGCCAGACATTTGGTGATTATCACAAGGCTTATTTAAAACTTGATGTGACCCTCTTAGCTGATATACTGCAGGCATTCAGAAAATCTTCCATGCAAAATTATAAGCTGGATCCAATGTATTTTTACAGTGCTCCGGACCTAGCATGGTCTGCAATGTTTTTAAACACTAAAATGCAATTGGATCTGATCCAGGATCAGGACATGTATCTGTTTATGGAACAATGTATAAGAGGGGGCATGGTGCAATGCTCTCGGAGATATGCCAGAGCAAATAACAAATATATTCCTGATTATGATCCAGCACTGCCATCAAATTATATACTGTATGTAGATGCAAACAGCCTCTATGGTTATGCTATGATGGATAAATTGCCATATGCAGGGCTTAAGTGGGTTGAAAATTTCAATATTGAAGATCTTAAGGATTTTGATGACAGTAACTATGGCCTGTTCTTAGAGGTTGATCTGACAATTCCTGATGATTTACACAACACATTTTCTGATCTGCCCCCAATTCCCGAGGTTAAGTGTTCACCTGGCTCTAAACAGAAGAAATTGATGATGACTCTAGTGCCGAAACAGGATTATGTCATATATTACAAAAACCTCCAGTTCCTGATGAATCATGGTGTTCAAGTGACCAAAGTTGGAAAAGTTTTGAGGTTCAGGCACTCAAGATGGTTGAAGCCATATATTGATACAAACACAGAGCTTCGAACATCTGCATTGAGCCAATTTGATAAGACCTTGTTTAAATTGATGGTCAATTCAGTGTATGGCAAAACAATTGAAAATGCCAGAAAACATATTAATGTTAAAATAATTACCGACCCCAGCCGGAGCAAAAAATTGATTGCAAAGCCTAATTTCAATTATAGAAGAATTTATGATGAAAATATGGCACTTTTCAACATGAAAAAAACAAAGATAAAGTTTGATAAGCCTATTTATGTAGGGGCTGTGATATTGTAATTGGCCAAAATACACATGTTAAAATTGTATTATGATGTGTTGAAACCTTTTTATGGTGATTGTGTAAAATTGATGTACATGGATACAGATAGTTTTGTTCTTGATATTCAAACAGAAGAGGTTTATCAAGATATAGCACAGCCTGAATTGTTTAAATATTTTGATACCAGTGAACATACAAAAATTAAACCCCACAACAAAAAGGTGCCTGGCAAGTTAAAAGATGAGACACTTGGTGATGTTATTGTGGCATTTGCTGGGTTAAGGGCCAAGATGTATAGTTTTGAAACATGTATTGGCGCTGTTGCCAAAAAGGCCAAGGGCATTGGCAGAGTGACTGTAGACAAAGAGCTTGAATTTCAGGATTACAAAAATTGCCTCAAATCATGTAGCACAATCAGAACATCAGAAAATAGAATTCAGAGTGTGGATCACTTATTGACTAGCAATATTGTAAGAAAAGTGGCTCTGGACCCACATGATGATAAGAGATGCATTTTGTCGTGTGGCATACATACTCTACCATGGGGGCATGGCAATCAATGCCCAATTACAGAACATGATTTGAAATAAACAAACATGCCTATGAACTTATTTGGGTTCAAAAAACAGGCTATTACGGAGCTGCCAACACCACAACCCTCTTCTGATATAATATCTAAACTGAGTGATTTGCTAATTATTCATCTGAACAGCATACTTACAGATGTTGATGATGAAACAGGTAAAATATTGTACATATTTAACAATAATTTAAATCATTACCAATTACCTGTAGGTGGTCAATTGCAATTTATTACAACCCCTGAGGGCAATGTCAAAATTTCAGTAGGGAGAAATATTTATAGAATTAAGCACTCAAACATGATTTCTGGCACTGTATATACTGTTTCTGCTGGTGACTGCTTATATATTGAGGTCCCTGGATCATATGACAAGCTTATACCTTTTTTTATAGAATTAAGAATTAGATATTCAATAATAAATAAACACTAAAACAAAAATGCCTAATGATATATTTGGCCATACAAGGCATGAAGATCACAGTGATGAGATTCTGATGCTTGATGTCAGAGTCAAGAAATTAAGAAGTGATTTACAAGCTTTACAAACCACACTCAATGCCAGTCTTCAATTAGAAATTACAAATTTACAATCACAATGCATGGACCCTCTTCTTAAAATTGATTCTGAACTCAAAGTGCTGCTTCAGAAATATACTGATTTGGCCACATTGGATAATTTTCAAAGTTTAGAAGAAGCTGTAGCAGCTCTTCAAGCCAAATTTAAGACCCAGGCTAACAACTCTGAGCAATTGAAACAACAATTAGAAGAGCAGATAAATAATGTCCAGACACAGCTCCAAACAATTGTCAAAAGCATAAAATCACAAGAAGATTTTGATCTAGTGATTTCCACTCTAAACGAACAGATTCAATCACTCCAAATACCTAATCTGGACCCTCTGAACAATGCCATAGCCGAGGTTAAAGAAAAAATTGAGACACTTGAAAATTTTATGAACAACTTGCCATATTCTGATGCTTTGAGTGCAATAACTCGGAGTGTTGCCAATATTAAGCTACAACTTGAAACATATGAAGATTTTGGAAAAATTCAAAGTACCATAACCCATCTTGAGGGTACAATAGCAGCAGTGCAAAATGATTTGACAAATATACAAGAATCTCCAGAATCCCGCCTGCCCGGTATTGTAGATACCCTTGTTAGTGTTCAGCAACAGATCACAAAACTTGAAAACCTCAACACTGAATCTGAGCTATCTCATTTTCATCACTTGATTGATGATATCCAAACATAGCTTGAAAGTTTACAACAATCAACACCCTCTCAGGCAGATATAGCCCTGCTCCAAAATGCTATGCAAAATGTGGCTGATGCTTCTGAATTAAACAATGTGAAATTGGCACTTGAATCTTTGTAGAATACTGTATCAAATCTGCCTACATCACAGGAACGTAAAAATATTAAGAGGGCAGTGAATCGCATATTGAAATCAGAAGATATTAAGAATATCCAGACAGAGATCAAACAACTCACTCAGACAGTGGCCACTCTACCAACTAATCAACATATTAATGAACTGCATGCCCTGTTTGAGGATATCAGAAGACAGGTCCATGATCTTACTGCTCAAAATTCAAAATTGGCAGTTATTGAAAATTTGCAACAAATTGTAGCTAATATCAAGCAACAGCTAGGGACCATGGAATCCAATCAAGCAAATGCTCTGTCTGTTTTTGCCACCCAGCTACAAGAAATTGTGCAACAATAGAAGAAACTTGTTGTGGACATAAAGATCAAGCCAGGCCATGATGATGTTGTTAGAACCATCAATGAGCACCTTGAATCTGTAACAAGCAGATTGCTTACAGCAGAAAAAGATATAACAGGCATAATCGAGAATCCTAAACATACAGTAATTCTTGAATTGTACAGCATCCCAACAAAGAATATGATTCACCATTTACACCAGGTGGCAAAATATATATGCTGTCCCCTGCACAATTTTATTACCAGTTTTTTGTTGGGGGCACACTGAGACCAATCAAGATCAAATATTGGCTTCAACCACAGGCACACCACTACCCTACCTTATCAATAACAAATGCTGACAACAAACCAAAAATCACCAGTGTAGAGTTAGAGGATTTTACAGATCCCAATACATTAGAAACATCTTATGCTGAAGATGATGGCTCTCTGGAATTTCATATACAAATAGGAGACAAATTATATTTAGAAAATCTTGTAGTATCAGCTGCTGAACACCCCATAGTTGCAATATTCTTGTTTTCATATTATGTCTAGACAAATTATTGTTGATGAATTACATAGACAAGCCAGACATAATTATAAGAGACTGCCAGTAGTCACAAAAGGCATAGATGATTTATGGCAGAGCGACTTGATTGAAATGGCAAGTGGACAGCTGAAAAACTTAGACAAAATCAACAAGGGCTACAAGTATCTACTCACTGTAATAGACACATTTTCAAATTTTGCCTGGGCTGTGCCACTCAAATCCAAGACTGGAAAATGTGTTACAGAAGCCTTCAGGACAATCATCAATCTGAGTGGAAGACCACCGCGCTATTTGCAAACAGATAATGGCAAAGAATTTTATAATTCTGTGTTCCAACAATTTAATAAAAGCCAGTCAATAAAACATTACTCGAGTTACAGTGATCTCAAAGCCTCAATTGTAGAGAGATTCAACAAAACCCTAAAAAATCTTATGTATAAACAATTTACACTTCAAGGTAATTATAAATGGCTTAATATTCTTCCAGAACTTCTACATAAATATAACAACTCGGTCCATTCCACAATCAACATGAAACCCTCTGAATTAACTTCATCTTATGAGCAAAAATTGATCAGGACTGTTTATTATCCTAGATACCAGCCAACAACAAGAAAGGCCAAATACAAGGTGGGTGATCAAGTAAGAATCGCAAATATAAGCACTTGTTCAAAAGAGGCTTTACAAGAAACTGGAGCACTGAATTATTTACAGTGGTTCAAGTTAAACCTGTGACCCTTAACACATATATAATAAAAGATCAACGAGGAGAAATTCTCAAAGGCAGATTCTATGAAGAAGAACTCAGCAAAACTAAACAGCCTGACACATATCTCATAGAAAAAATCATCCGCAGAAAAGGCAACAAGTTATTTGTCAAATGGCTAGGACTTCCAGAACACAGCTGGATCGATGCAGACAAAGTGATAATATGAGCACCTGGGATGTTATAAAAAGGCTGCCAGAACCTGAACAGCAGATTAAGAGAAATGGCAAGTTGCTGCCTGAAAATATTAGATGTCTTATTGTTGGGCCATCAGCTTGTGGTAAAACTACACTAATGGTTGATAATTTTTTATTGGCACCCAACTGGCTAGACTGGAAAAATAGGCACTTGTATGTTTTTTCTAAGAGCTTGGAACAATTAAAATATCAGCAGCTGATGAAGCTATATGATGGATTGGATATTGCTACTTTTGAACCAGATGTTAAGCCACTTCATGAATGTCTCGATAATTCTGTTGTTGTGTTTGATGACATTATACTGGATAATCAAAACAAGGTTAGAAATTTTTTTACACAGGGGCGACACAAAAACATTGATTGCTTCTACCTGGCACAGACTTTTTCTAAAATACCGAAGCAGCTGATCCGAGACAACAGCAATTTTATATGTGTGTTTCATCAAGATCATGCCAACCTCAAACACATACATGATGAATATGTAGGTGGGGACTTAAGCTACAATAATTTTTCCAAGTTTTGCAGTAGGTGCTGGAACCAAGATAGTTATGGGTTTTGTCACAATTGATATGACAAGAAAACCCAATAGTGGCAAATACAGAAATAAAATCAACAATTTTCTAGACATTGAAACATATATAAATAACCATGAAAAGGCCAATCATTGATGATCTTAAATTAAGAGATTATCTTGTAAAAAGATTTAAGGGATGGAAATCACAGAACCGAGGAATTTATGAACAACACAAACAAACAGAACAGCCTATTATTGATGCTATTAGTGAATTAGGTAAAAATATTAAAACTGTTACAGAGCAAAATCAAAATTTGATCACAGAGCTTGTACCTGTAGCTGCAAGGAACATATTAGATTATCCAATCACCCCACTTTCTAGTATTCATACACCTAGTCCTGTTGCTCCTCGAAGAATTGAAGCTACTCAGGATCCTATTGAATTGGGTCTTCTTGCTCAAAAATATTTAAGCACACCTAAAGACAACAAAGATGAGGTCTTTGGCTTATATGCTGACACAGAGCGTGATGGTAGCATCATATATAGAATTGGCAATTTCAGAGTAACATTTATGGGAGATGATATAATTGTATATTCAGAATCTCATCTTGGAGAAAGAGGTGGTTTTGTTAAATATCTCGGAACACCTGGATTGTGGGAACTGATGACTAGGAAAAGGCCTGGCAGCTATACAGATCAAGATTATGAACATTACAAAGAAATATTAATAAAATCAGATGCTCTATACCAGAACAATGATCCCACACAAAAAAGAGTCAAGTCTAGCAGTGGAGCAAAATACAACAATTTAATCAAGCCCATATGGTCACAAATTAAGACTGGCAGTGGAATCAAACAATACAACACCCTATCTAAGAATTTGTCTGGGTTGATGATGTCAGGAAACTTGTAGATAGATTATTGGTGATAGCTGGGGACGAAAATGCTGGCAACCACAATTTTTACAATGAAAAGGTTGGAATTATGGACATGATAAGCACAAAATTGTCTAATTTTATAGTGAATGACACTAAGGGGATTGGATATCTTATAAAAATTATTAATACTCTACCACCTAAATTTTGGAATATTTCTGAGGGTCGGGGGTTGGTTAATGACATCATAAACAAGCTGCCATTTGAACTACACATTCCAGGCTATCAGTATTGTGGTCCAGGCACAAAATTGGAGCACAGATTAAACAGAGGTGATCCTGGTGTTAATCCCCTAGATCCTGCTTGTAGAGACCATGACATAGCATACAACACACATTCTGATCTTGACAAGAGACATGTTGCATACAAAAAATTAGAAGAGGCTGCATTTGGTAGATTTGTAAGCAAAGATGCTTCTTTAAGTGAAAAAATAGCAGCATTGGTGACCACCATAGCTATGAACACCAAGCAAAAACTGGGGTGGGGGCTGTGAATATGTATATAATAAACCTACAATGAAGGCCAAGGGTGTTATGTATCAAATACCTTATGCAGGTCTTAAATCTCTTAAATCTATTGATAGTCTTTTAACCAAAAAGCAGCGCAAGAAAAAAGCTCTTGTCTTGCAAAAGGCTATGGTATGAAATTGTTGCTTAGTAACCCCCAATTAAAAAAATTACAACAATCTAGAAAAAAATCACATGTGGGGGGTTTCATATTTACTATCCCGGCCATCTTAGCAGCACTTGGGGCTGTGGGGAGCTTGGCTGGGGGATCAGCTGCCATAGCAAAAACAGTAATAGATGCCAAGAAAAATAGGGCAGAATTAGATGAATTGAAGCGCCATAACCTGGCCATGGAGAAACAAGGCAAAGGTGTTAAGAGAGCCATAAATAAGTTTAAAAAAAACAAGAGCCGCTTACAAACCAAGATATTGAAGCTTTAATCAAGCCACTGGGCATCAAACATTTTAGAGGTGTGTACATGTCTGATTCTTTACCAGAACAACCACTCAACAAAGAGTGTGGCATAGTTAATTTGGATAAGTACAAAAATCAGGGCACTCACTGGATTTGTTATCTTAAATATTTAAACAATGAGGCATTTGTGTTTGATTCATTTGGAGGTGTTCCACCTGAAAATTTAATAAAATATCTAAAATCAACTAATCTTCATTACAATAATGACCGTGTTCAAAATTTCAAAGATGTTAATTGTGGACATTTGTGTTTATCTGTTCTTAGATATATGTCTCAAATAAATAAACCATCAATTGAAAATTTTCAAAAAGCCTTGTGGTATCTGAAACATCATGGGGGTATTCCATCTCACCAGCCAAAATTCAATATTGAAACTCAAATTGCATGATGATATAGTGTATCCCAAAACAATAGCTCTCAGAGCATTTTATGGCATGTACTTGATCCCTAATATTACACACCACAACAACAAAATTGCAGTTGGTGATCAAAAAATTGTCATCACTCCAGGGCAATAAAATCTGTCCACTCTAAATGCTCAATTACCCAGAGGTATAGTATTAACTCAAAATTCTGTCACTCACAGAGTAGAGATTGTATCTGCTACCGAAACAGTGGATCTGGGTACTATAGGAGAGCTGTTAGGCTTTGAGAACAACACAAAACTTGAACCAGCCATCAAACAAACTGCTATTAATATACCTAAATTCTTAGCCATAGAGACTCTGAATATTCACTGTAATGTGGCTGATGGTATGATCACAAAATCAAATGGCATAGGCACTCACAAACAAACTGGCATCATTGCAACATTCAAACTTAATTCTGAATTTATGGAGCCCATCATCTACACTCCATCCCCAACATTATATTTTCCTGTGTGCCATAATAGAATAGATTATATTGAATTGATGGTCACTAATGAAAAAGAAGAATTAGTTGATTTTGCTGGAGCCACAACAACTGCAATCATAGAGATTAATATTTAAATAAAAATACATACAAAAAAAATGGAAAATATTGAGAGTTATGAGCTACAATCATTCCCTCCAAACAGGAGGACATTTGCAAATTTAAATCAACCCAATGCAGAGATTGAGGTTGATCTTGATGTAGGGGATGGCTTTATACACCCCCACAGAGCAGATCTATACATCAAATTTGATGTTGTAAAGCTCGATGGAACAGATTATCCGGCAAATTCAAATATAAGATTGGTAGATAATTTTGTGCCGCATCTGTTCTCTGAAATTGAGATCAGAAAGCATGGTGTCGTTATAAACAGAGTGGATTATCCCGGCATTACCTCCACAGCTTTGGCCACACTAAAATTATCCAAAACCGAGGCTTCTTACTACAAAATAGGTGGATTTGAGGCTGGTGATAAAATATTATCCAAAAGCCACACAGTGCTGTTCCCTATGCGCCTGTTGCCAGGATTCTTCTCAGATTACAAAGATATTATGTGGAAGGGTGGTTTAAGAATCACATTTAGAAGAGCTGCCAATGATAATAATGCTTTGATGAGGTACAGTACATTAAACTCTACAGGGGAAGCTCTGCCTAATACCCTACCTGATGAGGGCAAGTGCATTATTCAGACTATGGAGCTAAGAATCCCAGTTGTTGAATATGAAGCCAGTTATGCTCTTAAATACAAAGCAGATATAATAAAAAATCCACAGGTTCCTTTACAATTTTATACATATCAATGTGTACTGAAGCCTGCCGCTGGTAATTATTATGAGTTTGATGCTACAAATTCATTCTCCAGTATACAATATGACATGCCGGATTTTGTGGTGGTACTGTTTCAGACTGGAAGACACAATAATCAGGAAAAAAAATCAAGTAGATTTGATAACTGCAACATCAAGAACATATATCTTAAAAATGGCAGAAATGAGGTATTCCCTAGAGAAAATTATAATTTAGACATGTCCAAGAATGATTTCCTTAAATTATATGAAGCATTTACAGCATACAAAAGGGTCACTACTGGCAATACTGACGTATTACACACCAGATGAATTCAAAGCACAGAGACCCATGTTTGTCATCAACACTTCAAAAAGGAAACAAGTTGTGGTTAATGACAGGACAAACATTAAAATTATCTGTGAATTCCACGATACACTCCTTGATGACACTATATGTAGTGTTTATCTCATAGGTGAAAAATAATATGTTTATGATGTAAGAAATGAGAGAGTCACAGAGCAATTCTAGAAAAATTACATTATCTTAATACTAGATATACAAGTTGAGCCTGGTGCCCAATTGAACTTAAACCGGAAGTAAATATGTGTGTGTGTGGGTGTGGGTGGGTGTGTGTGTGTGTGTGTGTGTGGGTGTGTTCGTGTTAATACGTTTGGCGTAGTTTTAGGTGTGGGCAAAAAAAAATATCAAGAGGGGCATATTTTTGACAGGTTTATGGACAACAATCTCACAGAAGTGCCTTTTATAAGTGTAGGCAAATCAATCTGAGGGGGGTCATACTTTCTCAGGAAATTCCCGAGGGCATTTTTACAAAAATCTTGGATTAGACGGGGTTCCACACTTGAGCAAAAAGCTCATATGGGCATGTTGAGCAAGTTTTAAGAGTAGGCAAATCTGCCAGAGGGGGGTTCATACTTTCCGGCACTGGTTGTAGCCTCAATTACACTACTGTTTCGGTGGGGCACCGTTCTGTTCACTTCGCTTACGGGAAGAAACCGAAGTGCGCACACTTTCTCTTCTATACGCTCTGGTATTACCATACTACCATGAAGAAGAATAGGTTAACAGTGGTTTGAATTCTTTTGGAAATTAAAATAATATTTGTAAACAATATAAACTTTTTGTGTTGAACTATTAGAAAGTAGATTCTTCTAATAGCAGCACCTTACATCTGTCAAATTCAAAATATTTTAGGTGGTACAGTCAACGTCAAAGATAATGGTAAGCAAATTGTCCACGGCTATTTTCATTATATTTTTATTTTATATTATCTGTTTTTTAAGGAATGAAACTGTGTTTGCTGGAAGAAGGCATAGTTCTCTGCTTATTGTCGTATTTATTTCAATTCATTGTCATCTCATTGTATAAATCAGACCGAATGAAAAAGATGATGGACAATTCACCTACTATTCCTTTCGGAGTTGGGTGTACAAGAGGTACCACTTGGATCTGCTGATTTATGGGAGCACTGTATCCCTATACCGCCAGAACCTGTTCCTACGCCACTGTTCTGAACTATATTTTATATGTACTTTGGAGTTCTCGGCAGGCACTGTCTTTCGAGACTGAACATTTATAAATAAAATTTTAAATAAATAAATTCGTTTGATTATAATGGCTACTGTAATTATATTGAATTTTTTGGTGTTGTGGCGATTATCAGTTTCAAGAGTAAAGAAGGAGGTACGGATTATCAGTTGAAAGCATGGACGTATTTAGGTGGGTCCAGGGGGTTCTGACACCCCCCGAAAGATTTATCAAGTATAAAAATTAAATAATGAAAAGATATTCGTTTAGCCGTTGTTATGAAATTTCCTCTTAACTAATTGTAAGACAAGGATTATATTTGAATCATACGGCTTTGATGGACACGAAGGACATATTTCGGTGGTCCGGATCCTCCCCCTTCCCTACGCGAAAAACGCATTAAATACGAAAATTAAATAATGAAAATATACTCGTTTGGCATTTGTTGTATAATTTCCTCTAAACTTATTGGAATACAAGGATTTATATTGGGATCATACTGCTTTGAAGGACAGGAAGGACGTATTTAGGGGTTCCGGACCTCCCCCTCCCCCCACACACACCCCGAAGACTTATTTTTTGCGAAAATTAAATAATGAAAACACTCGTTTACCATTTGTGGTATAATTTCCTCTGAACGTATTCGATGACAAGGATTATATTGGGATCATACAGCTTTGAAGGACAGGATGGGCGTATTTAGAAGGGTTCAGGGGTCCGGCTCCCCGAAAGACTTACGAAGTACTAAAATGAAGTAATGAAAATATTAGCATTTTTTGCATAATCGATGGTTATTATTTTCCTCTTAACTTTTTAGAAGGCAAGTATTATATTGGGATCATACGGCTTTGAATTACATTACAAAGTAGTTTTATCTACACTACTACTAAAAATAATATGCATAAGATATTAATCAGAAACTTACTTTTCTCCAACTACATAACATCTTTTTTGTTATTTGATAAATATTCAATTATTCATCTATTTGACATTAATTCATTGCCAGGGCACTTGTTTTTATGTAAATTATTCCGATCTAAACTACAGGTAAGCTACGTAATGAATATGCTCTGTTATATCTATATTCTTATACAGTCATTTTACCTATTCGTGTAATAATAATATAATATTAATTTATGTATTGTGATTAGTATTAATTTGATTTAATATATTTATTTTAATGTATACATTATTATTATTGTTATTATTATTATTATTATTATTTTATTATATTTATTATTATTTCTGAGACACTTGGTTCGGACCCCCAACCCCCCCAAAAAACATTTTTCTAGATACGCGCCTGGTTGAAAGTAACCAGGGAGTAAGGATGAGGAGTAATTGAAAGTAGCAACACTTGGCTGGATAGTTTTCTAAGCGTGAAAACAATAGCATGGCAGTGTAACGAGGCAGGGGCAAGCGGGTTACCAGATTTCTTGCATGGGGGTTCTTTTTTATACAAAATTGGCGTGTATCAATAATAATAAGGCAGAAATCAGTAACTATTATTTTAACTACTTCCAACGCAGTAGAGTCCGATGCTTTCAGGTTGACGGAACACGAGACTATCTCGATTTCTTTTTAAAAAAGTTGTAGTATGTAGGAAAGAACATAGGAAGAATTTGAAGAAGTGAGAGAAAAGCATTACAATAAAAAGTATAGTCATGCCAGGAAACAAATAAATAAACAATATTGAACTTATACTTTAAACAAATGGCCCAGTTTCATCTGATCTGCTTCAGAACGTTGCACGTGTTTTCCGTCCACAAACCCATTTATCCCAGTACTTACTTATCAGAAGAAAACACAATTTTTTTTTAGGGAGAGACGGATAATGAGGAACACCGAATCCAGACTAGAATTATCGAGAATATATATATTTACAATGGGTAGTATTACTATTGGATTTTGCGAGTAGCTGAGTGGTTAATGCTGTAGCTCTTGCCTTTGGTACGGGCAGCCCTCGGGAGCTCCAAAAGTTCGGAATTGACCAGTGTCGTAGCATAGTTTTGTCTCCCCGATCCCATATTGAAAAAAAATATCCAAAATAGCATAACATGTATACGCACTGATGATGACAGAGGAGTGAACAGGCGTACAATAGTTACATCTTTGTTAAATGTCCTCACCTGTTTTGTAATTTTTGCTCCACACATACAAAGAGAAACATGGTACATATACACAAATACAAACAACACTGTTTCAGCGAATTATTTAAAGGATAGTAAACACTTATTTTTTGGAGTTTGAAGGGGAGAGGAGTGGGTCGAGGGCTTCATCTCAAAAAACATTCCCTTGGTTGCCTCAGAGCAAGATTCAACAGAAAGTTTTTCATATTCGCCTACTAATACTAATGCTGGCTATTAGAGATAAACTTACATTTTGA
This sequence comes from Lepisma saccharinum, assembly GCF_977018435.1. NCBI lineage: Eukaryota > Metazoa > Arthropoda > Insecta > Zygentoma > Lepismatidae > Lepisma > Lepisma saccharinum. Next base: position 20,161,017 of record NC_139247.1, read on the forward strand.
GTGCTAAAGTTCATTTATTGATGAGTTTTGTTTATTTTACTTAGCTTTTCTGCCATCTCTGGCTAATCGCGAACATGAAAATGAGTGATAATATGATGACATTGATTAAAGGACACTCTCATAGCAAAAATCAGGGGTGTAAGGGGCGACCCTTCCACGCAGTACACCCAAATGTCAACCTCACTTCCACGTAGTACACCCTGCACTCCTGACTAGCGGGGCTCTGGCGTCTTGACCTACGGCCAGTATAATTATCTGTAGGGCTGTGTATATGTTGTACTTTGTGTTCTGAGTGACCCTTTACAGACTCAGCTTTTAGCCGGGTAAGAATATTTGAGTCCTCCAACATTATAGTTATGTTATATAGTTATACTTTCTTTATGAACCCTGTGTAGTGCGACGGGTGCAAAATAGCCTAACTGCTGACGCAACCACAATTTTAAATTCAATCAATCAATCAACTTTCAAAAAACACTCACGCCCAGGCCAGGATTATATTGAATTGAATTGAATTTATTTGAATTGATTTGTGCGAGCCGTTGGCTGTACGCACTACATGATGATTCACCTTGGTTATCCATTTGACACATGTATGAATATGAAAAAAAAAACACATATATATTGCACATTGCTTGTTCGACAGTTCACGTATTACAAGTTAGTAGTGGTATTTGTGGTAATACTGGCGCGAGAAAGTATGAGGTATTTTGACTGAATAGAAATACTTAAAAGCAAGGCAAAATGTCTATAAAATTTCATTGCTACTGTGTATAACCTACGATTTTTGTAAAAAAAGCTTCCCAGAAAGTATGACCCCCCTTAGATTGATGCGATTAAACCTGAATCTGCTAAATTGCTGTTTATAAATTTGTTAAAAATATGGCTTTCTCGACATTGTTTTGGCCATATTTAAAACTAAGCTCATAAGAGCTTTTTGATTATAGTGTGGTATTTTGTCTAATCCAAGATTTTTGTAAAAAGCCCTCGGGGAATTTTCTGTAAAAAGTATGACTCCTCCGGAAATTACCGTAAAAATATGACTCCTCGGGAAATTCCCGTAAAAAGTATGACTCCTCGGAAATTCCCGTAAAAACAAAATTCTCGGGAATTTCCCGTTTTTTTTTCTTAGACCGGGTTTAGCTACATATATAAAAAGCTGGATCTAACTATAATAGTTAATATTGTGAGAATAGTTGAAGAGTACAGACGTGTTGTTCCAGTGCTCCTCATATTATAGCTCTGTTTGGTTTGATATGCTGATTTTTTTTATTATTTATATTAAACATATTTCTGGTATACTGAACAAAAATCTTATATTTTATATAAAAGAGTTTGATATTTGTTACATCCAGTTCTAATTAGTTTATATTTAGAGTTTTGGCTTGCAGCTGTTGCAATCTGTCTCCGTGTGTTATACAAGATCAATACGCATTAGGTCATTGCCAGTGCTGACATGCAATTGTGGTAGGTTAGTGATTCTGTAGGTCAGTGCTTCTGTGGAACAATACTTATTGTACCTTCGTGCACGTAAGCTATTGGCATTACAATTTGTCATACTTTTATTAAGTATAAAATTTTGATTTGAATCCCAAGAAATTTGATATAATAAACCAACTTCAAAAACTAATAATATTAACATTCTAAGTATCTACAATAAATATACAAAGTACACTGCTAAACCCAACTGATAGTTTATATTAAGTATAGAGTTTTAATTTGAACCACAAAAAATCTTATAACTAATAACAAAAATGCCAAATCAAAAATATTGTAATCAATGCAATAAAAATCTATCTAGCCCCAATTGGGCTAAGCACCAAAAGAATTGTGATTCAGACAAATATAGAACTCCCACAAAAATATGCCCAAAATACCATAGAAAATATAGTCTGGAATATTTTACATATAAACATAAAAATACTTGTTATGTACAATCTTCTACTTTATCACAACCATCTACGTCTTCATCTGGTCTAAAAATAAAACTTGAAACACCTATTAATCATAAACTAGCAAAGCAGCCTCGCTATGCACCTATTCAAAGCAGTTTTAATAACCAACTAAAAGATTACTGTTTTATATCAAAGCCAAAATGTGATATTAAGAATTTTTTGAACAATATCAATTCTGATGTGCAGGATATTCTAAATAAACAAAATAGCTCTTATAAATTATCTTTCAAATTATTTACACAATATAAGAAACCAAATGGAACAAAATTTACACACCCCCACATAACAGAAACTGTAGCTATATATTCAAATAAAATTTAGACAAAATACTAAGCAGGTTGATAGAGCAATTGATTATTAAACATTCTGATTTTGCTGCTAAAGAATCAGGATGGAGTTTATGTAGAACTCCACACAAGTTTTATATTAATATTTCTAAATTTAACCCATTACAAGGTTCTACATATTTGCCATTACCTGCCAATATCAAAAACAAAAAAGCCGTGGTTAACATAGAAAATAATGATGAGAAATGCTTTTTGTGGTGTATTTTAGCGTCTTTGTATCCAGTTTTAAGGGATCCAGAGAGAATAAGTTATTATAAACAATATGAACATAATTTTGATGAAGCAATGGAGGGCTTAGAATATCCAATGTATGTTCAGAATATTGATAAATTTGATAAAAAGGCCAGAGATATCAATGGTAAACCATTATCTATTAATGTATTTATTTGTTCTACTGGTGCTGGGAATTGCTTGATAGAACCTCTCAGAATTAGTACACTTGATGATGATTTTGCTATTCCAATTGATTTGCTTTTAATTGAAGGAGATGGCACATACCATTACACTTTGATACATAATCTTCAAGCTTCTGTAAGAAAACAAATAAATAAATCTAAAACAATATTTAAATTGTGCCGAAGATGTTTAACTGTATTTGATGGTAGAAAAGTGGTGAATGAGGTTTGTGAAGAGAATACAGAAATTGCTAAAAACAAGTTAGTTGAACATTTAAAATATTGTGGGAATCATAAACTTGTTCATATGGTGATGCCTAATCCTAATGAAAATGCCGAATTCAAAAAATTTGAGGCTTTGTTGGAACACCCAGCGTATATAGTTTGTGATGAATCAAACCTCAAACCTCTTGCATTCTGCAGTCCGGATCCTGATAAATCTTCAATTACATCATACCAGTTACATGAACCTTCTAGTTTTTGTTATATAGTTATAAGGGATGGTGTTGCTAGTAAACCACAATTATACATGGGACAAAATGCTATCAAAGAATTTGCACATAGAATAGAAAATGAGTGCTATGACATAGCATCTAATATCTTATTAAATTCAAAACCTATGATGTATTTAACAAAAAATCAGATTGAAAATTTCAACAATACAGAAAAATGTCCGGTATGTGATTTTAAATTTTCAAATACAAATATCAAGGTGAAACACCATTCCCATACAAATGGTAAATTCTTAATAGCTCTCTGTAAGAACTGTAATATTAAGATCCAGAGACCAAAATTTGTCCCAATATTTTGCCATGGTGCATCTAATTATGATTTTCATGATCTGATCAGGTACGAGGGGTTTGACAAGCAGAATTTAAATATTTTAGCAGAAAATGATGAGAAGTATGTAGCTATTAGCAAGATAATTAAAGATAATGGTGTTCCTATTCACTTAAGATTTCTTGATTCATACAGAATTTTGTCGGCTAACTTGGCTACTCTGGCCAGTCAATTATCTGATGATCAATTTAAAATTACTTGTGACATGTTTCCAAATCAGGACTTGAAATTAATTAGGCGAAAAGGTGTATACCCATATGACTATATTACAGATTTTTCTAAATTTGATGAGTGTACTCTGCCACCAAAAGAAGCATTCTACAGTAAACTCAGGGCATCCGAAATCACTGTTGAATATTATCACCATGCTCAGTTGATGTGGGACAACTTAAAATGCCTGACATTTGTTGATTATCATAAAGCATACATAAAACTTGATGTAACACTCTTAGCCGATATACTTCAGTCATTTAGAAAATCTTCAATAGAAAATTATAAGCTGGATCCAATGTATTTATATAGTGCTCCAGGCCTAGCATGGTCTGCAATGTTTTTGAATACTAAAATGCAATTGAATCTAATCCAAGATCAAGATATGTATCTCTTTATGGAACAATGTATAAGAGGAGGCATGGTGCAATGTTCTCAGAGATATGCTAGAGCAAATAACAAATATATTCCCAATTATGATCCAGCACTGCCATCAAATTTTATACTTTATGTGGATGCCAACAGCTTGTATGGTTATGCTATGATGGATAAATTGCCATATGCAGGGCTTGAGTGGGTTGAAAATTTTAATATTGAAAATCTTCAGGATTTTGATGACAGTAACTATGGTCTATTCTTAGAGGTTGATTTGACAATTCCTGATAATTAACACAACAAGATTTCTGATCTGCCCCCAATTTCTGAGGTTGAGTGTTCACCTAATTCTAAACAGAAGAAGCTAATGATGACTCTAAAACCAAAAGAAGGGTATGTAATATATTACAAAAACCTCCAGTTCCTGATGCATCACGGTGTTCGAGAGACCAATGTTGGCAAAGTTTTGAGGTTTAGGCACTCAAGATGGTTAAAGCCATATATTGATACGAACACCGAACTTCGAACATCTGCAGTAAGCCAATTTGATAAAACTTTGTTTAAATTAATGGTCAATTCAGTGTAAGGCAAAACTATAGAAATTGTTAGAAAACATACTGATGTTAAATTAGTTACCGACCCCAGCGGGAGCAAAAAATTAGTGGCAAAACCTAAATTCAATTATAGAAGAATTTATGATGAGAATATGACACTTTTTAATATGAAAAAAATAAAAATTAAGTTTGATAAACCTATTTATGTAGGAGCTGTGATATTAGAATTGGCCAAATTACACATGTTAAAAATCTATTATGATGTGTTGAAACCTTTTTATGGTAATAGTATAAAATTGATGTACATGGACACAGATAGTTTTATCCTCGATATTCAAACAGGAGATGTTTATAAAGATATATCACAGCTTGAATTGTTTAAATATTTTGATACTAGTGAACATTCAAAAATTCAACCCCACAAAAAAAAGGTGCCTGGCAAGTTAAAAGATGAGACACTTGGCGATGTTATTGTAGGATTTGCTGGGTTAAGAGCTAAAATGTATAGTTTTAAAACATGTAGTGGTGCTGTTGCCTAAAAAGCCAAGGGCATTGGGAGAGAAACTGTGGACAAAGAGCTCCAATTTGAAGATTATAAAGATTGTCTCAAGTTACAGAAGTTAATCAGAACATCAGAAAACAGAATCCAGAGTGAAGATCACTTGTTGACTACTATTAATGTAAGAAAAATAGATCTGGACCCACATGATGATAAGAGATGCATTTTATCATGTGGGATACATACTCTACCATTGGGGCATTGTGACTTGATAAGTGGCAAACAATGCCCAATTACAGAGCATGATTTGAAATAAATAAACATGCCAATGAATTTATTTGGATTAAAAAAAACAACTCCCGAGGGTGATGTCAAAGTTTCAGTAGGGAGAAATATTTATAGAATTAAGCACTCAAACATGATTTCTGGCACTGTATATACTGTTTCTGCCGGTGATTGTTTATATATTGAGGTCCCAGGATATTATGACAAGCTTATACCTTTTTATAGAATTAAGAATTAGATATTTTATAATAAATAACCACTAAAACAAAAAAAACAAAAAAATGCCTAATGATATATTTGGCCATACAAGGCATGAAGATCACAGTGATGAGATTCTGATGCTTGACGTCAGAGTTAAAAAATTAAGAAGTGATTTACAAGCTTTACAAACCACACTCAACGCTAGTGTTCAACTAGAAATTACTAATTTACAATCACAATGCATGGACCCTCTTCTAAAAATTGATTCAGTATTTAAATAATTGCTTCAAAAATATACTGACTTGGCAACATTGGATAATTTTCAAAGTTTAGAGGAAGCTGTAGCAGCTCTTCAAGCCAAATTAAAAACTCAGGTTACCAATTCTGAACAATTGAAACAACAACTAGAAGAGCAGATTGATAGTGTCCAGGCACAGCTCCAAACAATTGTCAAAAGTATAAAGTCACAAGAAGATTTTGATATAGTAATTTCCACTCTAAAAGAACAAATTCAATCACTACAGATACCTAATCTGGACCCCTTAAACAATGCCATAGCCGAGGTTAAAGAAAAAATTGAGATACTTGAAACTTTTATGAACAACTTACCATCTTCTGATGCTCTGAGTGCTATAACTCGTAGTGTTGCCAACATCAAGCTACAACTTGAATCATATGAAGATCTTGGAAAAATTCAGAGTACCATAACCCACCTTGAGGGTACCATAGCAGCAGTACAAAGTGATCTGACAAATATACAACAAACTCTAGAATCTCGCCTACCTGGTATTGTAGATACTCTTGCCCAGTGTCCAGCAACAAATCACCAAACTTGAAAACCTCAACACCGAATCTGAGCTATCTCATTTTCATCACTTAATCGATGATATCCAACAAAAGCTTGAAATTTTACAACAATCAACACCTACTCAGGCAGACATAACCCTGCTCCAAGATGCTATGCGTAGTGTGGCTGATGCTTCTGAATTAAATGATGTGAAATTGGCCCTTGAGTCTTTGCAGAATACTGTAGCCAATCTGAACAGGAACTTAAAAATATTATAAGAGCTGTGAATCGCATATTGAAATCAGAAGATATCAAGAATATCCAGACAGAGATCAAACAGCTTGCTCAGACAGTGGCTACTCTACCAACTAATCAAAATATTAATGAACTTTATGCCCTGTTTGAGGATATCAGAAGACAAGTTCATGATCTTACAACCCAAAGTTCAAAATTGGCAGTTGTTGAAAATCTACAGCAAATTGTAGCCAACATCAAGAAACAGCTAGGGACCATGGAATCCAACCAAGCAAATGCTCTGTCTGTTTTTGCCACCCAGCTACAAGAGATTGTGCAACAATACAAGAAACTTGCTGTGGACATAAGAATCAAACCAGGTCACGATGAGATTGTTAGGACTATCAATGAGCATCTTGAATCTGTAATGAGCAGATTGCTTACAGCAGAAAAAGAAATAACTGGCCTAATCGAGAATCCTAAGCATACAGTAATTCTTGAATTGTACAGTATCGCCAACAAAGAATATGATTCACCATTTACACCAGGTGGCAAAATATATATGCTGTCCCCTGCACAATTTTATTACCAGTTTTTTGTTGGGGGCACACTTAGACCAATCAAGATCAAATATTGGTTTTAACCACAAGCTCACCACTACCCTACTTTATCAATAACTAAAGCTGACAACAAACCAAAGGTCACCAGTGTAGAGTTAGAAGATTTTACAGACCCCAATACATTAGAAACAGCTTATGCTGAAGATGATGGTTCTCTTGAATTTAATATACAAATAGGAGACAAACCATATTTAGAAAATCCTGTAGTATCAGCTGCTGAACTCCCTATAGTTGCAATATTCTTATTTACATACTATGTCTAGTCAAATTATTGTTAATGAATTACACAAACCAGCCAGACATAACTATAAGCGACTACCAGTAGTCACAAAACGCATAGATGATTTATGGCAGTCTGACTTGGTTGAGATGGCCCCTCATGGGGACAGCTGAAAAACTTAGACAAGATCAACAAAGGATACAAGTGTATACTTACTGTTATAGATACATTTTCAAAATTTCCCTGGGCTATGCCGCTCAAATCTAAGACTGGAAAATGTGTTACAGAAGCCTTCAGGACAATTATTAATCAGAGTGGAAGATCACCACACTATCTACAAACAGATAATGGAAAAGAATTCTATAATTTGGTGTTCCATCAATTTATTCAAAGCCAGTCAATAAAACATTACTCGAGTTACAGTGATCTCAAGGCCTCTATTGTAGAAAGATTCAACAGAACTCTAAAAAATCATATGTATAAACAATTTACCCTTCAAGGTAATTATAAATGGCTTACTATCTTACCAGAACTACTAGATAGATATAACAACTCAGTTCACACCACAATCAACATTAAACCCTATGAGGTAACTTCAGCTGATGAGCAGCAATTGATCAGTACTGTTTATTATCCTAGATACCAACCAACAACTAGAAAAGCTAAATACAAGATTGGTGATCAAGTAAGAATTAGCAAATATAAGCACTTATTCAAAAGAGGTTTTACCAGAAACTGGAGTACTGAATTATTTACAGCGGTTTAAGTTAAACCTGGGACTCGTAACACATATATAATAAAAGACCATCGAGAAGAAATTCTAAAAGGCAGATTCTATGAAGAAGAACTCAGCAAAACTAAACAGCCGGACACATATCTTATAGAAAAAGTAATCCGCAGAAAAGGCAACAAAGTACTGGTCAAATGGCTAGGTCTCCCAGAACACAGCTGTATCGAGGCAAACAAAGTGATACTATGAACACCTGGGATGTTATAAAAAGACTACCAGATCTTGAACAGCAGACTAAGAGAAATGGCAAGCTGCTGCCTGATAATATTAGATGCCTTATTGTTGGGCGATCGGTTTGTGGTAAAACTACACTAATGATTGATAATTTTTTATTGGCACCCAACTGGCTAGACTGGAAAAACAGGCACTTGTATGTCTTCTCTAAAAGTTTAGAACAATTAAAATATAAGCAGCTGATGAAGCTATATGATGGACTGGATATAGCTACTTTTGAATCAGATGTTAAGCCACTCCATGATTGTCTTGATAACTCTGTTGTTGTATTTGATGATATTATACTAGAAAACCAAAACAAGGTTAGAAATTTCTTTACACAGGGCCGACACAAAAACATAGATTGCTTCTACCTGGCACAGACTTTTTCTAAAATACCGAAGCAGCTGATCCGAGACAACAGCAATTTTATACGTGTGTTTCATCAAGATCATACCAACCTCAAACACATACATGATGAATATGTAGGTGGGGATTTGAGTTACAATAATTTTTCTAAGTTTTGCAGTAGGTGCTGGAACTAGGACAGTTATGGGTTTGTCATAATTGATATGAGAAGGAAACCTAATAGTGGTAAATATAGAAATAAAATTAACAATTTTCTACTCATTGAAACATATACAAATAACCATGAAAAGACCAATTATTGATGATCTCAAATTAAGAGACTATCTTGTAAAAAGATTTAAGGGATGGAAATCAGAGAACCGAGGTATCTATGAACAACACAAGCGCACAGAACAGCCTATTATTGATGCCATTAGTGAACTACGTAAAAATATCAAAACTGTTACAGAGCAGAACCAAAATTTGATCACAGAACTTGTGCCGGTAGCTGCTAGGAACATATTAGATTATCCAATCACCCCACTTTCTAGTATTCATACACCTAGTCCTGTTCCTCCTCGAAGAATTGAAGCTAGTCAGGATCCTATTGAATTGGGTTTTCTTGCTCAAAAATATTTAAGCACACCTAAAGACAACAATGATGAAGTTTTTGGTTTATATGCTGACACAGAGCTTGATGGTAGCATCATACATAAAATTGGCAATTTTAGGGTAACATTTATGGGAGATGATCTAATAGTATATTCAGAATCTCATCTTGGAGAAAGAGGTGGTTTTATTAAGTATCCTGGAACACCTGGATTGTGGGAACTGATGACTTGGAAAAGACCTGGCATATATACAGATCAAGACTATGAGCACTACAAAGAAATATTAATAAAATCAGATGCTCTATACCAGAACAATGATCCCACACAAAAAAGAGTGAAGTCTAGCAGTGGAGCTAAATACAACAACTTAATCAATCCCATATGGTCACAGATCAAGACAGGTAGTGGGATCAAACATTACAACACCCTGCCTAAAGAATTTGTGTGGGTTGACGATGTCAGGAAACTTGAAGATAGGTTGCTGGTCATAGCTGGGGAAGAAAATGCTGGCATTTATAATTTTTACAATGAAAAGGTTGGAATTATGGACATGATAGGCACCAAATTGTCTAATTTTATAGTGAATGACACTAAGGGGATTCGATATCTTATAAAAATTATTAATACTCTACCACCTAAATTTTGGAATATCTCTGAGGGTCTAGGGTTGGTTAATGACATAATAAACAAGCTGCCATTTGAGCTACACATACCAGGCTATCAGTATTGTGGTCCCGGTACCAAACTAGTCCATAGACTAAACAGAGGTGACCCTGGTGTTAATCCCCTAGATGCTGCTTGTAGAGACCATGACATAGCATACAACACACATAACGATCTTGACAGGCGACATGTGGCAGACAAAAAATTAGAAGATGCTGCATTTGGTAGATTTGTAAGCAAAGATGCTTCTTTAAGTGAGAGAATAGCAGCATTGGGGACTACTATAGCTATGAACACCAAAAAAAACTGGGGTGGGGGTTGTAATAGATTAAATAAATTAGCTACAACTTAATTGAACTACTTAATCCCAGAATATGTATATAATAAACCGAGAATGAAGGCCAAGGGTGTTATGTATCAGATACCTTATGCAGGCCTTAAATCTCTTAAAACTATTGATAGTCTTCTAACCAAAAAGCAGCGCAAGAAAAAAAGTTCTTGTCTTGCTAGGGGCCATGGTATGAAATTAATACTTAGTACCCCCCAATTAAAAAAATTACAGCAATCTAGAAAAAAAATCACATATAGGTGGCTTCATATTTAGTATCCCAGCTATTTTAGCAGCACTCGGTGCTGTTGGCAGCTTAGCCGGGGGATCGGCTGCTATAGCAAAAACAGTAATAGATGCCAAGAAGTATAAGGCAGAATTAGATGAACAAAAGCGCCATAATCTGGCTATGGAAAAAAGGCAAAGGTCTTAAGAGAATTATGAATAAGTTTAAAAAAAAACAAGAGCCGCTTACCAACCAAGATATTGAAGCTTTAATCAAACCACTGGGCATCAAAAATTTTAGAGGAGTATACATGTCTGATTGATTACCAGAACAACCACTCAAAAAAGAGTGTGGCATAGTAAATTGGATAAGTACAAAAATCAGGATACACACTGGATCTGTTATCTTAAATATTTAAAAGATGAGGCATTTGTGTTTGATTCATTTGGAGGTATTCCACCTGAGAATTTAGTAAAATATCCAAAATCAATTAATCTTTATTACAATAATGCCCGTATCCAAAACTTCAAAGATGTTAATTGTGGACATTTGTGTTTATCTGTTCTTAGATATCTGTCTCATATAAATAAACCATCCATTGAAAATTTTCAAAAAGCTTTGTGGTATCTAAAACATCATGGGAGTATTCAATCTCACGAGCCAAAATTCAATATTGAATCTCAGATTACATGATGATATAGTATATCCCAAAACAATAGCTCTTAGAGCATTCATTCTATGGCATGTACTTGATCCCCAATATTACACACCACAACAACACAATTGCAGTTGGTGACCAAAACATTTTCATCACTCCAGGGCAGTATAATCTGTCTACTCTTAATGCTCAGTTACCTAGAGGTATAGTGTTAACTCAAAATTCTGTCACTCACAGAGTAGAGATTGTGTCTGCTACAGAGACAGTAGATCTGTGTACTATAGGAGAGCTGTTAGGCTTCCAGAACAACACAAAACTTGAACCAGCCATCAAACACACTGCTATTAATATACCTAAATTCTTAGCCATAGAGACTCTAAATATTCACTGTAATGTGGCCGAGGGTATGATCACCAAATCAAATGGCATAGGCACTCACAAGAAAACTGGCATCATTGCAACATTCAAACCTAACTCTGAATTTATGGAACCGATCATCTACACTCCATCACCAACATTATATTTTCCTGTGTGCCATAATAGAATAGATTACATTGAGTTGATGGTCACTAATGAAAAAGAAGAATTAGTTGATTTTGCTGGAGCCACAACAACTGCTATCATAGAGATTAATATTTAAATAAAAATACATACAAAAAATGGAAAATATTGAGAGTTATGAGCTACAATCATTCCCCCCAAACATGAGGACATTTGCAAATTTAAATCAACCCAACACAGAGATTGAGGTTGATCTTGATGTAGAGGATGGCTTTATACACCCCCACAGAGCAGACCTATACATCAAATTTGATGTTGTAAAGCTCGATGGTACAGATTATCCGGCAAATTCAAATAAAAGATTGGTAGACAATTTTGTGCCACATCTGTTCTCTGAAATTGAGATCAGAAAACATGGTGTTGTTATAAACAGAGTAGATTACCCTGGCATTACCTCTACAGCTTTGGCCACACTAAAATTATCCAAGACCGAGGCATCTTACTACAAAATAGGTGGATTTGAAGCTGGTGATAAAATTATATGTAAGAGCCACACAGTATTGTTTCCTAAGCGCCTGTTGCCAGGATTCTTCTCTGATTACAAAGATATTATGTGGAAGGGTGGTTTAAGAATTACATTTAGAAGAGCTGCTAATGATAATAATGCTTTAATGAGGTACAGTACATTAAACTCTACTGGGTCAGCTCTGCCTAATACCCTACCTGATGAAGGGAAATGCCTTATTCAGACTATGGAGCTAAGAATTCCAGTTGTTGAATATGAAGCCAGTTATGCTCTTAAATACAAAGCAAATATCCTAAAAAATCCACAGGTGCCTTTACAATTTTATACATATCAATGTGTGTAGAAGCCTGTCACTGGTAGCTATTATGAATTTGATACTACAAACTCATTCTCCAGTATACGATATGACATGCCAGATTTTGTGGTGGTACTGTTTCAGACTGGAAGACACAATAACCAAGAAAAAATTTCAAGTAAATATGATAGCTGCAACATCAAAAACATATATCTTAAAATGGCAGAAATGAGGTGTTTCCTAGAGAAAATTATAATTTAAACATGTCCAAGGTTGATTTCCTCAAATTATATGAGGCATTTACAGTTTACAAAAGAGTTACAATTGGGAATACTGACATGTATTATTCACCAGATGAATTCAAAACACAGAGACCCATGTTTGTCATCAACACCTCAAAAAGGAAACAGGTTGTGGTTAATGAGAGGACAAATATTAAAATTATCTGTGAATTCCATGATACACTTCCTGATGACACCATATGTAGTGTTATTCTTATAGGTGAAAAATCATATGTTTATGATGTAAGAAATGAGAGAGTCACAGAGCAATTCTAGAAGACTTCTGCATATTACATTGTTTTAGTATTAGATATTTCAGTTGAGCCTGGTCCTGAATTAAAATATTTGGGTTAACATATTAATACACTAAACTTAAACTAGAAATAATTGGAAATAATCCGGAAGTAAAAATATATAGATATGGGTATATGTGTAGATAGGTGTATGTGTGGGATGTGTGGGTATGTATGGGTATGGGTGGGTGTGGGTAGGTATATGTGGGTGTATATGGGTAAGTGTAGGTAGGTGTGTGTGGGTGTAGCTCTTAAGAGCATCTTAGCTTAATTTTAAATATGGCCAAAACAATATCGAGAAAGCCATATTTTTAACAAACTTTTAAACAGCAATTTAGCAGATTCAGGTTTAATCACATCAATCTGAGGGGGGTCATACTTTCTCGGAACCTTTTTTTACAAAAATCGTAGGTTATACACAGTAGCAATGAAATTTTATAGACATTTTGCCTTACTTTTAAGTATTTCTATTCAGTCAAAATACCTCATACTTTCTCGCTCCAGTATTACCACAAATACCACTACTCAAGTTACTGCCACTTTGTGCGGTTTCCTTGTTCTTATCACTGTCCGCTATCGCATTTCCTCGTCTTTCCCTCACCTCCCACAAACACCTCCCCACTCGTTGCACAATCTCACTTATGATTCTTCTTCTATATTCTACCACTTCCAATATTTCCCTCCCTGTTACGTTCATTTCTTAGTTTGGATAAGCTTTTGAATTCTAAATTCCTTTATTATTTTGTATATATGATTTCTCTCAGATTATTCAATTATTGCTTTTTCAATTTGTAATAGTTTAGTAGCTCTGTCTGGATATTTTCTATTGCAGAAAATTTTTAAAATATATATATACACAATTTTCTACAAGAAATAGTTTAAATATTCATATAAGGAACCATTTGTTATGTAATATATGCTATGCCTGACCTGATAATGATCTAATCTAATTTTCTACTGCAAATTGTGGAAAATTTAAAGCTTTTTTTTTTAATTTTACACCAGATTTGTTTGTAAAACTGGACTTTGCGATTACATAACGTATTTAAATATTCTAAGGTAGCAGGTCCCTCTCACGGAGTGGTTAGCACATTACGCTATGAAACCAGGGGTCCTGGGTTTGAATCTCGGCCTGGATATGGATGTTTGTAAGTGTCCATTCATCTATTAGGCCGGGGTTGTAACTCTGGCGTCGTAGCGTAGTGTCAACCATTCTGCCACGGAAGTCAGCTTCAGTCCAGCAGGTTCAAGTGGACTTCTAGATCTTCGGTGTAGACGCATGAAGCTTATGAATCACAAAGATTGAGTCTTTATTGTGTGGTAATGAGAGACAGATTGATTGAGCAACTGAATCTTCTTCTTGAGTTCAGACAATTGACACTCTAATATATTGATTGATTGATTTATTGACTTAGTTTATTTTACTTCGCGTTTTGTGCCTCTTAGCTAATTTCCGAAGATAGGGATGAGTGATGAAATGATGAAATTGATGAATGGACATTCACAAACAACCAAGCCCGAGCAGGATTCGAACCCGGGACCCTTAGCGTCGCAGCGCGATGTGCTAACCACATTTTTTTATTATTATTATTTCATGATGACTTTACAAGTTTTTACATACTAACTCGGCGAATACAGCACATTTAAGAAATTAGCATAGAAATTATTATTTTTGTTTACTGACATCATTTGAGAAGTTTGCCGTAAGTAATGCACAAATTGTTCGTAAAAATCCGAGTTCTCATAAGTGGAGGCAAACCAAGCATAATGCCCAAGTATCCACTGTACACTGTTCTGTTTTTGTCGTGGGTAATAGTTAAAGTTTGGAAACAGTAGATAATCAATGGAAATATTCCTCTCATTTGTACGACAGATTACACTAACGAGTTTTGCAACATATTTCCATGACGAAGCGGTTATTTGGCAGACACTAAGCTTACGAACTAAACTTTCAGGCACGTGACAAAGTAAACATAATGACGAGTCTGCCATGAGCAGGTCATGAAGTTTCATTCGAGTAAGCAGTATTTGGTGCACTATAACGAACCACGCTGATCGTATTCTTGATGGGAGATGCCTTGCGTGTATATTTTTCCACACCTCAGGCCAAAGAACTTCCGGGTGCCTTGGAACGATTTTAACAATCTGTTGAGACGACACACGCATGCATCTGTACATTTCCGACACCACTGGATGTAACAATCCATAGCAGATCTCCACTAAGGTATCTCGAAGGTACCTAAGGTTGGGTGGAACAGAAGTCACGGTTATGGGAGAATCCAACGGTATATTAGCCAAGCAGTATCGAAGGACATAAATGGTAAGGCTATCAGGGCTCTGAATCATCGTCTCGATGTCCGCTTGAATGCGTAGCGCCTGGCTCTTGTGGTACACGTGTGCAAGATTCGAGCCACCTCCTGTATTATGTAAACACAAAGTCTCGTGATTAACACGTAACAACTGCCCATTCCACACAAACCAGTTCACCGCACTTTTCAGTTTTGCGACATCTAGCATACGCATCGGAAGTATTTTGGCTACAAACCACAATTTCAAAAGAGTATATACATTGACAAACGTAACACGTGATTGCAAACTAATAGTTCGAACACTGCTTTTACACTCCCAATCACTTGATCATAATTTACTTTTATCATTCGTTGCAGAGAAGGCATAAAGGCTACCCCAAGAATTTTTGAGGTGTTAACAACAGGGAAGTGTTGTACTGGTGTGTGTGATGGGTCGGTATTTAAATACATCAGACAAGATTTTTTTTTACATTAATGAGGAGGCCTGAATGCACCCCAAATGCTGTCGTTAATTTATGAACAATATCAACATCAACAGGTGACTGAACTAAAATGCTGACATCGTCTGCACAAGCTAAAACTTTGAGAGACTTCGACAGAATAGTAATGCCTTTTAACTGTGCTTCCAAAGAAGTAAGCAGGGGACTTAGGGCAATACAAAAAGCTAGCATTGATAAGGGATCTCCCTGTCGGACACTTGTAGTTATGCGAAGCGATTTTGTCAAAAAAAAACATTAATCTGTATTTGCGATTCAGCATTGTGATAAAGCCCCTGCAAAGCAGCGAGAAAAAGTCCCGCGTATGCCACCTTTTTGAAAAACATGAAACATACAGTTATGGGTCAGAGAGTCAAACGCACGTTCGAAATCCAGAGCTTAAATCGCTTGATCTTGTGAACTTTTTGTATTGTGATTACTAGTAACCACCTCACGCAGCGTTTGCAGCACTGCGTAAATGTTTTTGTTTCCACCATATACATATTGCATATCGCCCATCAAGTTGATGGAGTATGGCATTAAACGTGCAAGCATACATCGGGATAAAATTTTATAGTCTGCGCACAAAAGAGTAATGGGGCGATAATGAGTAATTTCTGTCGGCTTTGCACATTTCGGTACTAATACTATAATTCGGGTCTTGAAAGTTTTTCCCATTTTCTGTTGCTGAAAGACAGCATTGACCCACTCAGTTAAGGTCGGCCCCATTAGCGTTCATAAGGTTTGAAAGAAACTTGTAGGAAGCCCATCAACACCAGGTGCGGAGAATGGCTTTGCCGCTTTCACCCCTTTATACACTTCTTCAATTGTGAAATCCGCGTCAAGCTTACTTCTATCTTCATCTGAGAGTACCTCCGAAACTGCATCTACCATTGTACCATAATTTGAATTGTCCGTGTGATTCTGCGAAAACATCAAACTAAAGTGCTCATATATTTTACCTTGTATATCCTTAGGTGCTGTGATTTTATTACCCGCACCATCTGAGAGTTCAGTGATAATTTTCCGTTGTGCATTATGTCGTTCTTGGATCACGTGACTAATCGAGACAGCTTCTTCATGGTCAAACCTGAGGGAGCCTACTTCGAATTTTAGCACCCATACGTTTGTGAGCTGTCATGCGTAATAGGATAGCCTGTACACGTTTGATTTCAGTGTTAACCGGTCGTACTGCAGATGCTTCTTCTATTAATTCGCGCAAAACACGATATTAAAACTGATATTTATTATTCCAGTCACGAGACCTCTCTTTACAGAATGATAAACAGAATCGTTTAATTTCGGGTTTTAAGAAGTCGTCCCACCAACGAAGAATGTCAGTATGTCGAAGGCGGTGCGCCTCCCAAAGTCTCCATTGCTCATGAAATGCTCGTTTGAAATCGTCATCATTAAGGATTGACGTATTCAATTTCCAATACCCATATCCCCGAGGCACTAAGGGAAGATCAATGTTAATTGCCATTACCACCGCCAGATGGTCCGAAAAACATGTAGGTGTGAGGTAAATTGAAGTTACATTCTGACGCAGTAACGGGGTTACATAGAACCGTTCCAAGCGGGACGCACAATTGTCTCAAATGTATGTAAACCTCCTCTTACCGAAATGTTATCTGTCCAAACGTCTACAAATTTAAAACCTGACACCAATTTTTGTAAAGAATTTGATGTGTAAAAACCAGGACGTTGATCTTGTGGGCGCAGGACACAATTAAAGTCCCCGCCACATATGATATGTTCCTTAGCACCCTACAATTCAGCCGCCACGTCTGTCGCAAAAAAAATATTTCTCTGAAGTCTCTGTTGAGTATCTGATGGGGCATATATATTGCAAATGCAAACATTTGCTACTTTCGCACATATAATTCGCCCGTTTGGGTGACACGCAACGTTACTGATCGGCGCAGTGTTTCTCGCGAGAAGAGCAGTCCCCGTTGCCTGACAGTTTGCATTGTTATACACTACTATGGATGGGGGCAAGTCAAAGTTTGTTACTTGTACCTCCTGGAGGAAGGCTATATCAAGGGACGACTGAATGAAAAAGTCAACCAGAGTCTTTTGTTTATTACGGTTTTGCAGTTTATTAATGTTAATCGTGGCTATTCGGAGTGTTGTAAACGTAGCTAAGTGGGTATTCCTGAACCTGATCAGGGACGCTTTAACCCCCTTACTAGCAAGAAGCTCGTTGTATACATTATACCAAACATTAACACAAAAAAGCAGTAACACTATCACACACATCATTAATTTTCATGAAATATTTTACTTTCACCAGCACTAACACTAGGACCTAGATTATTACCACTTTGGGACTGGGTAATTCGCACTGGGGACGGAGAGATGGGGCTTTGGTGATCACTCTTCTTGGTCGGTGGGTTGATTTCCGCATCCCTTTGAGAACTTTTCTTGCACTTCTGCTTCTTCTGCTGCTTCTGCTGTTCTTCCATGGGTAGCTAGCTTCCTTCTGGTAGCATCCTTCAACGGGGCCCGCGAAACAGAAGCAGGCTTCACAGAGCTTGGGTCTTCATTTGCAGTCAGCTGGATATCAGATTTGTCATGCACATTCATCTTTTCTTCACACTTAGTTTGGTTGTCACCCTCTGGTAGATCATGTAGTTCCATTTGGACAGTTTCTTCCCGTTCCACTTCATCAGCCCATAACAGTGAAGTTTCCATGGTTTCGTCAGTCGCGTTGTTGCTCGAAACCTTTACCACTGCCGGATCTTCTTTCGGTGCTTGACGCTGTTGGTACATCACCCTCTGTCTTTTGAGTCAATTTCGTTTTGGTGGGTAGTGGAAACACTGTGGGTCGCGACTCCAATTGTGTATTTTGGACTGTGAGTTGCGTTGTTGGTCGATTGACACGTTGGGCATAGGTGCTGGGTTCCTGGTTGTTCGTAGATGTGGCCGCTTGGACTGAGGTTGCACTTGCTACATTAGGACTAGTGCGTCGTCGTCATTGGGAACACGTGGCTGCTGCGTGTGTCAATTCGTCACAGATCTTGCAAGAAGGCTGCTGACCATTATATGTGACCCAATATCTCGCATCTTGGATCGTGACGTAAGACGGTATTGACTGCTTCAATACCATCATCAACACTTTTATGCCCGTACGGGTACGATAGATATGTTCGTGCGAGTAAGTCTCGTCGTCGATAGACTGTATTTCGCCATATTTGACGAGTACCGCAGATATTGCCTCATCCGTGACATCCATCGGGATGACATGTAGTCGCACCATCGTTGATATTCTGTCAGCCCAATCCAGTCGTACATCATGATCACCATCCTCATCACGAAACACCAACATTCGTCCACACTTCCGTATTATTTGATCACCTAACAGGTATGATACCAGTTTAATGTATACACACTTACGAAAATGGTCAATTTCAATGCTTAGAACCTGGTCTTCGGTGAGAGCCAGCGTTTCACTAATCCAACGGTGTAACTTCACTGACGTGGGTCTCTTTTGTTCACTCGAAAAGACAATAATAACTCATAATAAAAACTGTAATGAAATTGTTTCTTTATTAGTTTATAATGGCCATTATTGTAAAAAATATTTCTATTAATCAAGTTTTATCAATGGCCTAAAAACCCTCCTAAAACATTTCTGGTGACGCCCATGGCCTTATCACATAAATGTTCCCCACCTTACTTGAGGAAAATGTTTAAATGTTAGGGAGAAATTCTACTAACAAAGTTTTTGGCGTATAACCTCTCATCAAAATTCAATTTGTGTGATATTAAAAAAACATAGACATTAAAACATTTCTTAAATCTAATACAGTGTGCCTCAGTCAGCTCATTATCATTACTATTATTATATGCTTCAGATATAGCTGAATATACATCCATGCCCCGTCTAGGACTCAAACCTCCAACTTTCGTGTAGTCAACAATTCAACGCGTTCTTAAGTTGTGACATTTTATCGTATGGTCCTAAGCTGGTGGAAGCTAGTAGCTTCAAACTAACTCGACAATTTCCGCATTATTCATCTCGATTCAATTAATGGGCTTGATTTCATGTCGAGGCTCAGCAAACGCTGGTTTTCCACTCATCCCGTTACTATTTTCAATATATAGGACAAAATATCCCTGCATAATGCTACTTGCAACAAGATCAATTGGTATATGCATATCTACACCAAGAACATATTTATGGGGTACGGTTCAGGGGGTCCGAACACCAACTAAAAACGTATTAAGTACTGAAATAAAATAATGATAATTATTTAATTAAAATTAAGTACTGAAATAAAACAATAGAAAAGTACATTTCAGCATAATGCTGTACTTGATTGTACTCTAACTATAATTATGGTTATTTATTTCCTATGAACTTGGAAGGCAAAGGGTTATTATTATATATTATTATTATCATCATAATAATAGTAATAATTATTTTTTTATTATATTTGGATGATACTGCTTTGAAGGATATGCGCACTACTATTAGTGATAATATGCATCAAATATTAATATGGAACTTTACTTCTAAAGTAAATCAACAGAATCTAACATATTGTTATTATTCGATAAATATTCATTTCTTTATCTATTTACATTAATTTCCTTCATTTATGCAAATGTTGGTGATCTTAAGTACACGCAAACTGAACAATGAATAGTATATGATATTATATCTACATTATTTTAGCATCTTTTCACGTATTCATGTAATAATAAAAATTCAACATTAATGAATGCATATCTTCAAATAATATTTAATTTAAATTTAATTAAAACAATCGTTTTTTAAACATTTATATTATTATTAGTAGTAGTAGTAGTAGTAGTAATAATAATAATGATATTATGGTCCAGACAACTTTCCGTAAGCAAATTAGAAGAACGAGAGTCTCAGAGTGACCTACTGTTCGGCATGTTTCCCCTTCTTGAGCGGAAGAGGCTGAAAACTTCCAAACGTCAACAATGCAACACATACAAACACCCACACACACACACACACACATACGTGTAAACGTGGTCTTATGAGGCCCGAGTGAGTGTACATATGTTGTTGGAACCACTATAATTTGATAAATTAGCATAATCAAATTCATTTTAAAATGTCGAGACCATGCATGTGATTACAAATACCACCGTGGTTTTTGAAAATTATCATTTATGCAGTTTTCCTCACGAAAAAATGGTTACTATTCTTGTTGGAACCTGGTACCAATATCACCTGTCTAATTTACGTGTTGTAATTGTAATACAATTGCATCCGTTGTGGGTACCAATCAATATTGCAAAACCGTCCAACCAATCACAATTCTTGTAGGTCACATGATTTCTTCCTGTGTGTAAGCAGCTACGTGCCATACCGAATTGGGCAAAAAGTTGTGAAACGCGCTTTACGGCGTCAATAGAGAGTGCGTAGCTTGCATGTATCTGTCGGCGCAGAGCATTCGGAAGGGGAGGGGAAAGCAAGAGTTCCTTTCGCGGCGGAGTAAGGAAGGGATTGACTGCGGCGCAGTCAGTGGCGTACTTAAGGAGTTTTTGTCGCATTGTGAGATTGAGAAAATAATTACATTTACCCTAAATGCTGACTCTTACTTTTTACTTTGCATACTTTTATGTGTTTTTTGAAGATTTCAGAAATCAAAGCAGGCTTGTGCCGCCTATCATGCCCCAACTGTGTGAAACGAAGCTCTTTATTGGAAGGCTACCAAGCGAAACGCAATATGTAACAAGCGACAAGAGATACGCATTTCTTGGAATTGAACCCTCAGTAATCAATTCGACCCTTCGCATTTATGCGACAGGGCAAGCTGCACATGTCGCTTGCGGGTCGATGCATTAGGTTTTTCGCGCATGAGCGGTGAATTTCTTGCTTTAGATTGAAGTCGCCAGCGTTCATGGGAGTCCGGAGGGGAGGACAAGGGGGAGCCGTGCCCCCCTAGGAAATGAAAGTCAACCAAAAATTATATATTTCACATATATAATTTCATTTCAGCCACAATAATATGTGTTAATTAATGCACGAACATGATAAATTCAAATGTAAGCAATGTTTTTTGAGGGAACATTGGGGAAAATGTGACTTATTTGCCCCCCCTGGAAAAAAATACCTTCCTTGTCCCTCCCTGTATAAAACCCTGCTGACGTCCATGCCAGTGTTGCCTGTCGATTGTCGTCTGCCACTTGTCGCTTCGATCTGAAGTCTCCTTGAAGGGGTCAGGGGAAGAATTTTGAAGGAGGAGACATGCGACAGTGTGCTTCCACATCGACTAGAGACACGGGTTCCTTTTGTCTTGTAGACTAAAACATTCACCGCCCGTGCACGACAACAAGTAGAGGCGTCACGATGCGCAACAATGATAAAATAGTGACACAACCAAGCGACATGCAATATTTGCAGCTTACCGTGCTGTATCAGTTGGAAACGTTTCATTGATTACCGAGGCTTGTCGCTTGTCGCGTTACGCTTCGGTCTGGAATCTGCTTAAACGGCATAAACGGCAGGCGACTAGCGACATGGAGATTTCATACCAAAGCGACAAGCGACATTAGACCATTCAATATAAGGCAAAACATTCACCGCGCATGAGCTAACAAGAGCACTAGGTGACAGGATGCACGGTATTGAGAAAACTGTCTAATCAGAGCGACACGTGCAGCTTGTCCTGTCGCTTTGCTAAGAAAGGTTGCATTTACTTCTGAATACTGGTTTCCAAGTTAAGCGTGTCTCGTGCCGCTTGTTTTATTGAATTCTCCTCAGGGAAGGAAGAGAATGCTTATACAAATACAGTACAGTCGGAACTTTTACGAAGCCACTCATTATATTTGAAATTCTATTTTCTGTGCACACTCGGCGTGCACTATAATCTACTGAAGCGGCCCTAACAAATTATTCGCTGGAACTAGGATCTCACTTTCCTCATCGTTGTGAAGGGCCTCCCCGATGGCGCAGTGGTAGCGTCGTCGCCTTGTAATCAAGGGGTCGATACCCGGTGGAGGCACATAGTGGTTCGGATCACACTTTAAACTGTAAGTCCAGTCCCGATTAGCCTTACTGTGCATAAAGTGGACTTAAAACACCAAATCAATCAATCAATGAATCAATCATCGTTGTGAAGGGTCACTCGCAATAGAATTGTTACGATTTTATCTCTCTGGTTGAGAACAGAATTTGGAGACTATAGTCGACAAAAAAATTACTTCTGTTGGAGTTATTAGATTGTTGTTAGAGTGCTTCAGATGGCTGTTCCATGTAGACTGTACAGGGTGGGCCAAAAGTCAGGTGACATCATTGTCATAGGAAAGGCTGGTGTGTTGGAGGTCCACTTTGGCTACATATGATGTTTGGGGGAAGGGGCAAGCCCAAGGACACATGTGACCACTCCGGGCGCCATATTGGAATCCGCCATCTTGAACGCAACTTAGGTTTCTTAAATGGAACCATAGGCATATGGCATATCATTTCCAATTGATTTTTCGTCAGGAGTTCAATGCCGCAAACCTTTTTGTCCTATCGTAAACCTTTTCCTAATTATGGCCTGTTTTATCAATGCAGGTATCACCGACTGAATGATGGTGCTGACGACCGAAGAACGTGTGGGGATCATCCTCATGTGTGAAAATCGGAGCTCGCGTGTGGTGGCTGCAGAGTTTAATGCATTACACCGTGATAGGGAGTTTGGCTCACAATGGTGTGGCCAAACTCATCAGCAGATTCCGAAAGACGGGATCTGTAGCCCATAAAGCACGCAGTGGTCGCCCGAAAACTTCAACGGATGAGGCAACCACTGTCGCTGCCCTCGCATCCTTCTCCAAAAGCCCCAACGTAGCACCAGACGTATCGCCCTTGAATCTGGAGTTGGCCGAAATTCCATACGGAGGATACTTGCAAGTGGCACCCATACAAAATTCAGATGCACCAGCAACTGACAGAGGGCGATCCTGATCGTCGGGTACAGTTTGCCGAATGGGGGATGGAGGAACTGGAGACCAACACGGACCTCCCCTTGCAAGTGTTGTTCTCCGATGAGGCACTTTTTTACGTAAACGGAGAAGTTAACAAACAAAACCACCGTTACTGGAGTGACAACAACCCACACTGGATTGATGCATCGCGGTTCGTTGGTTCCGAGAAGGTTATGGTATGCTGTGGTATTTTTGGCACGATGAACATTGGCCCATTTTTCATCTTCGGCACGCTGAACGCCGACCACTACCAACGACTGTTGGATGAGGAGATTTTTCAGTCGGTTTTGTTGAAGGACAGTTCATACCAAACATTCTTCCAGCAGCTCCTCCCCACTAGACATTGTGTACGGGACTACCTGGACCAGCAGTTCCCTGGGAAGTGGATCGGGCGTCAGGGACCGGTAGAATGGCCCCTACGGTCACTGGACCTCACGCCTCTCGACTTCTACCTGTGGGGCCGCCACAAGGCCATGGTTTACGCCGTGAAAATCCAGAATTTACAGCATCTGGTGCAGCAGATTGTGAATGGCTGTGCTGCTGTGCGTCCAGAGACATTGCTGGCTGTGCATGAGGACTGGAAGAGGCCTGTGGCACAAACCATTGTGCACGAGGGTGGTCATTTCGAGCATGTGTTGTGAGGAGACACCAAGATGGAAAGACAGGCCATAATTAGGAAAAGGTTCACGATAGGACAAAACTGTTTGCGGAATTGAACTCCTGACGAAAAAACAATTGGAAATCATATGTCACATGCCTATGGTTCCATTTAAGAAACCTAAGTTGCATTCAAGATGGCTGATTCCAACATGGCGCCTGGGATGGTCACATGTGTCCTTGGGTTGGCCCCACCCCTCAAACATCACACGTGGCCAAAGTGGACCTCCAACACACCAGGCTTTCCTATGACAATGCTGTCACCTGACTTTTGGCCCACCCTGTACATTTGAACACAAGGAGAAAAGGAAAAGTAACTTATTTAATTTCTTTGTAAAATGAATTAAGTGTTAATTTACCAGAAGTCCAGTACAGTAAAACTATCCAAGTAGCTATATAACGGTGTGAGTCTTAATGGACATTTTAATTAAACCTTTCTTCACAAACGGATTCAATATTGAATAGAGTAGTGGTTCCCAAAGGGTGCGCCGCTGCGCCCTGGGGTGCCGCAAAATGTTCCGGAATTTTCACTGAAATGCCACTTACTTGTCAGTCTACACAGGGTTTTAGATATGATTGTTCCAAACATGTGCTTACTTATTACTTTTTACATAAACAATGTTTCTGAATTTGAAATATGTGCTTATTATTTAACTTAAGGCAAGCAATCTAACAACACTAACTTAGCGTTGGAAGTTTTAGATAGGTCTACATTCTGACTTGGGCGCCGCGGAAAAAAATTCAAACTACAAAGTTTGGGATCCCCTGAAAAAGGGCATAATTGTAATAATGAATGATTGACGTATAAACTTGATGTGAATTGTACAGAAATGTTTGTTTCGCGAATGGAGCGAACAAGAAAATGTTTTATAAATTTCATTTCTTGCAACCACCCAATTACAGTAAATGTTCATCACCTGACCTCTACTTCCACGTCACCCATGAAGTCTGCTGGTGTTTCTTTCCGTCCTAGCACAAGCATTTCGTTTTCGCGCCTTTTTTACAGGACGCCCGGTCCCTTCGTACTTCGGTAGTTCTTCTCGCTGTCAAGTAGGAGGGGTACGAGTACACCTAATGCCTGCCCGATGGCCCTGTCGACCTCTGTGACGGAGTGGTTAGCACGGCGCGCTACGACGTCAGGGGTTCCGGGTGCGAGTCCCGGGTATGGCACGGGTATTAGTGTTTGTCCAAATGAGAAAACTGAAAATTAAGAATAACCGAAAAATGAAAATCTTGATAATATAGTGAAAAAAGGGGGATACTTCCGGTTAGGGGTATTCCTTAAAAAAATGGCGTAGTGGTTGCTTCGTCGCCTTGTAATCAAATTGTCCCGGGTTCGATACCCGGTGGAGGCACTTCGTGGTTTGGATTCCACTTTAAACTGTAGATCCATTCCCAATAAGCTTTACTGTCCATAAAGCGGACTTAAAACTCCAACTCAAAAACAAACGAGTTCCACCTGCACCAAAAGCAAGCATACAGTCAAGAAGTTTAAATATCGTAAGTCTTCATGCCGTTACCCAGTCTCAAACGCAGGATAAAAAATAACCCTTTCAACCACCTTGAGTAGAGGTAAAGAGACAGTTAACCAACAGAAAGTGGTGCGTTTTTTGCAACCTTAACGGAACAATATCGTAAGGCAAACGCGAAAGTGGTGCGCTCGCAGTGTTGCCAGCCCACCCCAAGAAAATTTCACCATGTGATCTTTTACATGCGAAGCTAACCTACAAATAGGAGTTGGCAAAACTGACTAGTTGCTTCTCAGAGTCTTGGAAAACGTCTTAAGACAAATATCTTAATCTTTAAGAAAGTCGACTTCCGGTTTGTCAATTCCGGCTTCTAGAGGCTAATCTACAAATAGGAGTTGACGGCGTAAGATATTGTAGCCTTCTAAGATGATAAGTATGCAGTAAAATGAAGAAGAGTTGGTGACCCTAACTGGCAATAGTGGTGGTGGTGCAGTGTTAATATCCCCCCTCCTCTATTTTTTTCTAGCATACTGATCTAATGCAAGAGTAGAGGCACTTAGCCGGTTCTGGAACCTTAAGTGGGGTTCAGTGTTGCCAACCCACCCCAAGAAAATTTCAGCATTTGATATTTTACAGGCGAAGCTAACCTACCAATAGGAGTTGGCAACACCGACTAGTTGCTTCTCAGCGTCTTGGAAAACGTCTTAAGACAAATATCTTAATCTTTAAGAAAGTCGACCTCCGGTTTGTCAATTCCGGCCTGTCAAGAAAATTTTCTTGAGACAAATGTCTTAAGACGTTTTTCCAAGACATTGATTTTCTTGGCTCCTAATTGAGCTAGGATGATGATTTTAGGTTTGTTGGATAGAATTCGACGAGAACTATTCGACTGGCAAATAAAATCGATTCTAAACCCTCCCCCTCCATCTTTTTTCTAGCACACTGATCTATTGCGTGCTAACCAAACCTCTTGGGAGGCAGGGGACTCTTGTAACGCCACGTATGTATGTATGTAATGTGATTTGTGAGGGGGATGAGGGGGCCAAAATTTTAATTTTACGGCTAGAAAATGTTTCTATAAAATAACCATGCCTATGAACCTGTTTGGCTTCAGGAAGCAAGCTATGGAAGTGCCCGTCCAGCCCACGTCATCGTCGAGCTTCACCGAACTCCTGCCTTCCATGCTATCTCAACTTGACGGACTGTTAATTATACACTTGAATAGCATCCTGACCCAGTACGACGAGGATGTGGGCAAAACTTTCTATGTATTCAACAACAACTTGAATTATTACCAGTTCCCCATCTCCGGCAAACTTAAGTTCGACATGAATTCCGAGAACAAAGGAGAGGCCAAGGTTTCCTCAGGCAAGAACATCTATCGCATCAAGCATGATAGGATGGATGCGACTACAACGTACGATGTATCTGCTGGCAATCGTCTGTACGTGGAGCTCTTGGACGACTACGATAAACTCATCCCTCTTTTCATAGAAATGAAAATCACCTACCCTATAATAAATAAACATAGCAACAATGCCTAACGTTATTTTTGGTCACACCAAACGAAACGACCAAGGCGACGAGCTTCTCATGCTCGACGTCAGGGTCAAGAAGTTGAGAAGCGACCTGCAGGCCCTGCAGTCCACGCTCATCTCCAGCCTCCAGTCAGAGATAGCTAGCCTGCAGTCTCAGTGCCTGGACCCCGTACTCAAAATTGATGCCGAGCTTAAATCGCTGCTGCAAAAGTACACCGACCTCGCGTCAATAGACAACTTCGACTACTTGGCGCTGAGTGTAGGCAAGCTCCAAAACGAACTTCTGAAGCTGCAGCAAGAGCAAACTTCTGACGTAGAACAGCTAAAGCGACACTTGCAAGACCAAACGAGCACCATCAGACTGAACTGCAAAACATTATCCAGTGCATCAAGACTCAAGATGACTACGATCGCGTGAATGTCAGTTTTCCCAAATTGCACGAACAGTTTCAATCGTTCAAAATTCCTACGTTGGAAAGCATCAAGGCTGAGCTTCAAACGGACGCTTTGCATGCAGCCATCAACGAAGTCAAAACTAAACTCCAAACGCTACAGGACTTCATCGACAATCTACCTTCGTCCAGCGAGCTGAATGCCATTGCCCGTAGCGTGGCCAACATCAAACTCCAACTTGAGACCTACGAGGATTTCGGGAAGCTGCAAGGTACCATAGCCTATATTGAGGATGCTCTCGCCGTCATCAAAAATGATCTGGCAAACGTACACGAAGCACTGGAATCCAAACTGCCTGGCATCAGAGATACTCTGGCCAGCGTCCAACAGCAGATCACAAAGTTGGAAAATGTAAACACCGAATCAGAGTTGTCGCATTTTCATCACTTGATCGACGGTATACAGGCTAAGTTGGAAACTTTGCTACAATCCACCACCACCCAGGACGACTTAACGCAATTACAAGAAGGCATACGCGCTGCAGCTGCTGCCTCAGAGTTGGATGCGATGAAGAAAGCTTTGGAGTCGCTCCAAAACACGGCGACCACCCTGCCTACCTCGCAGGAACTGAAAAGCGTGAAGAGGGCTCTCAACCGAATACTGAAATCCGACGGCATCAAAAACATCCAAACAGAAATTGAATTGCTTCGGGAGTATTTTGCTAAATTACCCGCCAACCAGAACATAAGCGAGCTTCATGGCTTGTTCGCTGAAATTAGAACCCAGGTCCACGACCTCGCAACCCAGAGCTACAAGTTGACACTCGTGGAAAGTCTGCAGCAGATTATCGCCAATGTGAAAGAGCAAATTGGCAGCATCGAAGCGAGCCAGGAATCGCCCATAACCAATTTCAGTACCCAAGTACATGAGTTAAACGAAAAATTCAAGAGGCCTACTGTCGATGTGAAGATCAAGCCCGATTACGACACTGTTGCCCGTGCTATCGAGGAACACTTGAAATCGGTCAACGGTAGATTGGAGGACGTGGAGAGCGAGGTTCGAACCAATGTAAACACCCTGAACGCCAGCATCGACAATCTCAAGTCCACCGTCGTCATCGAACTGTACAGCATTCTAAACAGGGGAAAACAGGGAATTTTCCTCGCTCTTCCACCCGGGTGCCAAACTCTACATGCTGACTCCTGCCAAAGCCTATCACCAGTTTTTCCTCGCTGGCACACTTCAGTTCGTCAAGGTTTCATACTGGTCCTTGCCTCACGCTACCCACTACCCAACCATGACCGTGACGAACATCAGTGACGAGCCTAAAATAAGAGGAGTGGAGTTGGTCGATTTCACCCACCCCGAAACTCGCGAGACTGTCTATGCCGAAGATGCCACTCAAATTATCGACATGGAAGTAGGTGATAAGCTGTACATAGAAAACCCGGCATTGTCTGCAGCCACATATCCCATCCAAACTATATTCTTATTTTCGCGCAATGTCTAGGCAGGCTATTGTGAACGAGCTGCACAAACCTGCACGGCGAAACTACAAACGACTGGCGGTAGTGACCAAAGGCATAGCCACTTGTGGGAAGCTGACCTTGTGGAAATGAGTATTGGCAATTTAAAAAATTTACATAAAATCAACAAGGGATACAAGTATCTTCTCACTGTTATAGACACATTTTCAAAATTTGCTTGGGCTTTAACCCTCAAGGCAAAAACAAGAACCTGCGTAGTGGAAGCATTCAAAACTATTTTCGATGAAAGTG
Source organism: Lepisma saccharinum (assembly GCF_977018435.1). Lineage (NCBI taxonomy): Eukaryota > Metazoa > Arthropoda > Insecta > Zygentoma > Lepismatidae > Lepisma > Lepisma saccharinum. The sequence goes on from NC_139247.1 coordinate 20,190,842, forward strand.
GCAGGCGACCTCGATTTCTTCACACAGACAACGGAAAAGAATTCTACAACTCTGTCTTTCGGCAATTTATTCAAAAACGAAATATTCAACATTACTCCACCTTTAGTCACATCAAAGCCGGCATAGTGGAACCGAACTCTCAAAACACGGATGTGGAAACAATTCACGCTTCAGGGAAACTACAAGTGACTCGACATGCTTCCGGAACTCGTTAACAGCTATAATCACAGTTTGCATCGCACGATAAACATGAAACCAGCTGACGTCAACAAATATGACGAGCGACGTTTAATTTCTACGGATTATTGTCCAAAGTACAAATTTACAAGCAAGAAACCGAAATGCAAAACTGGGGCCAGGTGAGAATCAGTAAAGTTAAGCGTGCGTTCAAAAAGGGCTTCACAAAAAATTGGAGTACGGAACTTTTCACCGTATTTCGAGTCTTACCCGGAAACCGTCACACGTATATAATAAAAGATAATCGCGACGAAATTCTGAAAGGTAGATTTTACGAAGAGGAACTTTCTAAAACAAAATACCCCGACACGTATATTATTGAAAAAGTATTACGTAGAAGTAAGGCTAAAAAGAGAGTTCACCAACAGAAAGTGATTCGTTTTTTGCAACTTTAACGGAAAACATCATAAGGCAAACACGAAAGTGATGCGCTCGTGTACTTTTCTTAGTCTAACTTAACCTAAAGCAAAAAGCTGGCAACCTTGCTTTAGGTTTGCCTTATGTAGTTCCAGTGCATAAAGCAATGTTGTCAACCTACTGGGCTCTTGCCATAGCCTTTTACGATGGGGGTTTCTAGAAAAAAAAATTGGGAGTTGGCCCACCCACTTAGAACCACCTTGGTATAAATCGACAAGGGTGGCATCTGGCAATATCTTTTACTATTTTTTATTTATCTCTAACCGTTCTCGAGATATGATACACTGACTAAATTTCGGGGGTGTGCCATATTAATCGTAGCGCGCTCAAACTTGGTATGGGTATTCTCTACTATCATAAAATGCTTTATTTCACACATTAGGTTAGGAAAATTGTGGCTTCTACAGCTCGACAAGCAGGGGTGCTCTTGCAGCGCATTCTATTAGTCACATATTAGAGAGAAAATAATATTATTTGACAGTCTACAGATCTGGAAAAAAAAACAGTTTTTGGTTCAACTTGCTGTCGAGTATAAAATAAAATAACGATGCCTATGAACTTGTTTGGATTCAAAAAGCAGACTGTCATGGAAGCACCGAGTCAGGCTGCAACACCAAGCTTCGACCTGTTGCCGTCCATGCTATCCAAACTGAGTCGCTTGTTGATTATTCACCTGAACAGCATTTGGCCGAAATACGACGAGGACGTTGGCAAACCGGATACGAGTGCATCAGCTCAATCTATAGCGTAAACTCGTTCTGACTTTTGTAATTGTTATTCGGCCCAGATTTGAAAGCACCACTGATGCAAGGCCTCTTGTTGAGTGAGCGTGTCATCCGTTTCTTTTCCTCCCTCCTAATTTATGATGGCGGGCCTCATGCAAAAGTGCATAATTTTAAAGAGTGGGAAGTTTCATGGACGTTTACTATACCGTAGCTGAGAAATGCTGATTACAATGACAGAAATATATTAATGTTGCAACAAAGTTATCATTGAGAAATTACAACATCTTGCAAATTGTATATATAGAAAAGTATTACAAGAAAGTTTGAACATTGTATTTTTGACTTCATTAAAACGTGATGAAAAATGTAGGAACATTTTTATTAGATTCTCGTGCTTACAATCAAAAATACAATTAAGACCTGCTATTTAAATATTCTGGCACACTATATACTGGGCCTCCCCGATGGCGCATTGGTAGAGTCGTCGCCATGCAATCAAAGGGTCCAGGGTTCGATACCCAGTGGAGGCGCAAGTGGCTCGGATCCCACTTTAAACTGTAGATCCAGTCCCGATTAACCTTACTGTGCATAAAATGGACTTAACCAACCACAATATGTACTATTTTGCGAATATAGGAGTTGTTGAAAGGTTCCCAATATAGCTATTTTGTTCTTTGATTATTGGGCTGCTTTAAATAGAATTCGTGAAGGCGACGAGAGCAAGTGAAATATTCATTCGAGAATTAGACTGCAAGAATCACTAGCAGAGTTGTCTGTTTCCATCCGAATCGTGCCGCGCCAAAAGCAAGTACCGAGCGACCCAGCTGGCCGCTGGCGCCAAAGTGTCTGGAATCGTCTCAAGCAGACAGACCTTCAGTGAGCACAATGGCAATGAATTGGGTTTCTAATGAACTGACACTTATACATACAAGACCAGGGACGTGGCCGGGGATGTAGGATTGGGACAAAATATACTTTGTTCAATTTGGGCCAAATTGTCTGTTTTTTACGAAGTATTTAGAACCTTAGTGACAATGAAGTTCTACCAGTCACAAATATAGGAGTGCGTTGTGAAAGAAGGAGAACACATGCAAATGCTGAACATATTTTATTCAGCAGGCTACATGGAACAAAGGAAAACATAAATTTCCGCTGCAACGCAGCAATGTATGGTGTCCACACAAAATAAAACATTTTCGTCCATCTACACGTGACATTGAAGTTCGACCACTGTTAGAGAGATCCTGTTTACCATGGTGTGACGCCGCCCCGTCGGCGAATAACTGTGGCAATGCGTCGGGGCATGCTGCGGGCGAGTCGTTCAAGGTATTCCACATCGATGCGGTGCCATTCCTCCTGCAGGCAGGCGATAAGAGCAGCCACTGTCGTGGGTCCCCTCTGTTGCACACGTCGCTTAAGAACACGCCACACATTCTCAATGGGCGAGAGGTCGGGACTCGATGGTGGCCATGGCAGAGTTCGCACGTGATGGCGAGTCAACCATTCTCTTGTCAGCCGCGCTGTATGAGGCCTGGCATTGTCGTGTTGAAAGATGAGACGCCGCCTGTGGAACAGGTGCTTTCGCACTGTGGGAAGATGCCTCTCCAGTATGCGTGTATAGGCGTGTGCATTCACAATGACCTCACAGACGTGTAGTGGGCCAACCCCAGATGCCGTCATGCATCCCCATACCATCACTGACGCAGGATTCTGTACCCGAAGTGCATAACATTTTGCTTCATTCTGTTCCTCCTTCCGACAAATGACTGTTTCCGTATTTTCCGGTACACAACATTGAAAATGGATTCGTCCGTCCACAAAACCCTGTTCCACTGCCGAAATGTCAATCCCTGTACATTCGTGCCCACCGTAGTCGATTGCCTTTGTTCAACATGGAAAAAAAGGGTTTACGTTTCGCCTTGTACACTCGCTAACCGCATCGCTGTACGTAACGGCGAATGGTTCTGGTTGACACTTCAATGTGAAAGCGTTCTCGAGTCCACAGTCGTAATTCGGCCACAGAAACATGATTGTTGGTCTGGATATAGCGCCTAAATATCCGTAGGTCACGCACGCTCAGCAGGCGTTTTCGACTTGGGGCCTTACCTGGCTCTGTAGTACCCGTATTTTGGTGGTGTTTGATGATGCAGTGGACGGTTGACTTGGGTAAGTTCAGTTGACGCCCTATTTCCCTTTCACTGAGTCCATCCCGTTGCAACCCCACCACTCTTCTCCTCACGGTGTTGTCAATAGGTTTGCACCTGGCCATGGTGATGATGCACTGCGGTTCCTCGGTGCACAGCACGCGCTTATATACGGCGGACTCCCTTATCGTGTCAATGACGTCATGCTTCCGTCGAATGCGCCACTATCTGGGATTTTCCGTATGGGTCTGATGCCTGGTCGAAGTTCAATGTCACGCGTATGTTCCCCGTTTTCGTTCTTTACGTGACCTTGGGTGCAACATGCTGGGATCACGAATCTTGCCTGCTCACACGCCTCCTCTTACACACATGCGTCACTTCTGCGGGTCACCCATTCCACCGCCTATGCCTCTGTGCATTTAATCACATACTCCTTTCTGGTCGAACTTCATTGTCACCAAGGTTGTAGTAACAATTGATTTGCTCGCTCCGGACTCTAAACATTTGTTTCTATGGTCCGCAACTCAAGGTTATGCTTCTTACTTTAAAGTTAGCACTCAGTTTTCCAAGAAATGTGTTTACTAAACATTTCTTGCTCACTCCGACACGCACTGCGAACCGTTCTTAATAGTCACATTCATCTCATACTTACTTAGAAAGAACATGTGACTTAAATGGATTTTGTCAGTTTCAATAAAATCCTGCTCACTTGCTCACTCCTCTCCCAATGAACCATTTAGAATTTTGTTTTGCTTTGCTCGAAATACATATTGCTTTATAACGCTCATGCACAGTTCTCCTTGTTTAAAAAATATTTCTTAGGTATTAATAAAAAATTCCTAATATGAGATACAAATGACGTCATATTCTATTCTCGACCCGGCCATAAACTATCCAATTATGATTCATGTTTCATTACTGTGTAAATAAACAACGAAATTGTTATGTAATACTAATACTACTAATAATGATGCACTTAACTGAGAAATGTTTATTTTATATAGTATATGCCTTGCTTTCTCCAGAAATTCGAACAAATCGGCACATAATGTATGAAAGTGACTTTGGCCCAACGAGGATACATTTCTGCGGACGGCCTTGACCAAGGTTTCAAGTTAGTGTTGTAATGATTCAGGTTTCATTATTGCAATCAAGATTCTACATCCTCCCTTCTTCTCAGTTCTTGCGCATACTGTGTGCTAACGGGAACTCAAATTTCAAACAAATTCTAATAAGCATGAACAAGATAAAGCTTGTGTGGAATCAAGTAACAATGGATTAGGAAAGACAGAACTGGTCTTCAATTGGCACCGAGTTTAGAGGCTATTAAAAAAAATTGACTTCAAGTAATGGAAGTTTTCAGTTTTTCAATGTAACGCACCTGCTCTGCATAGGCATGGAAAGGTACACTCTATAATCCAACAGGCTTTTGAAGACCAGAGCCTATCAAATGGGTTCTTCGTTGAGCGCATTCAGTCCCATCGACGCTGTTATCAGACTTTCTAAATAGGAGCCAGAACCTCCTTATTTAAAAAAAAGAAGAATGCGTAGAAGGCGTATAGGGAGTGTGGGGTTAGGGCCTCACACTTTCTTGATCACGGCCCAAGGTGGGGATGATGTCATCAGCACCACGCCCCTTGCCGCCCTAACCCCCAGAGTTTCCTCCAGTTACCCACTTTATATGACGCTGGGTGGACGCCGGAGCTGCCTGAACGGGTGGAAAAATTCCCGGTTCTCCCCCGCCTGGAGAACCTTATTAAGTCTTTGAATTATATTAATTGTGTTGCGTCATCACCCAAATTTTGGAGCTCTCATCTAAGTTAGAACCCGGGACCGCAGATAATACGCGGGAGACCTTTTCATGGTAAGAGTATGATAATTACAATGGAATGAGAACCCAGGAGCTAGATATTCTGGCGCCCTAGTAGGAGGGTGACCATAATATTTTGACCCCAAAACGGGACATCCTAAGGAGATCAGTTTATATCCTCCCCTCCTGAAAAATCAGTTAGGCCTAATTATAAAATTATTGTTATAATTAAAGGATTATTATTATCATTATTATTATTTTATTTGAAATATGATCTCTCGTTGCCAAAAGGTATTATTTATTATAATCTCGGTGTGACTTACACAGTATTTTTGATTCCTTCTGATCAACCTTTGATGTTAGCCCCACGCAAAAGTTGGGGAGTGCCAGAAGTATGTATCAGAACAATCAATCTTCTTGAGAGCGGCTTTATTTTTCACCAACAGTTTGTAAATCTCCTCGAAAACCTTACCTCACACATCTGACGCGAGATTTGACACTTCAGTTTGTGGTTTGTGTCTTGTCCCAAGTTCATATTGAAGCTGCATGTACGCTTCTTTTGCATGCTTATGCACTCTCTACAAATAACGGAACACACGCAAAACAATACAACTTTTTTTTTAGCATGAAATGTTTCAACTTCATACTTGGTCATCAAGCTAACCCTATGACGAGACTAGGCAGACGAGGCTTCACCGTTCCTATATGTCCTCATGCAATCGCTCTACAAAGTTCCCAAACCTAAATTCTCCCTCAAAAATTTTAGAACCCCTGCACTTTGGACACACCACTCAGGCAACGCACGGATACGCAGCATTGCAATTGCTCTCCTGACATTATGCACTTAAAGCTTCAAGTAAAAAAAGAATCAACGTCCAATAATAAAACAAATGTTGACCAACCGGTAAGAATGATCAGCCCTGTGAATGAATTTAGATCACCCCTTGCCCTTACATTTAATGTAAATTCCCGCAGACTTCAGGAGAAACAACTAATTTATACTGATAATTGAAATTCAAAACTCAAGAAGACCAACTATTTAGCTTAACCGGGGGGGGGGGGGGGGTGCTAGCTTTCAATACGCTCCAACCCAGAATAGCAGACTCGAACATGAAATGCCGTAGCTGAAAAAGAAGTTAGGATTATTGCCCATGGAGACCAGAGCAAGATGAACCTTCCCATCCTGAAAGAAATATTATCATTAACATGATACCACATAAAATACACTAAAGCATGTATGAATACGAATTGCTGATTCAGAGTCTGAAATATTGGTTTGACGACAACTATTTATTTACATCAGAACGCAAACAAGCTTGTATTTGACATTAAGTATTCTTCCCATATGCCATGTGCCAAGTACACATTATTATCTTTCTTACCAGACAATTATAAATGTTTCATGTACTGGAATTGTATTATTCAGAAAAATATGAAACTGAATCATTCATCAGAAATGTTTTGCCGTAAAGACAAACGTCTGAGACATATAACGTTCTTACGATTGATAGTAAATTCCACAACTTTTCTTATTTTCTCTTTTTTCTTTAATATGGCTACCTAGGACGCCAAGTTTCCCGCCGAAACTCAACACAATGAATTCACACGAATTATGGCCATAATTAGACACACGGATGCTAGGATATACGAAATTGAGAATGAAATTTTGTATAGTTCACGTTCCTTCACGTTCATCTAACTGCGATGCAAGAATTGACTGAAGATTTGTACTTACAGATCAGCTGACATCGGACGAAAAATTCCGTCATCTTTAACTTAAAATATCCATTTTAAGACACCATGGAGAGTAAATGTTCATTGGAATTTTTGAAGAACTGTCCTTAATAAAAAATTAAGCCAAATGGATTCACTTATCACTTCCTAGTAAGCTCGATTTCCATTGATACTTATTGCATGTTCTTTTACAACCGCCATCACTTCTCTCCTCTCCCGGACCGAGTCCTCGAACCGTTCCACCGATCCGATTCCTACTACGTCCATTCTACTGCTTCTGCACAGGCAACGGGTTCGGTGATCCGTTCTCGAACCAGTTCAATCTTATTGCGCATTCTTCCGGTGTTGACGAATGTTTCTCTTTTCTTTCAAATTCGCAATGTACGTTACTATTGCGATAACTTTGTAAATGTAACTAATCTAATTTTAAAAAATATTATCATTTGTTGTATACACAATCCAATCTTATATATTTTCATCGCTAATACACTCAGAGTACATTGAGGACATCTATTATCAAATATTGGTATTAATCTGCATTTCAATAAGCTATTTAGCACTCAAATGCCATCTATGGGCAGTTTCGTCACAATCGGCCTTAATTTACATTACAGTTATCACAGTTATGACAGTTATTGTCATTGTTGGCGCCCAACTAAAGGCCGAACCCATCTAAACAATTCTTACATCAAATCAATATTGAACTAAACATAAGCACCCCTCTTACAATTCTCTGACATAAAACATAGACTTTCATGATACACATAAATCACAAAGAATTAATTACACCAATTATAACATAACTAACTTACAACATGATCACTGAATGAATTTCCCTGGAAGGGAATGCTCATGTCGCCCTGGTCACCCCATGCTTGCAAATTTCTTCAGGTATTGAATGAGTCTATGACCCACCAGTTCCGTGCTGGCCCGCCGCAAAACTTTGCTCACTTGGCTCCACAGCCCGCCGCAGGCAAGATTCCACTTTGACTAACAAGGCATTTATTAACTGATATTTCGAATCCAGACAAAACTAAGCATCAAGATTCTAAGTACTCCCTTAATTTTCCCAATAATACATGCTAAACCCACAATTGAATAGTTTATTCTCGAACTTGCCTAACATTCCTATCTACTCAACTCTAACTATCGTTAGTAATTGTAGTTCCCGACTAACATACTCCGGTCCGCCGCTGAATCCCACCTACTTGGCCATATCAGCCCGCCGCAGGTGATGTTCTACTTGACCCGTATGCGTCATTGCTGAACACTACACCTCACTCTTGATGCGTATAAGCAGGCTCTCACGTGACGAACGAGTGAGTCAAGTTCCTGCAACCTTTCATCAATCAAACCTGAGTAAAGCAGATTGACCATCTTTACTTTTGTCAACCAATACTTCATTTTCTCTTGAGAGCACAACCATAGTTTTACATTTTCGATGGATTGATTTTCTAATAAATCCCCCGTGATACAGTCTACTAATTTCAACGTGGAGTCCTTAAAGTTCTCTACACAGAGATAAGGTCCATAGTATAAATTGCAATATTTTTTAATGATTTTGTCGCCCAAATTTCCAGGAGCATGACTTTTTACAAAAACCAAGTCTCCCTATTTGATACTGCATCTACTAGCTGTCTTTAAATTTATTTTCTCTAATCAGTCTTTTCGTGATTCCTTACACCTTAAATCCGCCATTACCAATTAGAATTCCAAGAAAGGCTGTCCATTCCCAACCCTATGGGATCAAAATCAAAAAAGTTTCTTTCCAAATTTAGGCGTAACTCACTAGGAGTAAAACCCGTTTGAGAGGAGATGGAATTATTCAAAAGTGCAGAGCATCCTGTGCATAATCTGGCCACCTTGAGTGATTCGTGGAGCACAAAACCCTCATCAATCGATTAAGCTTTTCGTGATATCTCTCCACCATGTTAGAACTGGGATGGTAGGAAGGGACATAAGTTACATCAGTTCCCCACCTCTTCATGGATTCCTGAAACATCTTTGATCTAAATTGGGGCCCATTATCTGTGACAACCCGTCGAGGGACTCCCAAATGAATGAAATAATTTTTTTCCAACTTGTTAAGTATCGTTTTGGCATTACCATTAGATATTGGATACGCCACGAGAAACCTGGAAGCTGAATCCAGGACGGTAAGCAGAAATCTTTCTTTTTTCGGCCCTAAGGCGAAAGGTCCTTGCAAATCAAGGAATAACACATGACCGGGTTTATCTGTGTTATGTGATTTCGCAACAAATTTAGAAGGATGCTTATTGGGTTTTGTTCGCTGGCAAATCTCACAATCCTTAACAAAAGACTTGATGTCACATTTCATTCCTTTCCAGGAAAACAACCTATAGACTTCCGCTAAGGTTTTCGCCACCCCAAAATGTCCTGCATCATCATGGCAACTTATGAGTATTTTACCAATTAAGAAAACCGGTATACACATTCTGAGCTTCTTATGATCATGATAATCTCGTACGTATAATATTTAATCTAATATGCAATAAGTTTGATCCCAAGTTCTGGATCGAGGACTGACCACTGAACAATTTTTCCTTCAAGGTAATCTATTATTTCCTTAAGTTGAGAGTCCTCACGCTGGGATTTAATAATTTCCTCTTTGGAAATAACTATTTTTCTAGGAAACAACTCCTGATTTTGATTTATTCGAAACACAGAGTTTGAAATATCCGGAAAAGTACGACTGAGCAAGACCGCTAATTGGTTATCGGAACCCTTACAGTATCGTACTTCAAAAGAATACTGTTGGAGTTGCATAAACCATCTAGTGAGTCTAGCATTCCAAGTGTGGGCTGACTCCAACCAGGTGAGTGACTTATGATCTGATATTACCACAAAATGCCTTCCTCGAAGAAAGCATGAAAATTTGTCAATTGTGAAAAGAATTGCCAAGACCTCTAATTCCGTGGATATATACGACTTTTCATATGATTTCAGTAACCGGCTGACATAACCTTAATGTTGTATCTCACTCTCATTGATCTGAAAACAATATCCGGCAACTCCAATTAAGGAGGCATCCGTTTGCACAAAGAAATCTTTATTGAAATCAGGATAGTTTAAAGTGACTTCCTGAACTACTAATTCTTTCAACCGTTCAAAAGCTCGCTCAGCCTCTATGGTCCATTGCCATTTCGTTTTATGTTTCAAAAGGTCATCCAAAGGGTGCGCAATCATGGCATAATTATGTATGTATTTTCTCAACCAGTTGAAGCATCCCAAGATCTTTTGCAACTGCTTAATATTATAAGGCACAGGTAAATTTACTATACTTTGCACGTAAGCGGGGTCTTTCTGATAACCGTGTGTGGTAATTATGTGACCTAGGAACTTCAACTCCTGAACACAAAATTTAAACTTTTCGAGTTTCAAAGTAAAACTAGCTTCCTTCAATCTCGAAAGCACTAATCTGACGTGCTCTATATGCGAATCTAAATCCTTTGATTTTATAATTATGTCATCTACATAGACAACAGTGAACTCGTGAAACATACCAAGAACTCGGTTCATTACATCCACAAGTACAGCAGTGCCATTGATTGAACCAAAAACTACACGTTTAAACTGGTATTGTACACCGTCAAAAGAGAAGGCTGTATACTTTCGGCTGTTCGCGAGCAAGGGCACCTGCCAGTAAGCATTCCCTAAGTCTTAGGATGTCATGTATTTACAGTCCTGAAAGGATGTCAACAAATCATTTATTTTCAAAGGAGAGATCTGCTACAATTTTACGTGCTTATTGATTTTCTTCAAATCTACGCAAAGGCGAATCCCGCCATTTGGTTTTGGTACCACCAACAAAGGAGAATGGTATTCCGAATTAGATCGCTCTATCACGTCCCATTGCAAGATTAAATCAATTTGTTCCTTCACTTTCTCACGGTAAGCGTAGGGTATAGGGTAATTTTTCTTGACTATGGGACTATCAGTATTTAGCTCCATTTCATGTATATACTCTTTGCATAATCCGGGTTTATCAGAAAATACATCATCATACTCTTTGAGCATATCAATAAGTCGAGACTTTTGTTCTATCGATAACTCAACTGATTCCTCAAACTTTATTTCGAAGAGAGACCTATTACTTACTCCAACGTTCTTACATTCAGACACCTGCACATTATTGACAAGTCTAGGTTCCTTCGGGTCACCCACTTCCTCCAATGGAGTGAATTTTAAAAAGACTCTGCCATTTCGGGTCTGATAGAACAACGCTTCCGAATCAAAATTCAACTCACCCTGAACATTATATATCACATCCAATCCCAAAATGATAGGAAAGCTCAATTTTTTCACTACAAGAAACTGTACATAAATGTCATAACCTCCCAAATTTACCATTACTTTAACTATTCCTTCAACTGACTTAGTTTTCGTACCAGAATAATCCGACAATTTAACATTTGATGCTGGAATCAATCTTGGTCTAGAAATGAGTGAGGAGAGACCTTTCCATACATCTAGTGACATCAGACTCGTTTCTGCGCCCGAGTCACATAAGGCAGTTAATTTCTGATCTAAAATCGTAATTTGAATTAAAGCCGAAGGGCGGTTATTACTATTTCGTATATTGATAGGTATTAACTGTTTGTCAAATTCATTTAAATCCCCGTCTCCCAAATCATCGTCCATATTTACAAATAGTATGGCAGGTCGTGTTACTTCACTCTCCCCCCCTGCCCTTTGTGGAGAGTGTACTGGTCGTTTCCCGTCCACCCAATACCTCGTTCAATCTTATTGAAATTTGGAGAAAAATGGACTTCAGCTTCCACTTGACAAGTTTCCCTGTTTGAAGTGTGACCTACCGGTTCACCTAACACTCCCAAGGATCTCAAAATCTTTAACATGGCCGACATTCACTCCCTGGTCCAATGAACTTTGTCCATTCTACCACGAGACGGGTGCCCAATGAATTCTTCAAATACCTAGAGCTTAATGCGATCACTGTCATCAAAAAATAATGGAGAAATATTAAATACTTTGACATTATTACCATTATGTAATGACATAATGAAGTCATTGACTTCCTCCCATTTCCGCCACACAGGGGAACCCTTTGAAGACACCAGTTTTGGAATAGGTGGCAATGTTAACAGATTTATATCCTTTGTCCTGGTAGACAATTCTTTGACTGTTTCCATCAACCCCCTTTTTATTTCTTCCACTGAGTGATATCTAAGTAAATCATTAGACCCAATCATAACGAGAACAGAATCAGCTAGTCTTTGACATAACCTTAGCCTTTCGTTCAGCTGATCAATGGTTTGCCCACTGACCGATAGACCAATGTGCCTATTGCCATCTGCATCAAATGAAACTGGGTAACCTGCAAAATTTTGAGCAACCCTCACAAACATACTGTCACCTACGAGCTGTTTGCCTTCCAAGATGAGGATATTTTTACCCATATTTTGATTACCTGCCCGCGGTGTATAACCATTGAAGCGGATATTAGGATGATTTATATTGACCCCACTCACATCACCTCCCGCGATGCGAGTTCCAACTCGTTTCCCGAAACAGACTCTCTAGATGAGAACGACATGTCCTGAACCCGTCTCTTACTACGCGGACTGACCTGAGGCTTCTTTACATTCTCAGACGAAGATGTATTTGCATCTTTCAGATTCGTTCTACCTGTATTATCCTTCGCTTGAGATACCACAGAGACTCTACCCAAAGTTTCACGGCCATTTTTGCTCTTTTGAGTGTAACCCTGTTCCTTCTTTGTTCCCAGATCTCTCAATGACTCATAGCTTTCAATGGCATGAAGTGCTTATGAAAAAGTGGAAACATCCTGCATGACAAAGTGTTCCCTTAGTTTGAAAGGCAACAAAGTACCTAACTGGGTTACTAGATGAGACTCTTCCAAGTTCGGTTGTATAGATTTCAACAGTTTGAATTTTTTGAGAAAAATTGGAGGACGCTTTCCTCTACAGACTTATTATAAGGCAAATTAAGTATTCTAGTAAGGCAAGAGCTGCGCCATCTGGAATTCTCGTAATGTGAAAGAAACCCCTGTTTGAATTCCACATAAGAACAAATTTTATCCTTATTTTCCCCGTACCATACTTTTGCACTGTCGACCAACAACTCATGAATCCCATATAAATCTAAGAGTTCCTCAGTTTTCTCTAAGAACTGAGACGGTGTCACATCAGAAACTATCCCATTAAATTTCGGAAATTTTCATAAGTCCTGTGGCTTAATGTGTACACTATTCGGATGCAACACAGGATGTGTTCCCCCACCCTCAGCTGGTACACTGTCCTGTCGGTCTAAACCAGTTTCCTCTTTAGAGATCACATATCCCTCGTTCGACTTCAATTTCTTATGTCGCGTTTTCGAATAACTTTTCTTGTTTCTTATACCGTCAAGATCTTTGTAGACGTATTCCTTACACAACGTTCCAGAACTCGCGTAACCATTTTTAACCATTGCATAACTCCCGACCCCAATACGTGAAACGCTTTCAAAACCAGAGTCATCTGTAGCAGTGGCCTTATTAGCAAACTTCCTATTCAAACCTCTAGTTTCCCCTCCCATCAAATTGTTACCCACAGAGTAACTCGATTCCTTATTCACGCTATCTGCACATCTGTTATCCTACCGGGTAACGACTTCATTCAATTTACTCATCGTCCCTTCTATTGACTTCAAAGTAGATATTACGACAAGAGGAAGTGTAACCTTTATTGACAAGCCTTCTGCATTATCAGATTTTTGGTCTTTCCCAACTACAAAATCAACCAAATTCCCCTCCCTTTTTACACAGCTATCCAATATTGGAATGCCATTACCATTTCTAGCGTCATTGTCATGATCGGTAAAAGTAATTAAATCTTTGTTTCCCTCGACTACACACATTAATTGGGCGACCTCCTACCTCAATGCTTGGATTTCCAGGGCATTGTCTAATTTCAGCTGCTCAATGCTTTCACTAACACCCTGTACTTCCCCTTCCAACTTGTTTAGCAAGGAGTCATATTTCCTTTCCACCCCCTCTGCTCTGGTAATGCACTCAATACGGTATTGAGCCACGCATCTTTTAATTTCTTCATTCCCCTGTCTGACTTCAAGGATACTTTTATCGGTTTCAGTCTTGAACTGACGCAAATTTGGTCTCCAAGTTGATAACCATATACTTAGTTGAAGAGAGCTCATTTTTGTGAGTTTCCTTACTCTAGTTGAGTTCCCCCTTAAGTTCCCTAGTGGTACTCAGGAGTTTATCACCAAGTTCACCTTTGAGAGCTTCATTACTCTCCTTGATGAAAGCAAACAAGGTATCGAGCGTCACTGGCTAACGTTCCGTACACATAATGAAATATTTACGCAATCTACTATAAAAAAAAATTACACCAAAGATTTTCTTTTTTTGGGATAATCTACGCGAAGAATTCAACAATGACTGAGTCTCATAATCTTAACTATGACGAGACTAGCCAGACGAGGGTTCCCCGTTCCTATATGTCCTCATGCAATCGCTCTACAAAGTTCCCAAACCTAAATTCTCCCTCAAAAATTTTAGAACCACTGCACTTTGGACACACCACTCAGGCAACGCACGGATACGCAGCATTGCAATTGCTCTCCTGACATTATGCACTTAAAGCTTCAAGTAAAAAAAGAATCAACGTCCAATAATAAAACAAATGTTGACCAACCGGTAAGAATGATCAGCCCTGTGAATGAATTTAGATCACCCCTTGCCCTTACATTTAATGTAAATTCCCGCAGACTTCAGGAGAAACAACTAATTTATACTGATAATTGAAATTCAAAACTCAAGAAGACCAACTATTTAGCTTAACCGGGGGGGGGGGTGCTAGCTTTCAATACGCTCCAACCCAGAATAGCAGACTCGAACATGAAATGCCGTAGCTGAAAAAGACGTTCAGATTATTGCCCATGGAGACCAGAGCAAGATGAACCTTCCCATCCTGAAAGAAATATTATCATTAACATGATACCACATAAAATACACTAAAGCATGTATGAATACGAATTGCTGATTCAGAGTATGAAATATTGGTTTGACGACAACTATTTATTTACATCAGAACGTAAACAAGCTTGTATTTGACATTAAGTATTCTTCTCATATGCCATGTGCCAAGTACACATTATTATCTTTCTTACTAGACAATTATAAATGTTTCATGTACTGGAATTGTATTATTCAGAAAAATATGAAACTGAATCATTCATCAGAAATGTTTTGCCGTAAAGACAAACGTCTGAGACATATAACGTTCTTACGATTGATAGTAAATTCCACAACTCTTCTTATTTTCTCTTTTTTCTTTAATATGGCTACCTAGGACGACAAGTTTCCCGCCGAAACTCAACACAAGGAATTCACACGAATTACGGCCATAATTAGACACACGGATGCTAGGATATACGAAATTGAGAATGAAATTTTGTATAGTTCACGTTCCTTCACGTTCATCTAACTGCGATGCAAGAATTGACTGAAGATTTGTACTTACAGGTCAGCTGATATCGGACGAAAAATTCTGTCATCTTTAACTTAAAATATCCATTTTAAGACACCATGGAGAGTAAATGTTCATTGGAATTTTTGAAGAACTGTCCTTAATAAACAAATTAAGCCAAATGGATTCACTTATCACTTCCTAGTAAGCTCGATTTCCATTGATACTTATTGCATGTTCTTTCACAACCGCCATCACTTCTCTCCTCTCCCGGACCGAGTCCTCGAACCGTTCCACCGATCCGATTCCTACTACGTCCATTCTACTGCTTCTGCACAGGCAACGGGTTCGGTGATCGGTTCTTCGAACCAGTTCACTCTTATTGCGCATTCTTCCGGTGTTGACGAATGTTTCTCTTTTCTTTCAAATTCGCAATGTAAGATACTATTGCGATAACTTTGTAAATGTACCTAATCTAATTTAAAAAATATTATCATTTGTTGTATACACAATCCAATCTTATATATTTTCATCGCTAATACAATCATTCGTACTAATTTACACTCAGAGTACATTGAGGACATCTATTATCAAATCTTGGTATTAATCTGCAGTTCAATAAGCTATTTAGCACTAAAATGCCATCTATGGGCAGTTTCGGCACAATCGGCCTTAATTTACATTACAGTTATCACAATTATGACAGTTATTGTCATAACCCCTAGGCTTTTCTAAAGCGGTACAAATAGTGTTTTTAAATAATATTGAAGGGACGACCGGGTCACGCCTCTCAAACGGGACTGTCTCGTTCAAAACGGGACGTACGGTCACCCTATATAAATGACAACATAACTAATGACATAATGAGTGAATTGTTAGAAGGCACTTCAATATCAACGTTTCCAGTTCTAGTATTTGCCTCGACTGTATGTAATCACTGGCGTAGGCCGAGGGGGGATGGATGAAGGGGCTACAGTCCGCTCCGAAATTTTAAGAAAACCATCATTTTCAAATAAAGGCAGTAAAGAACTGGAGAATGGGGGACCAGAGTGTGCGTTAAATGTGCTGACGTGTCCATAATTTAAATAAACCAATAAAGTATTTTTAATTAATTTGCATGAGTCTACCTTTGTAAGTGTAACTCATAATTCATCTTCGTCGTCGCCAATAGTGGCTGAAAAACGATGTAAATATTAAAGAATGCAAACATAAATTCTAGCTCTACGCTGTTGCAATTCTGACCACCTCTATTACATAAATCAATTTTGTATTATTTTTCTCCATGTCGATGCTTCTCAACACCGATATCTGGTTAGTAAAAGTAGAATGAGAATGAGAGAACGAGAGGCCGTCAGTAGTTCCAAAAAGACAGTTCACGGACCGAAAGTGAGGCTCGGTGAGGCTCGCCTTAATGGACTTGTCTCGTAAGGCAATGAGCCTCATTTTCTGGCAGTGTTGCCAGCTGCTTACTCGAAAAAATCACCAAGAGTTTTTTTGGGTCTAACGTAGCCTCAAGCAAGGAGCTGGCAATTTTGCTTGAGGCTCGCCTTAATGGATTTTTCTCGTAAGGCATAAGCTTTATTTTCTCGCAGTGTTGCTAATATTTTACTCGAAAAAAATCACCAAGGTTTTTTTTGGGGGGGGGTAAACCTAGCCTAAAACAAGGAGCTGGCAATCTTGCTTGAGGCTTGGCTTACAGTGCATAAAGCAATTTGCCAACCTACTGGTAATTTTACCATGGCTTTTTACAAAAAAAAAGAGAGAGGGAAGAGAGAGGGAAGAGTTAAACAACGGACAGCTGCCAACACCCACTCTAACCTAACCTACTCTAACCTAACCTAACCTAACCTAACCTAAGCTAACCTAACCTAATTTAACCTAACCTAACCTACTCTAACCTAACCTACTCTAACCTAACCTAACCTAACCTAACCTAACCTAACCTAAAGCAAGAAGCTGGCAATCTTGCTTGAGGCTTGGTTTACAGTGCATAAAGCAATTTGCCAACCTACTAGTACTTTTGCCATGATTTTTTACAAAAAAAAAGAGAGAGGAGAGAGAGAGAGGGAAGAGTTAAACAACGGACAGCTGCCAACACCCACCCTAACCTAACCTAACCTAACCTAACCTAACCTAACCTAACCCACCCTAACCTAACCTAACCTAACCTAACCTAATGCAAGGAGCTGGCAATCTTGCTTGAGGCTTGTCTTACAGTACATAAAGCAAGGAGCTGACAATCTTGCTTGAGGCTTGGTTTACAGTGCATAAAGCAATTTGCCAACCTACTGGTATTTTTGCCATGGCTTTTTACAAAAAAAAAGAGAAGGGAAGAGAGAGGGGAGAGTTAAACAACCGACAGTTTACCTACAGTTTTTTTGTCTAACCCAACCTAAAGCAAAAAGCTGGCAATTTTGCTTGAGGCTTGCGTTACAGTGCATAAAGCAATTTTTGCCAACCTATACATACTAAACAAGAAGATAGGTTAGGTTAGGTTAGGTTAGGTTAGGTTAGGTTAGGCAACAAATATATATACTGCCGTAAAAGAGATGGATGGGTGGATGGTAATATAGTATGCGTGTGCGTGTGTGCGTATAATATGTAGCATTATTAACTGGAGTGTGTTGGCAATTTACTTGCAGCTAAAAAAATAGAGATGCCAATTTTGCTGTAAGGTGAAGAGAGAGAGAGAGAGAGAGATTTATGGCCGGCAACAGTGGTGGGCGATGTCCTCCCTCTTCTGTGCAATATGACATTATGATGTTACTGTAGTTTTTGACGAGGATTACGAGTTAACTAAAAAACCTGCAACTAGAGAGAGTTGCCAGCACACACACGCTATTGTAAGAAAGATGGATGACTGGGAGGGGGGCGGCATTTCTGGCTATTCAGCAGGTCTGGCAACTGTTGAGAAATAGTGACGTCAGTTAACAGCATTGGTAGCAGTGATGCGATGCGATGCATTAACTTGTGAATTTTCGAACTCGTAAAATGATGTGGCTGAAATATAGGGGGAAGAATGGCTATTCACAGTGGCGGATGTACTTCCTGTTTTTTCAAAAGCTAACAATAATGATGGAATTTCATGCTGACGCATTTATTTCTTTCAAAAATTCGCGTTCAGCACAAATGATGCTATGTAATTTTCACATCAGCTCAGCCAACTGTTGAGAAATAATGACGTCAGGTAACAGCATTGGTGGGGGTGACGTGATGAATTTACGAAAATAGGAAAAAATGACAGTGGTAAAAATTGAAGTATAGAACTATTTTCTAGAGCTGATTTCTACTAGCCCATGTTGTTAACCTACATATTACTCCTCGACTAATAAACTAGAAGCTCGAGGGCATCAGGTCTTATTTTTATTGTGAGCTGCAAGGATAATATTGTGATTGTGATTGAAATTAACTAGCGTGAGTAAATTTGTTTGTTAGCTTGCATGAGTTGGTTTTGTGTTATAAGTAAACCCAAATGGAGAGTTTACAAACAGAAAGTAAAGCTCGGTGAGGCTCGCCTTAATGGTTTGCTTTTGTAAGGCATAAGCCTTATTTTCTCGCAGTGTTGCCAACATCTTACTCGAAAAAATCACCAAGGTTTTTCTCCACGTTCCGCGCCTTATTTATTGCGCTGACACAGCGTGATGAGTAAATGTACTTTCTCATTCTTGAAGGATGAATGCATTTTATCGTAATTTTTTTTCCAAGTCCCCGGGGGACCAAATGTTTATATATTGTGATTTTTGTAAATCTCTCTCGGGGGAATGATGTGCTATACACACGTGCGAGCGCTGGTGCTTCTTATTATTTCCGTATTGTGACCAACCAAACAAATAACATGCTATTCATCATCAATTTAGCTGTGGCGTCTGTGGCTGTTTGGCGTCTATTTCGAGCAGTTTGCCCGGCGGTAAAGTCTTATTGTAACAATCGGAGGTGTATATTGGCTGCACTGCATTTTGTTTATTGCAAAAATAATCCACAGTGGGTTGGATATTACAAACAATACGAGTTTGAGTTTTGAAAGTGTAATGTCTGGCATCGAATACCTGGTGACTATTTCTGATATATTAAAATTTGAAATATGAGCACGAGATGCAGAAGGAAAACGCTTAATCATCAACGTGTATTCCTATATGTTGGATAAACATGTCGTGCATCCCTGTCAGGATAAGCGATGTCGACGATGATGATGCTCGTGTGATTAATTTTTTTCTAATTTCAAACGGCAGTGTTCACTATTACTGTCTCAGGAATGTTATGCTTTTTCTCTCTATAAAAAAGAGAGATTTGTGTTGATTGTTTAGTTAAAAAAGAATTTCCTAATTATTTGTTTCTTGTCACAAGAATTGTTTGAATTTCAAACATTCCTAAGTGTTTGCTTAAAGATTGATGCATTAACTTGTTAAGAATGTCATATTAATAATACCGGCTCTATAGAAGGTCATATAAATGTGCTAATTGGTTGGTTAGGGGGGATTTTTTGATTAGTAAATTGAGGTTATAAATACGTACGTATAAAAATTTTGCTAATATGGAATGCTAAAGCTTAGTACTTGGCTTTCTCAGAGATTCGAATTCTATTAGGTTAAACACCATAGAAATTTCACAGCAAGAATTGGCGTATACAATGTATATATTTTGAGAGGGGGGGGGGGTTATAGCTTTTTATGCTGTACGAATACTGGAAGCTTGACAGTGACAACCAACAGAGTAGGTAAACCTACATCCAGGAACTGGCAACACTAGTTTTCTGACAGTGAATTTGAAATAAAATATTAAACAAAATACATGAGTAAGCACTGTGATTACAAATAGTACCAGTGTTATGCCCCCCCAACTCCAACTGGACAACTGGGGGAAAATAATTGTACAACAACTTGTACCTAATTGTACAACATATACACAGACATAAAAGAGAGAGCCTTCCCGTAACTTACTTCATGTACAATTTATATGATTTTACAACTGTGAAAAGAAAGCATATGTGTTCTGTATGCGCACATTTATTCTTATTTTTCGAAGTTGAATGAAAGCACATGTTTTTACGCTCTCGTAATACTAACCTTGCTCCACTGATTTTAAATTGCTTTCATCCGCTTTTTTTTCTGTGTTATTTCCGCATGCACGCAACATTCGCTTTCAATAGACAGAAGGAGTGTTAGTATAGCAGGCTCCGAGTTTACAATTTATTTATAATAATTTATGTAAGAATATACTTGTACTTACCGAACACAAAATAATAAAAGCACATGTGAATGTTTGCGTGTGTTCATGTTATATGACGACTGAGTAAAAAAATAATGTTGACCCCCCGAAAGATAAAGTACTCCACGTCACCAAAAAAAATATCTCCTCTTGTCGATAAGTTGTCACGTTGTAATCAAAGGGTCCCGGGTTCGATACCTACTGGATTCCGATTCTATTTTAAACTGTATGCCCAGTCCTCCGATTAATCTATCTGTGCATAGAGTAAACTTAAAAAGTCGGTTAATTATTGTTGCGATTAAGGATTAAAAAAAGAGGGGTGGGTGAAGTCAGATTCAAAAAGAATGCCACGTGATTATTTTGATTCAATAGCTTCGTCTAGTTTGCTGCATTTTTTGACTGCACTCACGCGTTTAGTTGGTTACACGATGCAACCTATTTTGTTGATTTTGGGTGTCATGTAGTGTATTTGGTGTCTGCACCACGTCTTAGAGAGGCGTAAAATGTGGTGTGGTGTATGACCACGTGGTGAGTGGTTAACTAATCAAATGAATGTTTAAAGCAGCAGACAGGCATTTGTTGAATCTTCTGAACTTGAACACTGCTATTTGTCTACTCGGTTGAATGTTATTTTTTTTCACCAGCCTGACACCGGGATACACCTGCACTGCAAAGAAGTGCAGCGTACTAGACGAGGATATTAAATTGCATACTGATCTATTGCATGCTAACCAAACCTCTTGGGAGGTGGGCCACGGGTCCTCCACATGTATGTATGTATGAAATGCGATTTGGGGGAGCTTAATTAATCTGCATGCATGCTTAATGTTTGATTTTTTTTGTTTCTAGTTCGACATGAGATACACACAATTTTATTTTGAAGTACCTAGGTTAATCTGTGACATACAACTAGCGATCGACACGACCACCTGACACACAGACACAGAGAGAGTGAGCAAATTTAAAATGTGATCTATCGTGAATTAAACTAAACTCCCTCACCCACCCACATATAGCCTTACAGGTGACTCAAAAGCAGAAATTGGTCATAGCGTGACAGGTCGATCTATCGTGAACTAAACTAACCTCCCCCACTCATACATACACACTATGTCTTACAATAAGTAAGGCTGCTATATCACATGTAAGAGGCTGACGGTTGCCAACACACACAAGATCTATTGCAAATTTTATTAACCTACGACATAAGCCATGGACACACACACACCAAGCCTTCCAGATAGGCTATAAGCAACTCACCTCTTGCAATTGTATAACGGGGAAAATTAACCTACAGCTAGCAACACTGTTTGAGCTGTTTTCGACGAGTAGTGTTACCAAACTTTTACTTTTTTACAAATAAACTCTACAACTAGAGGCTTGAAACATATACCCTACCAGAGTATGCCAACTTACCTCATGTAAAAATATTACCTAGTACGGGTTAAGCTGTGACATACAACTAGCGAACGACACGACCACCTGACACACAGACAGCTTATATGCAGTTTTTCCTACACACGTACTGGGTTTAAAAGGTAACTTGCAACAACCATTTCACTCACCTCCTATCATATAATAAAATTACCACAGGTTTTTGATACTTGCTGCCAGAACATGGTGGTTTTAGACTGGAAATTCAGCCCGATTATTCTATTTGTGCAAGAGAAAAATGATGATGCCTGCATTTGGAATATATAATTCTTCTTACGGTATTTTGCGTGCCCCCAGTAACCTTGCTTTCGATTCACGGAAGCTATGACGTGTATTTCCTGTTTCGCGAACATACGAGAACCTTTCACAATGTCGCATCAGATAATATATTGAAAGAGCGAGTTGGTTGTGTATATAAATCTAGTCTTGGGGAATGGACATGAATATAATGTCAAAATTATTGCATAACTTAAAAGAATATTTATTGCACTGCGCTTTCTAGCAAAGGTAAATGTGGAATGCCCCGGCCCCTCAGAGATTCGAATACTGTTAGTTAAACAGCAAGCATTGTCATATGGACTGACGATTATTATTTTTTTAAAAAAACAGACCTCGTAGTAAGTTATAACCTGAGCTGTCTTGCAAGTCTCTCGAGTTTGATATCTGGTGAAGGAATATGATGCCACTATAAACTGTACACAAGATATACACCCAGTCCCTGGCATGAGATGGACGAGGACCTATACAGTTGTACAATGGCTGTTTTTTTATTAAAGCATAGCGCTTATTTACATGTCAGCGCAACATGCATGCAAAGAAGGGAGGGAGACCATAACGGATAATTCTTATTTCGATTTCAATATTTTTGCTAGTCACGCTATCTAGACGAACACTGGAAGATGGGCAAAAGCGAGGGAAAGAGAGAAATGTTATTTTTTGCCCCTCTGCCTGTGTGTGATATACTAGTTTTACATGCATACGGCTGTATCGTGAAGCGAGGCCGAAAATAATTTTTGAAAGCAGTCTCGAGCATCTTCGCGTTCAGCCAACAAAGAAATAAAACATTACACATGGGTGTGGGGCGCAACAGCCACAGTACGGTAATGTGCATGGATGTTAAAACTTTTGGGTTTTTCTGAATAGACATACATATCAGTTTTGCAGTCTCCAGATGGGACCGGAGCTTACTCTTCATTTGGACAAGGGGTTCAGATCAACTATAATTTTTGTTCACATCAAAATGAAACAAAGGATTTTACTCCACTGCTTACTTATTCAATATTTTTATTATTGTAAAGAATGGGGCGGTGTGTCTTATTGTATATAGTCTTCCAACAGCACACCTCGGGGGCGTAAATTTATGTTTCTGCATGTATGCAAAATGCGCTTAACTTCTGTTGTGAAGCGAATGGAGAGTTTTGTTTTGCTGCTGTGATTAAATACTAAACCAAAATCTTATTACATAAGTTTGAAGTATATTTGTTAATACGATCTATATTATATCATCGCTATAGGTGGTCCATATTATGCGCAGGAGAATTTTAAAAAAATGTCTTGTTTCACGAACCTGTGACCTGCAGATTTGCTTTTGCTGGCAACAGAAACAGAAAATGGCACTATGTTATTCTATACTGATACAGGTGTACTGTAATCATAACAATTTTCTAGTAACAAAACAACAACTATGTCGGAAAGAAATGGTGGGGGACTTGTCTGTGTGGGGTCTTATTAACTACTTCACATCTGTACCCGCACAACTCATCGACTACAAAGCAACAATGTTAGGAAGTGTGTGCATGGTCCCAAAAATACAAATTTAAAATCACTAATGAGACATGAATTTTCTTCACTGGTGTGTATTTGAATATGCGAAAATGAGGTACTTTGAATAACCACATAAAAGCTTGCAACGGTATAGAGAAGGGTCACAACTTCAAACTTTAGACGATTTTTCGTTAATCTGCAAAGGGGGCCAGGGCGTACGGTAAATTGATTTTATTGAAAAGTATGCAGAAGCAGTGTTGGAAGCAGTTTGAAGACTGAAACGGCTATGGAAGGACACTTATTATAATGTTAATATTTCAGTATAATGTTTTCAGAATTGTTTTTCGATAATGTTCGGTACTTAATTTAATCAATTGTTAGACAAAACATATATTCGAATTCAAGGACGGAAAATATGAACAGCGAATGAATGCTTTAGAGTAGATGTGATATTTAAAGGAGGTGATTATTTTTTTACTTTCTCAATTCAAACAAAAATTCATGAATATTATTATCATTGAATGGATGGTCAGGTGCTCGGTTTACCTTGTCCCTCCGAACGAAAGATGGAATTTATACAAGCCTGTGCCTCCTAAGTTTATCGCGGCTATGAGGATAAATCGCGAAATGAAACGAACTCGAAACTTTCAATATATATATATTTTTTATAACATACTTCACTAAGGAGGTCAAATGACAAGTTGGATTGCTATCCTTTTTATAATTTGTTAAATTTTATTACGAACGAGAAAAAAATGCATGGCACTTAATGCTGTAATGTTATTGATTAGATCATCGTTTATCTTGTCCGCATCGATTAATCTTCTTATGTTCTTTTTTTTTCGTCTTCTCGTCGCGTCCATCTCTTCTGTTATCACAATCGAGACTTCTAGATTATCATTTCTTCTCCCTGCAATTTTAGAAATGTAATTTTTCATGATCATCCAGCGAACGCCTGAGACATTTCAGCAAAATGTCGATTATTCAGTGGATGTTGTAAGGTTCCATGTTTTTTTTTTCACTATCTCTTGTTTGGTCGATTTTGAATTTGGGAGTTATTTTTTTTATTTTGCCTTTCGCGACATGTTCGACTAATCGTGACAATACGTTTCAACCTTTCTGCATAAACGTTGAAACGTTTCAACGAACAAATGAACGTCGTTTCTCACAACGTTGCAACGTTTAGAAAGTCGTTGATTTTGTTTCTGTATTTTCCGTCGTTGGGTTTCCTCGTCATGTCGATCGTTTTGGAATTTTCACGACAATCGTCGAGTGGTTTTATTTCCGAGGCATAGGTTACCTGATCAAAATCATCAACACGGTGCCTCCAAAATTTTGGAACGTGGCCGAAGGAAAAGGACTCGTGAACGACATCATCAACAAGTTACCTTTCGAGATGCATCTACCTGGCTACCAGTACTGCGGACCGGGTACCAAACTCGAGAAAAGATTGGAGAGAGGAGACAAGGGTGTGAATCCGTTGGACGCCGCATGCAAAAATCACGACATCGCTTACAACACCACGCAGACGGATCTGGATGCACGTCACGAAGCAGACAGAAAGTTAGAGCACGCAGCTTTCGAAAGGTTCGTGAGCAGAGACGCATCGCTGGGTGAACAGGTCGCCGCACTGGGTACCGCCATCGCCATGAACACGAAACAAAAATTGGGGTAGGGTATATAAATAACATAGAGTGAAAAAATAATAATAATAACAACATGTCTCGTATAACTGATTTGCCGCCCGAGCTACTATGTAAAATATTTAAACACGCAGTAAACGGAGATTGTGAGGATGTAGGGAAACTTGTAATCATAGCAAGAACGACGCCGGAATTTCGCATCCCTTGTGAAATGGTTCTCAAGGACCATCTTCGGGAGATCAGCGGCCTGAGGTGCGATGATCTTAACATTCTGCTTTCGGCTGCAGGGGAAAAATTGAACGAGAGGTTGGACGAACTGGACGAGGCAAGGCAGGGAAGAAGACGGTACACAGTAGATTGGTACAAGTCTAAGCAGGAGACGGAAGATATCATTACGCACATCATCGCGTTTTCCGAAGCAAGGACTTTCTTCCTCTGTTAAAAAATAATAATATATATACGTGTCAAAAAAAAACAACTTGAAGTTGGCAATAGAAATATTTTTTCCACACTTAGAGCACAGTTTGGTCGCACATATTTGCTTTCCCGGCACACAAGTACGACAGTGCTTTTGAAAATGTTTACTTGACACAGCAGTTTGGCACGTAGGGCAATTTTTTTTACAGAACGCATAATGCAGAGATTTTTTGGGGGTATGTTATTTAATATCCAATGCTGTGCAATGCAAAATATAATTGTTCACTTTTTTTTTTAACTATTCTCTATGACCTTACTTGGTTTTTTTTTTTTCGCCAAATTATATGCTTCTAGTCTCCTATACAATACAATATACGTACAATTTTGTCAACAGTATCATATTTGAGCAGGTCGCTTGTCAGCTAAACACTACAGCTTACAGGTTGGCAAAATCTGACATGAAAGCAGATAATACGCTTAAGTCTTATTTATATATGTAATTTTCACGGACGTACAATATTGTCAACAGTATCATATTTGAGCAGGTTGTTTGTCACCTAAACACTACAGCTTACAGGTTGGTAAAATCTGACATGAAAGCAGATAATACGCTTAAGTCTTATTTATATATATAATTTTCACGGGCGTACAATATTGTCAACAGTATCATATTTGAGCAGGTCGTTTGTCACCTAAACACTACAGCTCACAGGTTGGTAAAATCTGACATGAAAGCAGATAATACGCTTAAGTCTTATTTATATATATAATTTTCACGGGCGTACAATATTGTCAACAGTATCATATTTGAGCAGGTCGTTTGTCACCTAAACACTACAGCTCACAGGTTGGCAAAATCTGACATGAAAGCAGATAATACGCTTAAGTCTTATTTATATATGTAATTTTCACGGACGTACAATATTGTCAACAGTATCATATTTGAGCAGGTCGCTTGTCACCTAAACACTACAGCTTACAGGTTGGTAAAATCTGACAAAAAAGCAGATAATACGCTTAAGTCTTATTTATATATGTAATTTTCACAAAAATTATAGTTGATCTGAACCCCTTGTCCAAATGAAGAGTAAGCTCCGGTCCCATCTGGAGACTGCAAAACTGATATGTATGTCTATTCGGAAAAACCCAAAAGTTTTAACATCCATGCACATTACCGTACTGTGGCTGTTGCGCCCCACACCCATGTGTAATGTTTTATTTCTCTTGTTGGCTGAACGCGAAGATGCTCGAGACTGCTTTCAAAAATTATTTTCGGCCTCGCTTCACGATA
This sequence comes from Lepisma saccharinum, assembly GCF_977018435.1. Taxonomy (NCBI): domain Eukaryota; kingdom Metazoa; phylum Arthropoda; class Insecta; order Zygentoma; family Lepismatidae; genus Lepisma; species Lepisma saccharinum. Next base: position 20,218,131 of record NC_139247.1, read on the forward strand.
CAGCCGTATGCATGTAAAACTAGTATATCACACACAGGTAGAGGGGGCAAAAGATAAATGGTTGTTGCAAGTTACCTTTTAAACCCAGTACGTGTGTAGGAAAAACTGCATATAAGCTGTCTGTGTGTCAGGTGGTCGTGTCGTTCGCTAGTTGTATGTCACAGCTTAACCCGTACTAGGTAATATTTTTACATGAGGTAAGTTGGCATACTCTGGTAGGGTATATGTTTCAAGCCTCTAGTTGTAGAGTTTATTTGTAAAAAAGTAAAAGTTTGGTAACACTACTCGTCGAAAACAGCTCAAACAGTGTTGCTAGCTGTAGGTTAATTTTCCCCGTTATACAATTGCAAGAGGTGAGTTGCTTATAGCCTATCTGGAAGGCTTGGTGTGTGTGTGTCCATGGCTTATGTCGTAGGTTAATAAAATTTGCAATAGATCTTGTGTGTGTTGGCAACCGTCAGCCTCTTACATGTGATATAGCAGCCTTACTTATTGTAAGACATAGTGTGTATGTATGAGTGGGGGAGGTTAGTTTAGTTCACGATAGATCGACCTGTCACGCTATGACCAATTTCTGCTTTTGAGTCACCTGTAAGGCTATATGTGGGTGGGTGAGGGAGTTTAGTTTAATTCACGATAGATCACATTTTAAATTTGCTCACTCTCTCTGTGTCTGTGTGTCAGGTGGTCGTGTCGATCGCTAGTTGTATGTCACAGATTAACCTAGGTACTTCAAAATAAAATTGTGTGTATCTCATGTCGAACTAGAAACAAAAAAAATCAAACATTAAGCATGCATGCAGATTAATTAAGCTCCCCCAAATCGCATTTCATACATACATACATGTGGAGGACCCGTGGCCCACCTCCCAAGAGGTTTGGTTAGCATGCAATAGATCAGTATGCAATTTAATATCCTCGTCTAGTACGCTGCACTTCTTTGCAGTGCAGGTGTATCCCGGTGTCAGGCTGGTGAAAAAAAATAACATTCAACCGAGTAGACAAATAGCAGTGTTCAAGTTCAGAAGATTCAACAAATGCCTGTCTGCTGCTTTAAACATTCATTTGATTAGTTAACCACTCACCACGTGGTCATACACCACACCACATTTTACGCCTCTCTAAGACGTGGTGCAGACACCAAATACACTACATGACACCCAAAATCAACAAAATAGGTTGCATCGTGTAACCAACTAAACGCGTGAGTGCAGTCAAAAAATGCAGCAAACTAGACGAAGCTATTGAATCAAAATAATCACGTGGCATTCTTTTTGAATCTGACTTCACCCACCCCTCTTTTTTTAATCCTTAATCGCAACAATAATTAACCGACTTTTTAAGTTTACTCTATGCACAGATAGATTAATCGGAGGACTGGGCATACAGTTTAAAATAGAATCGGAATCCAGTAGGTATCGAACCCGGGACCCTTTGATTACAACGTGACAACTTATCGACAAGAGGAGATATTTTTTTTGGTGACGTGGAGTACTTTATCTTTCGGGGGGTCAACATTATTTTTTTACTCAGTCGTCATATAACATGAACACACGCAAACATTCACATGTGCTTTTATTATTTTGTGTTCGGTAAGTACAAGTATATTCTTACATAAATTATTATAAATAAATTGTAAACTCGGAGCCTGCAATACTAACACTCCTTCTGTCTATTGAAAGCGAATGTTGCGTGCATGCGGAACTAACACAGAAAAAAAAGCGGATGGAAGCAGTGGGAGCAAGGTTAGTATTACGAGAGCGTAAAAACATGTGCTTTCATTCAACTTCGAAAATTAAGAATAAATATGTGCATACAGAACACATATGCTTTCTTTTCACAGTTGTAAAATCATATAAATTGTACATGAAGTAAGTTGCGGGAAGGCTCTCTCTTTTATGTCTGTGTATATGTATGTTGTACAATTAGGTACAAATTGTTGTACAATTATTTCTCCCAGTTGTCCAGTTGGAGTTGGGGGGGGGGCATAACACTGGTACTATTTGTAATCACAGTGCTTACTCATGTATTTTGTTTAATATTTTATTTCAAATTCACTGTCAGAAAACTAGTGTTGCCAGTTCCTGGATGTAGGTTTACCTACTCTGTTGGTTGTCACTGTCAAGCTTCCAGTATTCGTACAGCATAAAAAGCTATAACCCCCCCCTCTCAAAATATATACATTGTATACGCCAATTCTTGCTGTGAAATTTCTATGCTGTTTAACCTAATAGAATTCGAATCTCTGAGAAAGCCAAGTACTAAGCTTTAGCATTCCATATTAGCAAAATTTTTATACGTACGTATTTATAACCTCAATTTACTAATCAAAAAATCCCCCCTAACCAACCAATTAGCACATTTATATGACCTTCTATAGAGCCGGTATTATTAATATGACATTCTTAACAAGTTAATGCATCAATCTTTAAGCAAACACTTAGGAATGTTTGAAATTCAAACAATTCTTGTGACAAGAAACAAATAATTAGGAAATTCTTTTTTAACTAAACAATCAACACAAATCTCTCTTTTTTATAGAGAGAAAAAAGCATAACATTCCTGAGACAGTAATAGTGAACACTGTCGTTTGAAATTATAAAAAAATTAATCACACGAGCATCATCATCGTCGACATCGCTTATCCTGACAGGGATGCACGACATGTTTATCCAACATATAGGAATACACGTTGATGATTAAGCGTTTTCCTTCTGCATCTCGTGCTCATATTTCAAATTTTAATATATCAGAAATAGTCACCAGGTATTCGATGCCAGACATTACACTTTCAAAACTCAAACTCGTATTGTTTGTAATATCCAACCCACTGTGGATTATTTTTGCAATAAACAAAATGCAGTGCAGCCAATATACCCTCCGATTGTTACAATAAGACTTTACCGCCGGGCAAACTGCTCGAAATAGACGCCAAACAGCCACAGACGCCACAGCTAAATTGATGATGAATAACATGTTATTTGTTTGGTTGGTCACAATACGGAAATAATAAGAAGCACCAGCGCTCGCACGTGTGTATAGCACATCATTCCCCCGAGAGAGATTTACAAAAATCACAATATATAAACATTTGGTCCCCCGGGGACTTGGAAAAAAAATTACGATAAAATGCATTCATCCTTCAAGAATGAGAAAGTACATTTACTCATCACGCTGTGTCAGCGCAATAAATAAGGCGTGGAACGTGGAGAAAAACCTTGGTGATTTTTTTCGAGTAAGATGTTGGCAACACTGCGAGAAAATAAGGCTTATGCCTTACAAAAGCAAACCATTAAGGCGAGCCTCACCGAGCTTTACTTTCTGTTTGTAAACTCTCCATTTGGGTTTACTTATAACACAAAACCAACTCATGCAAGCTAACAAACAAATTTACTCACGCTAGTTAATTTCAATCACAATCACAATATTATCCTTGCAGCTCACAATAAAAATAAGACCTGATGCCCTCGAGCTTCTAGTTTATTAGTCGAGGAGTAATATGTAGGTTAACAACATGGGCTAGTAGAAATCAGCTCTAGAAAATAGTTCTATACTTCAATTTTTACCACTGTCATTTTTTCCTATTTTCGTAAATTCATCACGTCACCCCCACCAATGCTGTTACCTGACGTCATTATTTCTCAACAGTTGGCTGAGCTGATGTGAAAATTACATAGCATCATTTGTGCTGAACGCGAATTTTTGAACGAAATAAATGCGTCAGCATGAAATTCCATCATTATTGTTAGCTTTTGAAAAAACAGGAAGTACATCCGCCACTGTGAATAGCCATTCTTCCCCCTATATTTCAGCCACATCATTTTACGAGTTCGAAAATTCACAAGTTAATGCATCGCATCGCATCACTGCAACCAATGCTGTTAACTGACGTCACTATTTCTCAACAGTTGCCAGACCTGCTGAATAGCCAGAAATGCCGCCCCCCTCCCAGTCATCCATCTTTCTTACAATAGCGTGTGTGTGCTGGCAACTCTCTCTAGTTGCAGGTTTTTTAGTTAACTCGTAATCCTCGTCAAAAACTACAGTAACATCATAATGTCATATTGCACAGAAGAGGGAGGACATCGCCCACCACTGTTGCCGGCCATAAATCTCTCTCTCTCTCTCTCTCTTCACCTTACAGCAAAATTGGCATCTCTATTTTTTTAGCTGCAAGTAAATTGCCAACACACTCCAGTTAATAATGCTACATATTATACGCACACACGCACACGCATACTATATTACCATCCACCCATCCATCTCTTTTACGGCAGTATATATATTTGTTGCCTAACCTAACCTAACCTAACCTAACCTAACCTAACCTATCTTCTTGTTTAGTATGTATAGGTTGGCAAAAATTGCTTTATGCACTGTAACGCAAGCCTCAAGCAAAATTGCCAGCTTTTTGCTTTAGGTTGGGTTAGACAAAAAAACTGTAGGTAAACTGTCGGTTGTTTAACTCTCCCCTCTCTCTTCCCTTCTCTTTTTTTTGTAAAAAGCCATGGCAAAAATACCAGTAGGTTGGCAAATTGCTTTATGCACTGTAAACCAAGCCTCAAGCAAGATTGTCAGCTCCTTGCTTTATGTACTGTAAGACAAGCCTCAAGCAAGATTGCCAGCTCCTTGCATTAGGTTAGGTTAGGTTAGGTTAGGTTAGGGTGGGTTAGGTTAGGTTAGGTTAGGTTAGGTTAGGTTAGGTTAGGGTGGGTGTTGGCAGCTGTCGGTTGTTTAACTCTTCCCTCTCTCTCTCCTCTCTCTTTTTTTTTGTAAAAAATCATGGCAAAAGTACTAGTAGGTTGGCAAATTGCTTTATGCACTGTAAACCAAGCCTCAAGCAAGATTGCCAGCTTCTTGCTTTAGGTTAGGTTAGGTTAGGTTAGGTTAGGTTAGAGTAGGTTAGGTTAGAGTAGGTTAGGTTAGGTTAAATTAGGTTAGGTTAGCTTAGGTTAGGTTAGGTTAGGTTAGGTTAGAGTAGGTTAGGTTAGAGTGGGTGTTGGCAGCTGTCCGTTGTTTAACTCTTCCCTCTCTCTTCCCTCTCTCTTTTTTTTTGTAAAAAGCCATGGTAAAATTACCAGTAGGTTGGCAAATTGCTTTATGCACTGTAAGCCAAGCCTCAAGCAAGATTGCCAGCTCCTTGTTTTAGGCTAGGTTTACCCCCCCCAAAAAAAAACCTTGGTGATTTTTTTCGAGTAAAATATTAGCAACACTGCGAGAAAATAAAGCTTATGCCTTACGAGAAAAATCCATTAAGGCGAGCCTCAAGCAAAATTGCCAGCTCCTTGCTTGAGGCTACGTTAGACCCAAAAAAACTCTTGGTGATTTTTTCGAGTAAGCAGCTGGCAACACTGCCAGAAAATGAGGCTCATTGCCTTACGAGACAAGTCCATTAAGGCGAGCCTCACCGAGCCTCACTTTCGGTCCGTGAACTGTCTTTTTGGAACTACTGCCGTCTTCCAAGATGTTCCCAACTTTGGCTGCAAATCATCGCTTCTCCCATCTGGCTAGAACTCGAAAAAGACCAAGCTGTTAAAATTCAAATTTGGAAGCAGTACGGGAGATATAACTTTCATTATTGTAATGGTTGTAGTAGAATGACAGCACTTCATTCATACGCGTCAGCAAAAATTCGATGCGACTGGTGTTTTGTTACATCCTGTCGTAGCGGGGTACGAGCGGTTTTATTGTTGAGTCAGCAGAACGTGTCTGATCACGTTGAAGACGTCGGAAGCTGGGGGGAGGGGGGCAATGGATCTGTGATGTTGTTTGTTGACGTATGCTAACCTAACACGTGCGTATGCTTGTGTGTGTGTGTGTGTGTGTGTGTGTGTGTATCTGTGGAGGAAATGCGCGCGCAACCATTGCGTATGATGCAAAGACATGAAAAAATGATTTAAAGATGGCACCGAAGGTGCTGTATCCCGAAAGCTTAGCGGCTAAGGTTATTGCTCTGTAAAACAAGAGGCGTCGAGGGTTCGATTGCTGGTAAAGTCAATATTGATTGATTGATAGATTCAGTTAGTTTTTTAAGTCCACTTTATGCACGGCAAGACTAATCAGGATTGGACCTACAGTTGAAAAGTGGTGATTCGGACCACTATGTGCCTCCACCGAGTATCGAACCTGGGACCCCTTGATTACAAGGCGACAATGTCAATATTGAATGGTCTCGATTAGCCTGTGTGTACATAAAGCCAACAAAATGGCTGAGTTCGAAAATCGAGTTGGTTTAATGGTTAATGTTGTCACCTGGCAATGAAGAGGTCGCGGGTTCTATTCTCTAGGTAGTTAAATTAGGCCAATTGTTTTGTCCCGCCATTATAGGTCCCGATTAGTCCATCTGTGCATAAGTAGTATTTGAATAAAATTAATATGGCGGCCGCGTTTTGTGTTCAGCGGCGGCGGAGGCGGCGGCGACGGGGCGCGGTGCGGGGCGGAGCGGCGCGGGGTGATTTTTATTCCGCGAGATGTTTTAACCAAGTGGTTGAGGGTTCGATTCCCAATGTTGGTGAAAATTGGATATTCAATTGTATTTGTTTAAAAGTTCCGACTAGCTTTTGTGCACAAAGAGAAAATGAACTAATTGGAAATAGGATGTTTATGCTGTAATTAAAAGGTCCCGGGTTCGATTCACAATGTCAAATTGGTTGATAATGATGTTGTTTTTAAAATAAAAAAAGAAGTGTGTTGAGTCCCTATTAGTATTTATGCAGGAACAGATATTAAAAATCAAAACAAAATGTCTGTGACTGGTGTTTAGTATTCGAAAGGTTCCAGGTTCGAGTTCCAATGTTGGCAAATTGCAGAATAACATTGATTTGATTAGAAATGAGTTACTATTATTCCCTATTAACCTTGATACACAAATATAAAATGTCAGACTTTGGGGTTTTGCAACCAAGGGGTCGAGGGTTTGATTTCCACTGGAGGGGTTAATGTTGGCGTTTTTTAACGCAGTCCCGATTAAGCGTAATGCATAAAGTTGTTTCACCGGATATCGAACCTGGACTCCTTTTGATTACAACGCAAAGACTTTACCGCTAATGTATAAAGGTAAATTAGAATATGTTGTTTTGCCGTGTGGGGCCCCAGTACCAATTAGCTTAAATGCATAAAGAGTAGGTAAGATAAGCAAGATGGCCGTCACTATTGTTTTGTGATCAAAGGGGAGTCACAGGTTCGATTCAACCAAAGTAGGCAACATTCTATGTTTCAATTCTATGTAAAAGTCTAAAGTTATGTTTCGATTAACCTCAATGCATAAAGAGGAATTAAACAAAAAACAAGCAAAATGGCGACAGATGTGATAAAATAAAAATTGAATTAGTTTTTTTATATAGTGACAAGAAAAAATAGCGAATCACTGTTAGAAATAGAATGAAAATAAAGATATTTGCCTTTGCGTGTCCAGCGCTGTGCAGAAAAGCTTTTATGCTTTATCTCCGACAAGTCCACAATACACAATTTTTTTTATTGTATAGTTAATTATTAATGTTGTTATTAACACAGATTCTTACCAGTGTGAAGAAAACCTCTCATGCTTTATCTCCGACAAGTCCACAATACACAGTTTTTCATTATATAGTTAATTATTAATGTTGTTATTAACACCGATTTTTACCAGTGTGAAGAAAAGCTCTCATGCTTTATCTTCGACAAGTCCACAATACACACTTTTTCATTATATAGTTAATTATTAATGTTGTTATTAACGATTCTTACCAGTAAAAATATAAACCATGAGGATTTTTAAAGGGTTGATAAGTGAAAAAAAAGCCAACACATATATTTTATCCCTGTTTATTACCAATGTTTACAAAATTGAAAAGAGCCGCACACACACACACACACATACATATGTAAAATGTTTATATTGTGTCACCAGTTTATCAGGATGTTATTTAACAAGTTTTTATTCTTCAAGTTTGTTCACTCACCCACATAAGGAATTGTGTCACTATCATATCCATTTTCTGCTGCAACCACTGATTTAAAATGTTTCACTATTTTCTCCACAAGCATGTTCTCGCAAAAAACAAACACTTCTTTGGAAAGTCTTTTTCCGTCGATGTTTTGTATAGAAAAAGGCTCAGGTTTTGTATATCCATGTAGGTGGGAAAGCACGAACTTCTCCTTATTACATGCATGGACAGGGAAATATCTGTGCAACCGAAAAATTGTTCGCGAAGGTCGAGAATGCACACACAGTTTCCAAAATATGATTTCAGATACGGCGACACTGTTTCACACATAACTTTCGCATGCTCTATGCACACAAATATGTTCATAAAGTTCCGCTCCGAATTTTCTGCGATGAACACTATCTCCAGGGAACCGTAAGCTGGTTTCTTCCTTATAATGATCTGACGGCGATTGTACAGTGTGGTTATCAGCAATTCATGTTGCTCACTTAGTGGGTAGGAAACACGAGGCTGCTCACCTGGAATAGCGATGTAATTGTCGATTACTGGAAACAATTCCTGAAGAGCGTGCCACTCCTGCAACTGTAGTTCAACACCGGCCGCCCCGCTTCTGTGTAGCCTGACCACAGGTTGGAAATCCAGATGAGAGGAAATTCCGATTGAGATAACCTTTGTTTTCGAAGCATTCAAATAGTAGACGTGATCAAATAATATCGACTGGCGTATAAGACTAGTTACTTGTTTTTGTTCTTCAGGTAAATTCTGATCGTTCTCTTTCTGAAGAACCGCCTTGAAATTAGTGTACGGTTGAAATCTTTTTTTCAGCGACATCGAAATAGAGGATTCCACGACTACGAACTGCGAGATACTGCATGTTGCAGCGTGCAGGTATACATTTGAAGAAATGCGTGGGCGTGTTTTTGAGACGCATGCGCGCGTAGCAAACCAAGCATGTGCTGGACAAAAATGTGGAGGGCCGGAGCCTTACAAAGATCAATGGTTAGAGAAAAATCAGCAGAATATCATAAACGTCATATTGAGGAAATATTGGATAACAAATATTAATGAATTTAATTAAAGCATCAACCGCATAGTCGATCTGAAATTAGGTTTATAGACAGGGGGCAAAATGGAAAATATCGACGATGTTCTAGTATTGGATTGTTTCTGTATTTCCATCGGTATAATCCTCCACCACATTTGAAGCATACTGTTTTATCCTCTTTTTGAATGTAAAATAATCCTGCTTCGGACAGAGCTTCTACAAACGGTAATTCTTTTGATTGCCAGTTTCTGAAAGAGGACAATCTAGCATTGAAAGATCCCATTTCTGGATATTGCGTCATTGTTCTGTAAAGACACAACACAAGATAAATATTATAAGTAAGCTGTTGTAAACCGTAACGCTACACAATTATTAATATACTATTAGGACTATATGTAATTTGTATAAAATTTCAAACAGTATTTACTGTCAATATTTTCTAGTATACGTACCGAGTATTATAACTTTAATTTACGAGTCAGCAAATACGTTGTTATAATATTGTCGTTTCTTACAAGTACTGGGAATAAAATTAGAAATTTATGCATGGGTTTATCAGAGGCTCTATGGGATAAATACAGAAAACAGTAATGCCCACAGTACACAGACCCGTAAAATTGTATCTGATGAGTGTTGTACTTGTAGAATTTAGAGTTACTTTCCAAAAATCTCAAATGATTATGCACATGTGGAGGTTTTCCATAACCATCAAAAAATTCCCCACGGGAGTTACTGTCTATGTAAATTGCTACCCAGTGCTTCCCGGGGCTATCCCTGGGATCTGTATTTACAATCAACGCTGCTGGTAGTTCCACATGTACAGGTAATTCATTAGCTGCGAAAACCCCAACATGATGATTGTCAAAGGCTCTATTTGATATTAACCCGTGAAGCAAATTTAAAGTCGACAGCATTGCTGGACACTAAATAGTAATATTGTGCAACTCACCTTGTTATACAATTAATCCAGATGAATATCTCTTGTATTATTAATTTCCATGAGAGCGTCAAATTCAGAGTAGATAACTCAAGTCACAGTAGATTCCAAAGCCGATTTGAAGTGGACTTCCAAGCTAACAATCCCTTGCCGTTGAAGACTTCAGTGGGATATGGCACTTGCAGCTGCGTCTGGTGTTATATCGAAAACAAGTAATGCGTATCCCTGGGGGTATTCCTCACGCGATATATTGTTTCCTTCATCCATATAGTGTATCCCTGTTCCAGAGAATAATGTGTGATATGCTGTTATGTACTTGTTGCTTTCAAAGTCTGGTTGAAGTGGTTTGCCGGGAATTTGGACTCCATCTACATATAAAGTAAAGAAGTGGTAATTGAAATGTTGAAAATTAAAGGGTTTGTAGACAGAGTGCCGTTGAATGCAACAAACCCCACCACTAATCGTTTCGGAAGACGTCCAAGTATCACATTGTCAATTGTTTTTGAAACAATATCTTTTGGAATAGTTACAGCTTTAAGTTGTACTCTTGTTAGAGGGTATTTTGCTCAAAGTTTTTGCAATATGCGATTGTGACTAAGTTTGATGGATGAACTGACCGATACTTTCCTCACATATAGTGTAGCATCCAGAATTTCCACTTTGCCTTCACTGTCATCTAATCCCATCAAGCAGAAAGTGTTTTTCGAAGGAATCAGTTTTATTCCCATTTCCACTCCATTGATCAAAAATTTATCTTGATAGAAAATATGAGAATGCAAGTAACCAAACATATCAAATGTTTTACTCTGTTTTGTTAGTTGGTTACGTTTTGTAAAGCCTTTGTTGTCTTCCGAAACGTTATCAAAAGCCCCTGCTGTATCCTTGTAGCACAATGCACTTTGGAGATGAGATGATTTGGCAGATAAGTCATAGTTCAGTGCTTTTTCAAAATAAGACCTGTATGGGTGCATGTGAGATGGAAACGAGATGAGTTTGTTATTTAAGTAGATTTGTACTTCGCTGAACATTGCATTGAGAAAATCATTGACAGGCCCAATTGTTTTATCTGTGGGTAGCAATAACTGACCATTCGCTTTTACAAATCTGGCATCTATATTCAACATTGTGTGTGCTAAATCCATATAATCATCACCATGTCCAGGTATTACAAACTCGGTGGGGGCATTATCTGCCAAAGAACTAGCAGGTTTGTATCCGATGGTGTGGTGTTCTAAGATGCTTGTCTGAGTAGGTTTTACCGAGAAAATATCTAATTCACTTTTAAAACACTCACATGATTTCTCCCTAATTAGCGCCATATCTAATCAAAAATATCTGATGTTCTTTGAATTTTCTTACGGTTGCGTTTGGTTGTTTTTTTGGTCTTTGTATTGGCACTGGATCTCTTTTTTCTCTGAGCGGTCATTCCAGTTCGCTGTCCCGAAGCAGAGTGATTCCTTTTGAAATGTTTATGCCCCTGATAACCTGAACCAATCATTTCGTTTAGCTTTGTTTCAGATTTTCTTATAATATTTGATCTGGCATCCGAAATTCTGGATTGTAGTGACTGTTTCAGGGGTGTTTTGTTTACAACATCATCTAACACATTCAGTTTGTAATTTCAAAGGTTTTATTTTGCTTTGTTTGAAAATTTGCTGGAAAGCCTTTTTTATATATACAACAGTTTTATTTTTTACAGGGACAGCCCAAGCATGCCTGCTAAAAATATCGATAACTGTGAGTATATATCTGTATCCTTTGTTGTGATTCCGCAAACTCTGCATGTCATTCAAGTCAGCCTGCCATTGGTCATCGATATTATGCACAAAATAAAAGTTTTTCGGAAATCGACGCTTTACAGATCTATGCAAAGCGTATGGAGTTTGCTTTGTCAACCAATGTTTGATTGTTGACAATGGTATGGATTTTTTTACAGCTTTTCATAGTGTTGAAGCTGTAGAATAGGATGCTGGATGAGATGGATTGTACCAGATATTCTCTAATATTTTTTCGCTCATGGTTTGTATCTTGACCAAACTGGAACAGTACGTTTACGTTTGTGCCCTGGAAATGATGATACAAAAGAAATTGGTTCCTTTTCTTCTTCTCCTTCTTCTGCTTCTGTTACTTCTTGTGCCTCTTCTTGGTTAGCTCCGGACAGCGGAATATGGCGTCCGGGGTTGCCAAAAACAATCTGTTGAATAAACCCCTTTCTCCGGGGGTTTCCAATATATTCTTGAGGAATATTAGATAACGCCAGAGCTCTATTGAACAGTTGCCACCCAACAGGATTGCTTGTTTTTCGCGGTCGAATTATATCCGATACAAGATCGACAATATTTGAGCCTTCAATTTTATTATTGTTAATAAAAACTGCCCTATATTTATCCCAATCAATATTACTATTATGTAAAAGACGTTCATACAACAGTTCGGCTTTTCTACGATACATGCTAGGTGTAGCAGCTAGAATTTCGTCTTTCATATCAGTCAACTTCTCAGTAGATTCTGTAATCGGTAGCGACACAGGTTCTCTTTGTTTTCGAGTATAGACAGAAATTTTTGTTGCACAATGCTGTAACGATTCCATTTTTCATCATCCGAAAGACCTTTGAGATTCAAAATTACCTGCATATCCTGATCCAATTGCGATTAGGATGTAGACGGTGCAGACATAACAGGATGTCTCATGTTATCCATAAATTCTTGAGGTATTATAACCATTTTTTTGGCATGCTCCACGTTCAGATTTTTTTCACTTAAATAAACTTGATAACACACCTCCTATTAAAGGGGCTAATAACGCAGGTAGAAATCCTCCGTGTTGCACTAGTATGTTTCTTCTGCTTTGTAGAGTGTCCTTTGGCAGAGAGATTACTTAGCACCTTCTTGTAACGGCTCAAACTTGTTTTCTGAGGTGTTGAAAGAGGAACATTCCCTTTTAGAACATTGTAACAACACTCACAGATTGAATTAACTAAGGAAGAATCAGCAGCTTGTAATATCGCTGTGCGAAGAGCTGGTTTAGCATCCGACAAAACTTGGAGCACTTTAGCGTGTTTCACTCTTGGAGCCATGATGACAGAATAAACGACTAGCGATTATGCTTGCTTTTTTTGTAGGAATATATACATAATTGATATCATCGTCGGGAAATATCCGCCACCGAAAACGTACTTCTTCCGGAGTGTTCTGCTTCAGATCAAACAGCAAATACCCATGGGGTTCAGCGGTGGCATTGTAATATGCATCTTTTATAAAATTTGGATTCTCCGGGTATACTTGTCTAGATAAATAATTATTTTTGGGCTCTGTCTCTTGGATTTTTGAAGCATACAATATAATGACTATTTAAAGATATGTATATCCCTATTCCCTTTTCCCTGATGGAATAGATTTTGAGTGATAAAGAAAAGACTAATATCACGATGATGACACACTTTTGTGAATAAATCCGTGACTTTTTGATCGCATTCCCTCATCTGATCATCGATAATAATAAGATGAGGTCCAGAATTTGGCACAAACTGGTCAATATTAGGCATTCCTTCCCGAAATTGAAAAAACCAGGGAAATCATTGTATGCAGATTGCCATTCCCCGTAGCACACCAAAATATTGTTGAATTTTACTTTTACCATTTGGGGTAAACACTCGAGAAAATGCTTCACAAAATATGTCTTTCCGCATCCTGATGGACCAGCCAATATTGCAGAGAACCGGTGTTTCAACAAGCACTTCATTTCTCAAACTGTGAAGAATGTTTTAAATTACATATAATATAAAAATCTAATGTTATGAATATTTTTCTACTTGTTAGATTTTACTGATATGTTGTATCTCCAAATTACATACATAAATATATATATATATATATATATACTTCATCAATAAATAAATATGTGTGTCTGTCTGTATATATACAGGGTGTTTCTAAAGGTCGTTTACAACGCTTGGGAGGTGATTCCTCACACGAAAACAAGCAAAAAGTCTAAGTTCCATTTTTACGACTGAGGCTTCGTTTCCGAGATAGGAGCCTCGCAAAAGGTGACAAAGTGAACGTCACACCTGACTGGGACGAATACTATAACAGATAGAGAGGCGGTTCCAAGGGAATCATAAAGGAATCGTATGTGCTCAGTCCGGAAGTCACTATGAAAAGTTCACTGCACGCATGCGCAATGGAGTCCTCAAAGGAATTGGGGATTTCCAGCAAGAACAATGCATGGAAAAGGTATGTAACGCAGCAAGAAGGACCGTGACAATGAGAAATGCGTTAAAGACAACACATCCCGACCTCAAACATCAAAACATGAGCACCGAACACAAAATCCGAAAAGTTGAGCACGGTTGCATACCCCAGTTACACGCGAGGAATGAACGAATCATGTCATGTGGCATACGAGAGACACATTACTCCACCAGGAGGAGGGAAAGAAAAACACAATATCAGATGATTGCGACAACGTGTATTTTTACACGCGACAACTACGTAATATCCCCTCCCCCACACACACAACAAACAACAAATGCTACAATGTCTTATGCACAGACAGTGTGTGTCACTGTACACCAACTGAAGATGTCACTTTCGCCACACAAAGGGGGTGGGAGCAATACCAAAAGTGTTCGCACGCGATCATTGTGACGTAAAAGAGACCAGTTTTGGAAGCGCTGCACAGGCAAGTCTGGCTCTCGTAGTCTACGTTTGACCTTCATGACTGCTGTTCCCGCGAGAGGAGCTCGAAGGGTTGGTTCACAATTGGTCTGTGGTGTTCGTACGGTGATACGGCCAATTTGTGCAGTGTGCCAGTGTTAAACAAAAACAATACTTTGCAGTTCCAGCTCCCTATTACACAGATGGCTGCGTATACGACCCAGCAGCTAGCAGACATGCATCTCATGTATGGAGAGGCACGTGGTAATAGCCGTGAGGCAAGGCGTCTTTATGGAGAACGCTTTCCACATAGACGTTTACCGTCTCACACCTTCTTTCAGGTAGTGGGCAGTCGACTGCGTGAAACAGGGTCAGTGTTACCACCGCGGCAAGAAGTTGGAAGACCCCGAAGTGTACGTACACATCAGTTTGCAGAAGATGTGTTAACAGCGGTCGCAGAACATCCTGGCACCAGTACGCGAGTGCTCGCTCGGGCACGAAACACGTCTCATGTGTATGTTTGGCGAGTGTTGTCAGAGGAAGGAATGCACCGTTTTAAACTGCAGAAAGTACAAGAACTGTTACCTCGTGACTTTCGCCCTCGTATGGAGTTTTGCCAATGGTTGTTGCATCAGCTGGACACAAACCCTCACTTCGGGGCAAACGTATTGTGGACAGATGAAGCCATTTTCACCAGGATGGATGTCTTCAATAGTAGAAACAGTCATGTATGGGACTTTGACAACCCACATGCACTTTTTGTGACCCATCACCAGCACAGGTTTTCAGTGAATGTGTGGTGCGGGATAGTACATGATCATTTAATTGGACCATACATTCTCCCTGTTCGCCTGAATGGTCTCACGTATCATGCATTTCTTAGTGAGGTTCTGCCTGAACTGTTGGAGACCGTACCTTTGGCACTGCGGCAAGAAATGTGGTACCAACACGATGGTGCACCAGCTCATTTCGATTGTAATGTACGACATTTCCTGCATGACGTGTTTCGCAATAGGTTCATTGGTAGGGATGAGCCTGTGCCTTGGCCACCGAGGTCGCCAGATCTCAACCCTCTCGATTTTTTCTTCTGGGGAGAAATGAAAACCCACGTATACGACACACCTGTCACATCAGCTGAGGACCTCGTTGCTCGCATCAACGTCGCCGCCGCGACGGTAGCAGATGCACCTGGCTTGTTTGCTCGTACTCGACAATCCTTGATTCGTCGCTGTCATATCTGCGTAGAAGTAAACGGCAGACATTTTGAAAACCGTCTGTGATTATTGCCCTCGGCAAATACCAGAAAGAACACTCTTGGTATTGCTCCCCACCCCCTTTGTGTGGTGAAAGTGACATCTTCAGTTGGTGTACAGTGACAGGACTGTCTGTGCGTAAGATATTGTAGCATTTGTTGTTTGTTGTGTGTGGGGGGATATTACGTAGTTGTCGCGTGTAAAAATACACGTTGTCGCAATCATCTGATATTGTGTTTTTCTTTCCCTCCTCCTGGTGGAGTAATGTGTCTCTCGTATGCCACATGACATGATTCGTTCATTCCTCGCGTGTAACTGGGGTATGCAACCGTGCTCAACTTTTCGGATTTTGTGTTCGGTGCTCATGTTTTGATGTTTGAGGTCGGAATGTGTTGTCTTTAACGCATTTCTCATTGTCACGGTCCTTCTTGCTGCGTTACATACCTTTTCCATGCATTGTTCTTGCTGGAAATCCCCAATTCCTTTGAGGACTCCATTGCGCATGCGTGCAGTGAACTTTTCATAGTGACTTCCGGACTGAGCACATACGATTCCTTTATGATTCCCTTGGAACCGCCTCTCTATCTGTTATAGTATTCGTCCCAGTCAGGTGTGACGTTCACTTTGTCACCTTTTGCGAGGCTCCTATCTCGGAAACGAAGCCTCAGTCGTAAAAATGGAACTTAGACTTTTTGCTTGTTTTCGTGTGAGGAATCACCTCCCAAGCGTTGTAAACGACCTTTAGAAACACCCTGTATATATATATATATATATATATATATATATATATATATATATATATATATATATATATATAAAATCCACTGTCGGTTTTATTTACTGTTTTGCTTTTGACGTCAGTCCACAAACAAAATTCATCTTCGAATCCATTTTGTATAACGCTACATGGTGCCTTGTGCCCGGGAGTTCCATCTGGTTATTTGTTGAGATAGTATTATTTGTGTGTAAAACATTTGAGTTCCACGTAAGAAAGTGAAGAAGAAAAGCTGTTTGATCGGGTGAACAGGCTCTTTCGTTGCAGCTGTACGGGATTAAGAGATTAGCGAGCTAGCGATATGTAGGTCAGTGGTACGAAAGTGGTTCGAACGTCAATCTCTCCTTGTCAGGACTAGGGATGGCCAGATCCGGATCCGGATTCAAAACTTTCAGATCCGGATCCGGTACTTTCGGCACAATATAATATACATACACACACACACACACACACACACACACACACACACACACACACACACACACACACACCCACACACACACACACACACACACACATATATATATATATATATATATATATATACATATATACACACATATATATATAGTGTGGGTGCGCGCGTGCGCGATTTGTAATTAATTAATACACTTACAAGGGAGGTCTAAGTCTCCCCTTCCGATTTCCATGAAACTTGGCAGGTGTATAGATGGGCCCAAAGGAAGAAATACGTGTTTTTGTGTTTCAGCTAAAAAAACTGTTTTAGGGAGCAAAACCCCCCCTCAAATGTCAAGATGAAGACAAACTGACGCGGGTATCTGACCCTTGTGTGCCACTCCGATTTCCATGAAATTTGGCAGGTGTTTGGAGGGGCCCAAAGGAAGAAGTAGCTACGTGTTTTTGTGTTTCAGCTAAAAAACGGTTTTACGGGGCAACCCCCCCCCTCAAATGTCAAGATGAGGAGAAATTGAAGTGGGGATCTGACCCAGAAACCACGTGAATATGGCATAGGAAGAAACAGGAACATAGGGCCTCTCTATACACCTGCCAAATTCCATGGAAATCGGAGGGGGACACAGGGGTCAGATGATCCCCACGTCAATTTATCCTCATATTGATATTTGAGGCGGGTTTTGCCCCCTAAAACAGTTTTTTAGCCGAAACAAAAAAAACACCTATTCCATCCTTTGGGCCCCTCTATACACCTGCGAAGTTTCATGAAAATCGGGCGGGGGGACACAGGGGTCAGATCCTTACTTCAATTTGTCCTCATCTAGACATTTGAACGGATTTTGCCCCCTAAAACAGTTTTTAGCTGAAACAGAAAAACACGTATTTCCTCCTTGGGACCCCTCTATACACCTGCCACGTCTCATGAAAATCGGAGGGGGACACAGAGGTCAAATGCCCACTTAAATTTGTCCTCATATTGACATTTGAGGAGGGTTGCCCCCTAAAACAGTTTTTAACAGAAACAAAAAGCACGTATTTCTTCCATTGGGCCCCACTATACACCTGCCAAGTTTCATGGAAATCGGAATGGGACACTTGGATAACCTTCCTTGTTAGTCTCACACTTTGTAATTATATAACACTGCATATATTATAATGTTTTATTTTAATTTGTAAATCTGTAACTGTAGAAAAATTGTATAATTTTTGCATAACATTTCTATCTTGTTATATGTGTTAAAGGTTTCATCCTGGAATTGAATGTCTCACATTTATGTGTGTTTCCATTTCCAATACATTCGAATGAATACATATTCGTTTCAATGGCATTTACAAAATCACCTCTGACATTTTATGTTAAACAAGTAAGATTATTTTTGTGCACGAGTGTGTTAACCGATGCGTAGCAAAGTATTTTTCGAACAACATTTTTGAAAAAAAATCTTGTAGGACTAACTAATGAAAAATTTCTTTGTAATCGAAGATCATAATACCTTTTAAGGTGTGGTACATATTATAATGGGATTAAGATACGAAACTCTCGGATCCGGAACTTTCGGATCCGGATCCGTTTGGCCATCCCTAGTCAGGACGAAGCAGCTGAAATAGGCTGGAATAAAATACTTGAATGCTGCCGCAATGACTTGTTATGAGGGAGCAATAGAACTTAGTTTTTTTTTAAAAAAAAAAAGTGGTACAGTCATGTTCAAAAAATTTGTCGCATGGATTTTTTCTAAGTCCAACGTCTTACGAAATTATGTTGGTAGCTCTGAAACAAGGAAGTGTTGTGAAATATACGATCCTCCAATCAGAGTGAAGTTCGATTCTGAGGAGCAGGAGGCGTGACTCACGGTCTTGTCCACAGGAAGTTCAACCAATGCAGCATTTCCAAATATGAGATAACGTCCCCATTGGTTAAATATTGTTTCAATAATGCGAATCGGCAGAAAGATTGCGCAAAAGTTTACTTTGTCGTTTTAATACTTTTAATCGTTTCAAATTAGTATTAAATTGTCCCAATTATAGTTCAAGAGCTTAATATAATGTATTCATGTATGTGTTTGACAATCATATACCTATCACTCATTAGAACAATTTTCACATTGTTTTCACTACGTGAGATGACATTTCATTTACATTTACGATAAAATAGTGGTTTGGGTGTAATAACAGTTTTCATTAATTAATTTAGAGATGCATTTTTATTTGTTGAGTTAATGATTAGGTTAATTCGTTATTTCTCGCGAAAAGAGGGAACCACAGCTGAAAGAAAGTACACAACTTGTATTATTGAGGTCAAGAGTTCGTTTTAACATCACTTTTTGCACACATAGGCTAATCACGACTCGGGATACATTTAAATTGGAATCTGAAACATTATGCGACCTGACTGGAACTCGGAAAAGGACACACCGATTACAAGACGTCGATACATTACCACTTGGTCTGGCGAACGCCAATAATAATGAGGGGTTGTGGGAGTGGGAGAGGGGTGACGGAAAGTAGAAAATAAATAGTATTTTTGGGGGTATTTAATGTTATATTTATACACATACAAACCTAAGAAAATATTTATTTTGATACATGTGTGTGGGGGGTGGGGAAGGGGGAAAAGAGAGGGACAGAAAGATATTGGGAGAGATGGGACGAAGAGGTGATTGTGGAAAATGTTTTATTTCACGTTCAGTAATAAAAACAATCAAATCAATGATGATTATCTTATAAATACCATATTTAATGTAAATTTGTTTTAAAAATGGGGGCGGGGAGCTGTTTGTTTTACGTTCAGTGCGGGATAACAAGTGGAGACACATAGTGGTTCGTATCTCACTTTAAACTGTAGGTCCAGGCCCCATTAGCCTATCTGTGTATAACGTGGATTTAGAATTCAGTAGAAAATAACGTCGATCTAGTATTTTGGATTTTAGATGCGTTGAGACCACTAAAATTTCCAATTCTTATAAGAAGAAACCTGTTTTCATATTACCATCCATTTTGAACGAGATAGAGTTAATTGTATAATTTTTCGTTGTTAGTTTCAAGGAAGACTAATTCAAATAGTAACAATGGGAACGAATAAAGCTTACGAAAAGTTTTTGCCACCGTGCGGATTTGAACCCACGACCATTAGAGTGACAACCCAGTGCGATAACCACTACTCCACGAGTTCGTTCCTTCCTACGGCATGATTATGAGTTAAGACCAATGCGTTCAATATGCATTAGAAATATAATCCCCACCCGCCTCTTTATAAACAACACACCCAAATGCTCCTTTGTAGCAAATGAAATAAAGGTGGTATGAATGTCACAAAACATTTAAGCAAAATCTACTATATTTACGGCGCAATCGTTTTACATGGAGAGGCTACATCTTCGAGAATTGAGGTTATGGTTTGAGTGTAATTGTAGGATACCCCATATCGATAAGCCAAGGCTCTAGTGTGCACTAGATTGGTTCATTTGTAGTGACGTGCTCAGGAATTTGTAAAGAGGTATGTGAATATAAAAATGTGTTAATGCAAATTTTTTAAACAGTGAACTCATAATTTAATATCTCTTTGTCCATTTCATTATCCTACTTAGGAACTAATTAGTATTGCAGGAGTCATACTGAAAAGAAATCTCACGTGACAATGACGAGAAATTAGATTCACGGAAGGAATAGTTTTCATATTTTAAAACCTCGAAGGGCCATGGGCTATCTCCCGACTGTCAGTCTCCCTTCCACAATCCTACCTAGAGTTATCTTGAACTGGCAACGAGGTGACGTTGGTCAGCACGTCGAACCCTCAGCCGTTATAGAAGATATCTGAAACCAGGTTACACCAGTCACTCGTAGCTCCCCAATTTCCTCACGATGGTGGGTTGCCACTGGTCCTATACAGATAACAGGCCGAGAACCCAGGACGACTCGAATCCATGCCGTCCCGCTGCAGTCGGAATCCAAAGCACAGAGTCTTAGACCGCACCGTTACAGAGGAGGAGAGTTTTCATATTTTGTTTCTTATAAATGTCGACAATACATTAAATATATTACGCACCAAAAATTAGTGTAAAAAAATAGCCGGTTCTATTGGTTGTCCAGCGAAAAGAATAGACTGTTGGGTATATGAGAACAGCGTTGCCGCTTGCCGCAGGGGCGAGTAACGGATCTGCTGGCAGTGAAAGTACAAGACCAAACAAACGTGCGTGGCGCTTGAATCGCGGGTACGTACAAATTGAAGAAATAAGTTCACGGTGAGCTATTATTAAAAACAAGAAACAAATTCACAAAATTACATAAACTGAAAGAATAATTCTTAATGAACTTACTTTTCTCTCACATGTCACTTCGGGGGGTTAATTCCTTCCATTGCAGAATCATCACCAGAATCATTTTCTTCCGTCAGATCATCACTCTCGCTGGAATATTCACCCAAGTGGATTATTATCTGATCAACGTCATCCTGCAATTCATCTGCATTCCACATTTCCTTCTCTATGTCCATGACATGTTTTACGTAATTTTGCCAGTTTTCAACTGTTACTGTCTTAAATGATTCAGTGATTAAATTTTCAATGTCTTTAGTTTTGAATGTAGTGTTGTTACACCCCACATAATGCTTAACCTGTGACCACACAAGTTCAATCGGGTTCAGTTCGCAATTATATGGGGGCAAACGAAGCACCGTATGCCCCATCTGTTTTGCCATCTCATCGATCTTATACTTATCGTACTTAATTTTATGAATATTTGTAAGTTCCAGAAGATCTCTCCGTAACATGTCGTCATCATAACGAATGCCATGAGATTTCAACCATTCTTCTTCCACGAGGTTGTCGGCATTGGCTCTTGCTTGCGGCTATGATAAGAGGCATTGTCGACAACAATAACAGATCCCGGAGGGAGATTGGCGAGCAACTGTTCCCGAAAATACATCTCGTACGTTTCTCCATCCATTTCATCATGGGCATCTGCAGTATTCTTTTTGCACTGGAACACAAATTGGGCGTTTTACAGAAAACCGCGTTCGTTACCCGCATGCACTAAAGCGTATCGCGCTCCGCGAGATGTTGGATTTTTTAAACCAGTGGAAAGACCTGCCAGAAACGCTTGTTTTGCAGTTGTAATTGTCTTGTCATAATTGACTGAGGTTCCGGTGTTCACCCAGGATTCATCAGTGTAAACAATATTTCTATTTTCACGCCTAAACTTCCTAATCTCTCTTAAATATTTATGGCGGAGAGAAATTAAATCTTCTCTTTCCATTAACATGGATTTGTTGCCCCTTTTCTCATACGAAAAGCCAAGTTCTTTGAGAAAGACATGAAACGTTGATCTTTTAAAATTCGGTAATGTCGAGTCAGAATTAACAGCAACAAGAACAGAATTAAGTGTTGGGGGTTTGTTTTTAAAAAAGAATTCGTGAACTTGACGTCGCACAGCACTTCTGACAAAATCATTATATTTTACATTTCTACTTGTAATTGGCGATCTTTTCCTGGGTCGTTTCTTACCTGGTGTTTCAAGAGGACCTTGAGAAACCTCGCCCCGAATTTTATACACAGTAGCCCGAGAAACTCCAGTTGTTTTCGCCGTCTCGCTGGCTAACCAACTTACACTGCGATCCGGATTTTTCTGTTTTAAATAAACAAAAATATTCATTACTATTTGCCTTTCTTTACTTTTGAGAACCTCACCACGCCTTCTCTTCTTTACACTACTTTCGCTCATATTTCAGTATTAAAACCAACGGTTTTTTACAGCACAACACAACCCAAAGCACAGATCCGCCACAGTCATTCCTCGTCGAAACCAACGGTCAGTCACCCTCTCCTTCCGTGAAATTTTGTCTACCGCGGTACTGGCTGAGGGGGTGGGGTGGAAAGCAGTCGACAACGCTGGGCTCGCCGTTCCCCTCCGTTCACGTGCCCCTACACAAACAAAATTAAAAACACGCGCTGCTGGAAGGAACTTTTGCTGGTCTGAAAGCTTAACCAGTTCCAGAATAACGTTTTGCATTCGAAAGAAAAGCAAATGTGTGTTCACCTTTGCGCTCAGTAGTGAAAACAATATTTAAAAAGAGGGGGGATGTAGGGAAAGTAAAAGCCCATTTGAAGCAACAGTCTATTCTTTTCGCTGGACAATCTATATAAGAGATTCGAACCTTCGATCTTCACTCAACAAGGCCGCTATTTTTAACAATTTCCCATTTTCTCACTCAATAACATTCTTTGAACGTTTGTCTTAAGAGTCGTTAGCAATCTTGTAAACCTTATTAACCTATCTGCTGTCTATCACAAATATATTTTACAACCTGGAGTACATTTTGATGTCTGCAATTTAGAACTTGACTTTCGTGGTAAGTAATTCTCTAACGTCTACTATAATAAATAAATCAAAGTCTACATATCTCATATTTTGTAAATGCGAAATGTCATTGTTAAATGTTACAAACTATTTCTTATTCCACCGTTAGTTCCAGATTAGCCACAGCATTCTGGAAACCAGCGTGAAACGTGTTTCCTACACTTCCAAGGTCAGGTGAACCCTTATCAGTTGCATTGGATGCCTGTGAACATGTTACTTCATACGTCATGGTACTGTGGTGGATTTCTTCCCCTTCCCCTTTTACCTTGAACGGTAGTAATCCCCGACTGGGCACGACGAATCAATCACAGAAAAGCAGACTGTCTAGTAAATCGCATGCCATGTATTATTTTGAGCTCCTAGGTTTTGGAAAGTGAAATAAAAAAAAGTATGTAACATTAATTCATAATGGTTGACGTCTTTGGGTATTATTTCATGACTCTTTTCTACTTACTCCAATGAAACTTTTGTCTACTGTTTTCAGTAGATCAATAGGTGTTTTGAAACATCTATGTTAAGATGTTTTAAATTTGAATTACAATTTGTGTGCCTGAAAACTTAGGGTATTTTACACCCGTCACGCTATACGGGGTCCAGCCCCTTATCATGACAAAAATAAAAGCGTGTCTGAAAATTAAAATATCCTTACCTGGGTTAAAAGCTGAGCCTGTAAAGCGACAGACAGTCAGCACAAACAAGGACAACACACACGCAGTCCTACAAAGATTATACTAACAGTAGGTCCAGTCACCAGAGCCTCTTCAGTCTGCAAAATGCAGTTCAGGGTGTACTACATGGAAGTGAGGTTGGTTTAAATTTTAAATAGATATAAAAACAAATTGTTAGTGAGGAGGAATAAAAAGTTATATTTACAGCTAACATGCTGAGCTAAACACACTACAAGGGTGTAAGGGATGACCTTCCACGAAGTATGTACACCCAATTGTTGCTTCCACGTAGTACACCCTGGACTTCAGTTTGCAGACGAACGAGGTTCTGGCGACTGGCCCCATGGCCAGTATAATTTTCTGTGTTGTCGTGTGTTTGGTCCTTGTGGGTGCTGAGTGCCTCTTTACAGCCTCAGCTTTTAACCGAATTCAGAATATTTTAATATTTTAGTTACAACACGACGTTACAGTTATGTTATTTTAGTTCTGGTAAGGGGCTGGACCCCGTATAAAGTGACAGGTGCAAAATAGCCTAAGTGCTGATGCACCCGAGATTTTGAATTCAAATTGAAATTCAAACACACTACATGCAATATTACATGTAATACTGAAGAGAATATTTCACTTGTAGTTCCTCAACTGTAATTACACATTAGGCCTACTGAAAATGTTCAGTAGGAAATCTTTGATTTTGAGTAGATTTCCGAGAGACACAGTAGAGTACTACAATTGATAACAGTAGATTCTGTCTACTGTAAACAGTAGAAATTACGTAGGTTTATAACGACAATGAGAATGAAACAGAGGTAAAAACAATGATAATGAAATGCAGAATCGACCTGGAGCAAACAGGAACGTAGAATGTCTGGCAGCGAGACGCAAGAGTTGATCAAGCGATTGTAGCATCAAATTTAGCTTAGAGCTCATAATTGATATTTCTACATGAGCTCAACATACAAGTTACATACAATGAGAGAATTGAATTGAGTTTACATCTCACGTGATATGAGTCGAAACTATTGTTGCAATTTGAACTGTGAAGTGAATCAATATCCAATTCGATTAACTAGTGAATGATGATGTGCTGAGATTTTGTAACGAGATGTGCCAAATGGCTGACAGTATAATAACTTATGGACACATTGATTTAATATATTTGAACAATCTTATAACTTACGATTTTGCATTAAATTTTATTACTTGAATCTACATCACTTCATTGCAAAGGCTACAAGGCATTTTATGGGTTGTAAAATTCTGTGTTCGATTCACCGTTCGGTTAACTCTGCGATTTTTATTTCATATTAAACCGAATAATTATTTATTGCATTTTACTTATTACGAAAATTCGTATATTATTTGCTTTGCGAAATGTAGAGAATATACTGTTTTTCATGCTTTTTATAAGAATGCAACTATACATGGTGAACAAAAAATAATGTAATATAAATACTATTCACAAAAGGATGTCAATAGTATTTATTTGTTTTGTTTCTTGATAATTTTCCCTAAAATAAAAATGTATAACTTTCGCTGTACATGACATTTCGTCGAATATGACACATGGATCATTTTAATGCAAATCCTAGTAAAATGATGAGAAATTCAAAAACATATTCTGAAAAATTATTTTAAAAAATAACATTGAAAAATCATTAGAAAGGAGTGTTATTTTTTAAAAAATATATATATAACATTTTTATTTCTTTCAATTATTAATTAAATACAATACTTAGTTGCTATATATAATAATAATAGGGGTAATCGAACAGAAGTCAAACTTATAATCTTCGGCGTGTAATACTGATAGCCTATCACCGAACCACTTTGCCATCATAAAATAAATTGAAGTTTTTTCCTCGGAAATTACTGGCTAGTGCACGCTGGAACCTTGCCATACGAATATCTACCCTACAACTACAAGAAGCCACGTCACAACCTCAATTCTCGAAGCTGTAGCCTCTTCATGTAAAACGATTGCGTCGTAAATATAGTAGATTTTGCTTAAATGTTTTGTGACATTCATACCACCTTTATTTCATTTGCTACAAAGGAGCGTTTGGGTGTGTTGTTTATAAAGAGGCGGGTGGGGATTATATTTCTAATGCATATTGAACGCATTGGTCTTAACTCATAATCATGCCGTAGGAAGGAACGAACTCGTGGGGTAGTGGTTATCGCACTGGGTTGTCACTCTAATGGTCGTGGGTTCAAATCCGCACGGTGGCAAAAACTTTTCGTAAGCTTTATTCGTTCCCATTGTTACTATTTGAATTAGTCTTCTTTGAAACTAACAACGAAAGATTATACAATTAACTCTATCTCTTTCAAAATGGATGGTAACATGAAAACAGGTTTCTTCTTATAAGAATTGGAAATTTTAGTGGTCTCAACGCATCTAATATCCAAAATACTAGATCGACGTTATTTTCTACTGAATTCTAAATCCACGTTATACACAGATAGGCTAATGGGGCCTGGACCTACAGTTTAAAGTGAGATACGAACCACTATGTGTCTCCATTTGTTATCCCGCACTGAACGTAAAACAAACAGCTCCCCGCCCCCATTTTTAAAACAAATTTACATTAAATATGGTATTTATAAGATAATCATCATTGATTTGATTGTTTTTATTACTGAACGTGAAATAAAACATTTTCCACAATCACCTCTTCGTCCCATCTCTCCCAATATCTTTCTGTCCCTCTCTTTTCCCCCTTCCCCACCCCCCACACACATGTATCAAAATAAATATTTTCTTAGGTTTGTATGTGTATAAATATAACATTAAATACCCCCAAAAATACTATTTATTTTCTACTTTCCGTCACCCCTCTCCCACTCCCACAACCCCTCATTATTATTGGCGTTCGCCAGACCAAGTGGTAATGTATCGACGTCTTGTAATCGGTGTGTCCTTTTCCGAGTTCCAGTCAGGTCGCATAATGTTTCAGATTCCAATTTAAATGTATCCCGAGTCGTGATTAGCCTATGTGTGCAAAAAGTGATGTTAAAACGAACTCTTGACCTCAATAATACAAGTTGCGTATTTTCTTTCAGCTGTGGTTCCCTCTTTTCACGAGAAATAACGAATTAACCTAATCATTAACTCAACAAATAAAAATGCATCTCTAAATTAATTAATGAAAACTGTTATTACACCCAAACCACTATTTTATCGTAAATGTAAATGAAATGTCATCTCACGTAGTGAAAACAATGTGAAAATTGTTCTAATGAGTGATAGATATATGATTGTCAAACACATACATGAATACATTATATTAAGCTCTTGAACTATAATTGGGACAATTTAATACTAATTTGAAACGATTAAAAGTATTAAAACGACAAAGTAAACTTTTGCGCAATCTTTCTGCCGATTCGCATTATTGAAACAATATTTAACCAATGGGGACGTTATCTCATATTTGGAAATGCTGCATTGGTTGAACTTCCTGTGGACAAGACCGTGAGTCACGCCTCCTGCTCCTCAGAATCGAACTTCACTCTGATTGGAGGATCGTATATTTCACAACACTTCCTTGTTTCAGAGCTACCAACATAATTTCGTAAGACGTTGGACTTAGAAAAAATCCATGCGACAAATTTTTTGAACATGACTGTACCATAAATCTTGCTCGGGAACGAGCGAAGAAGAATTTACGAAATTTGAGTTGCATATACTCGTAGAAGAAATATATTCTTGAAAAGGAAAATATCAAGGAAGGAAAAGTAACAGTGCACATTCAAAAATTAACTAACGAAAATAAAGAGAGCGTTAGCGTCACGACACTTTTGTTATTTATGAAGCAGAGTAGAAAATAGGATAGGCAAGAGTATCTTAAATTTATAGAAGAGGATAGGCGAAAGCAGCTTAAATTTAGAGAGGAGGATAGGCAAGAGTAGAATAAAATATTTGACATGTTGTATCAGAATGTGGAAGAAAGCAAGCGAACCATGCAAGAAATGAGCGTCCGGCTGGAAGATAAATTGGATAAGTTAGAAATTAAAGTATATTAATTGAAAGAGTAATGTAGTTTAATGTAGAAACATAGGTCAAATGTTCCTTTTGTAACATTGTGACTATCTATTCCGTCCGCAGTCAACCACCAGTCACAGGTTTTCTTGTACTGCATTTGACATGTTTAACTCAATTTAGTTAGGCGAAAAGAAAAACAAGAACCATGCACTTCTTATCGCTATCTTGCAGGAGGGAGAGGGACAGAGCAGAAACGTTTTTAATCCTCTTAGCTTCTTACAGAAGGCCTGATTTTCCTGCATTTACTTGGGCCTCTCCGATGGCGCAGTGGTAGCGTGGTCACCTTGTAATCAAGGGGTCCCGAGTTTGATACCAGATGGAGACACACAGTATTTCGGATTTAAACTTTAGGTCCAGTACCGATTTGCCTTACTGTGCATAAAGTGGACTTAAAACACCAAATCAATCAATCCTGCATTTACTTGAAAGGCGAAAACGTATTAGCAGCAAAGTAAGTGAATTATCCGAAGTATGATTAGACGTCGAACTCCAGCTAAAAGAAGTAGAGATCAACTGTAAGGAAGTGGCCAGAGCCTGGGCGACGCAAGGAGCTCTTTACCATGTAATCCTGCCTCTGCTTTGCCAAAATGTTCAGCATTTTTCAACAGATGGTCGTCACCTTTATTCAGTGCTAAAGAGTAAAATCATGAAGCTTACGCATCGAAAGCAGAGATATAATATTTATCGTTGTTGAAGCTTTTGTCAACGAAACATTGATGGAAACTGGCGACATGTCGATACTCGGGTAAAGGCTATGCGGAAGGGAGGGAAAAAAGAATTGACTGTCAGTAACAGATCTACATATTTTGGGTTCATCGCAAAACATTACTTAAGGCGCCTTCAATGTAAAACACACGTAATTTTGTGAAATGAAATGTCAAAACTTTTACTGCTACTAAGTTTCTTCAGTGTATGTATCTTGTTTGTGTGTGATTTGATTTTGTTATTTTACATATCTTTTGTCAACGAAACATTGATGGAAACTGGCGACATGTCGATACTCGGGTAAAGGCTATGCAGAAGGGAGGGAAAAAAGAATTGACTGTCAGTAACAGATCTACATACGTGGGCCGTTCTAGTCAATGGGGACTTTTTTTTCCAGGTTTAAATAGACGCCTAGGCTGGAGGTTTTGTATGCAGTAGGAACTGGCAACTGTGTGCTGTTACTGGTAGGCGGCGCTCATTTCCCGCGTTTCTGCATAGAACGTTATTCAAGATGGCGGACAACAGTGTGAATGTCTACATGGAACAGCGTGTTGTGATGAAGTTTTTAGTGAACGAGGACAGAAAACCTGCAGAAATTTACAGAAGACTTCAGGCTCAGTACGGTGATGGGACACTCTGTCGCAGTAAGACATTTGAATGGTGTAAGCGCTTCAAAGATGGCCGTATCTCTATTACTGACGATCCCGGTCGTGGTGGATCACAGCCCACGGCAATCATTCCTGGAAACATTCAGCCCGTGGAGCAACTGATCCTGGACAATCGTCGCATAACCTGTCGTGAAATTGCAAGGGTGTGTAATCTGTCGTTAGGAACAGTGAACACAATAATTCATGATCATTTGTTGTTCCGAAAAGTGAGTGCACGGTGGGTCCCAAAGCAGCTGTCCGCTTTTGACCGACACAGAAGAGTTGAAGTCTGCAGAGAACTCAAGGACCGCTATGACATGGAAGGCCAGGATTTTCTGAATCGCATCATGCCATGTGATGAAACATGGGTTCACCATTTCACTCCAGAATCCAAAAGATCATCGATGCAGTGGAAGCATACGGAATCACCACCTCCCAAGAAATTTCGAACAGTTGCGTCTGCTGGTAAAGTGATGGCAAGTGTCTTTTGGGATAAACAGGGGATTATTCACCTTAATTTTTTACCCCATGGTGTCACTATCAACAGTGAGTATTACTGCCGTGTTCTGCGTGATGTGCATAAGAGTTTACGGAAGAAACGTCTGGATTTCATCACAAAGGGTGTTCTCTTTTTGCAAGACAATGCACGACCGCATACCGCTCAACACACATTCCAAACATTCCAGGAAATCGGCTGGGAGATATTACCACACCCCCCTATAGTCCTGACTTAGCGCCAAGTGATTTTCACCTGTTTGGACCCCTGAAGGAATTCCTTGGAGGAAAACATTTCAACACTGATGATGAAGTGAAGAATGCTGTCCTACAATGGTTCCGCCGTAATGATAAATCCTTCTATGCGGAAGCATTCCAGGCGTTAGTAAAACGCTGGGATAAGTGTATAACTGTAGCAGGAGGTTATGTGGAAAAATAAATCCAGTTACCACACTTTGAAATTTGTTCTTCTATTTTTTTTAAAAAAAAAGTCCCCGATTGACTTGAACGACCTAGTATTTTGGGTCCTTCGCAAAACATTACTTAAGGCGCCTTCAATGTAAAACACACGTAATTGTGAAATGAAATGTCAAAACTTTTACTGCTATTAAGTTTTTTCAGTGTATGTATATTGTTTATGTGTGATTTGGTTTTGTTATTTTGCATATCTTTTCTATCACTTTTGACTAATCGCAACGATGAAGATGACTGATGATAGGATGAAATTACGAAATTGATGCAGGAACACTCACAAAGAACACAGATGTCGTTACCATTGGCGCCGTAAACTCTTCTAACCACTCCGTACGGAGGTCGGCATATCTGTGGATCTTTTTTAGGTATAGTTTTGAATCCACTTTTATACACAGATAGGCTGAATGGTACTGGACCTACAGTTTTAAAATTAAATCCGAACCACTATGTCCCTTTATCGGATATCGAACATGGTATATACCTATAGAGAGGAAAGTAGAATTGTAAAGGTAGAGTTTTGCAAAATCATGTGCAGATGAAACTTTCCATAAGTTACTTACGACAGATGTTAAAATATACAATTCAGCTGGGAATGACGGACCAATAACTATTTCATGATATTTCTACATTTCCGTGCTTTTAATTTCAATTTGTCAAGCTTTGGGCTGGGTAGGCAGTCCTGGTTTTTTCTACCCACAGGATTTTCGTCCTTTGCTCCGCCTGTCTGTCACAATTACAAGTATTATACATTCATTGGACAAACCATTGGTTATATTAATACTATGCACTTTCTCTCCAAGAACCAAGTACGAAAGTTAACTTTTACATTTCGAATTCCCTCCCCCTTTGGCTCAGGGCGGTAAACAATTCCAAATAAGACATTCTTACTTTTGTTTGTTTAATTGTCCTTGTAAATACAAGATTTAAATAATATATGTAAAATAATAATATATGAAAAAAAATAACTGGGAACGAAATGTTCGATCACAGGCCAGTTTCATAAGTAAACCGTCAGAGAAACGCAAACGCTGTCTGGTAGCTATTGACCTTGTTTTGATTCATAGTTCTTTACTTTGCTATCTCATTGTTGTTAATTTTAGGAAAAGGAAAAACTATTTCACTTTGCAAAAGAGAAATT
The DNA here is from genome assembly GCF_977018435.1 of Lepisma saccharinum. Classification (NCBI taxonomy): domain Eukaryota; kingdom Metazoa; phylum Arthropoda; class Insecta; order Zygentoma; family Lepismatidae; genus Lepisma; species Lepisma saccharinum. Next base: position 20,249,659 of record NC_139247.1, read on the forward strand.
CATAATTAATCTATAATAATAATCGATATGTTATATCGCATAACTAATTATTTTGTTATACTTTGCTTGTAGCCTGGAGCGAAAATTAGATACCGGTCAAAATAATTCTTACACACTACTCTGGCAGCCCGATGAGTGGAAGAAGGGGAACGACTTGACGATTACTGCAGCAGATAACACTCACTTGTGCAACCAGTAGAAGCACTCTGCCGTTGAAATATCGGACTGGAACATTTGTACAGTCACTGGCACGCCTGGGTTGTAATTATCCAACTGAAAGTCAATTAAATCGTTACAACCCAGAACCGTTCGTGAATCGTCATGATGCAAGAAAAGATAAGTACAAATGCATGCTTTTCTGGGATTCGAACCCTGAAACGTTACCCTCGCGTTCTACAGGTAAACAAAGACGGACTAGAAGTAACATTTAGATCTAGCATTTTTGTTTTTCAGACTCTCCAGTATTTGACGAAGAGAAACATTCCTGTTTTATTGTTTTATTGAAGTTTGTTATGAGGAGAGCGTATAAGCAGCAGATCTTTGGCTGCGAGTAATGCTAATTCCTTGTTAAAGAAAGGAACATGCCAGTATTAAATTCTATGAAATAAGTTTTTTTTTCGGGTTAGTGTAGTATTTTTTTGTCCCTAAGTAACTTGGAGTTATCAATTATAATTTGGCTGGTATGTCTGTAGGGCCTCCCCGATGGTGTAGAAGCAACGTCCTTGCCTTGTAATCAAGGGGTCCTGTGTTCGATGGAGGCAAATAGCGTTATGATTTAACTTTAAACTGTAGGTTCACCATGACTAGCCTATTTATATGTAAAGTGGGTTTAAAATAAAGTTCAAGTCAATTTAACTCACCTGATTCATCTAACCTATTAAGCACGAAACATTAACAACATTTAGGACAGCTGTATTATTCGTACATCTTCTTTTTTCTCTTAAATTTTACAATGATTTTACACTTCTTCTTACAATCCAGTAACACAGTATTTTTCCCTATGCTGACATTGTTCTATACATATATTAATAGTGGACAAAGAATGCTGTTACTTTATAATCAAGCTTTGCAAGCAAGGGGTCGCGGATTGGATGTCAGGTGGATTAGTCCCGATTAGTCTATCTATTCAAAAAGCGGACTTGCAACAAATCTTTATCTCTTTACCTGAATATCCAGGAATAGTAAGTTGTTGATCTGAAATAATTCTAAAGATGTTTATGTAGTTTATTTATTTGTATTAACATCATTAGAATTAAATGCAAAATTAACATTAAAAGTTTTCCTTCGAAATGCTTTGAATTCAAAGCTTTATTCTTCCATAGCATTTGAACTTCAGAGCGAAGCAGGCATGAGAAGAACGCTTGGCGCCTCGAAGACTGGACGAGAGGCCGCGAAGATTTGGGATCAACAACCGAAAATAACAATTATACCAACACAAAATTAGATTATAGCAGGATACAATTACTTGAATTTTTTACTTCTAGTTTGCAAATGCAGCAGTAGGCAAGTTTTCCATCATTGTGAATATTATGCACATTGTTGTATGCAATAAAAATCGAGGATTGAAAGAAAGTCTCTAAGAAAACCGAGCACAATATCAGAATGTCAAATAATAGGCACACAGTAGTGATAAGAGAGATGGGATATGGTTATGTAACGCAACGTGCACACGTCACGAAAATTGACTGCTAAGGCCTAAGAGCCTTAAACCTGCCCTCCTAACCTAACAACGTAGGCAGTATTATTAAAAATATATACCTGCTAGTTGCTTAGGAGTGTTAAATTTGGTGCAGTCAGCAAATTTTATCAACACTTGATCCCGAGCGGCGTTCACCGACAAGAAAAACATAGATCGGGTCTATTTAGTGCCCACATCAGTGAATTTCGAGTTCAAATTTTCTCATTGTTGACGTGCACTTTTCTTTAAAGAAATGACCGACACTGTATAAAATTTCAGGAGCTTAGAGACCAATGTCTCGGGGGCCACCCCGCATCGCGGGGGCGGCTGCTACGCCACTGTCATAAAGGAAAGAAATCGCTATCTTCAACTCAAGGTTTTTTCCTTCCCCAAAGTTTTCTGGTGGGGACCATTACCAAAGCTACATTCATTGTTCTCGCTATTGTATTGTATATAGGAAAATGCATTATACGAATATACGAGTATCAATGCTAATATCCCTGCGTAAGTATTTGTATGTTGTTTCTTTACATTTTTACTTTGAATGTACACATTTAAATAGAAGTATCAATTCGGCAAAACAGAACGAGTTTTGTGCGCGGCCTTGCCAGCTGGAACTGTGACCAAGGATTATAGAGTATTATAGGAAGAGCATTCCGAGACACTGCGGTCTCCCATTGGCCAGGAGCCGTTGCGAGCTCTGACGAGACCAAGAGGTCCGTCAAGAGTGCGAGTCTCGCGCAGCGAGGCAAACGTACGGGAAATATGTTCAGTTTTAATCGTACATATCCTGGTTCTATCAACCGTTTACAGTAGGATATTAGGCAAAAAGCAAGGAATAAGACCTAGGCAATAATATGAAGAAGTTTACAGCACGTAATAACAATATATTGCGTTATACAAATCAAGCAAAAAGTAATCACGACTATCTTTATATCACCGCTACATTGAAATCTGAAGTTGCGTATGGATAAATAAATGCAATTGTACGTATGAAATATTTCGCTACGCCACCAACACTTAATATCCTTTATATCTTCAAATTTTCACAGATGTTTGTTATTTATAATGCCGTGTTCATAATAATATATATTTGTCTAGTATATGTAGGATGCAGGTGTTGTTATTTGACGTCGCTTTCTACGTCTTTATGGTAACCGCAACATTAAAAATGAATGATGAAATTATAAATTTGATGGGAGCGTAGGCTAGATGAATGTGGCAACTCTATTCAAATCAACATTTCCCACGTAATTCACTGTCCACAAACTATGGGAAAACTGCAGAAATATTCTACCTAAACTGATTTGTGTTTAGAAAACCGTAACTCAGATATATTTATTTTTGAAAAATTGAAATATTCTTTTTAGAAATTGTAAAAGGATACAATCTAATGTCGTGGGAAAACGTAATCCCTCAGTAAAAGATTAACTTCCTTCTCCCTTTGTGGGTGAATTACATAGAAACTCGTGCCAGCTCGATGACCAATGTGGTCAAGCGCGTTAAGTGTTTGATTTTGGATCCCGTCATTAAAGTTCCCGAGTTAGATCACTAGTGGGCCCTTTCATCAATTTCATGTGATCATCACTCATCGCCGCGATTAGCCAAAAGTGGTAAGAAAGCGACGTCAAATAAGAAATACATAAATAACAGGCCTGGCCTCTGTCTTGGTTTAGCAATGTGATTTATTAATCACTATATATGGTGGAGGCTGCACATGCTTACACACACTATACATATACGGGTGTTTCTAAAGGTCGTTTACAACGCTTGGGAGGTGATTCCTCACACGAAAACAAGCAAAAAGTCTAAGTTCCATTTTTAAGACTGAGGCTTCGTTTCCGAGATAGGAGCCTCGCAAAAGGTGACAAAGTGAACGTCACACCTGAATGGGACGAATACTATAACAGATAGAGAGGCGGTTCCAAGGGAATCATAAAGGAATCGTATGTGCTCAGTCCGGAAGTCACTATGAAAAGTTCACTGCGCGCATGCGCAATGGAGTCCTCAAAGGAATTGGGGATTTCCAGCAAGAACAATACATGGAAAGGGTATGTAACGCAGCAAGAAAGACCGTGACAATGAGAAATGCGTTAAAAACAACACATCCCGACCTCAAACATCAAAACATGAGCACGGAACACAAAATCCGAAAAGTTGAGCACGGTTGCATACCCCAGTTACACGCGAGGAATGAACGAATCATGTCATGTGACATACGAGAGACACATTACTACACCAGGAGGAGGGAAAGAAAAAAACAATATCAGATGATTGCGACAACGTGTATTTTTACACGCGACAACTACGTAATATCCCCCCCCCCACACACACACACAACAAACAACAAATGCTCGAAGGGTTGGTTCTCTCCGGCAGTCGTTCCAGTCGTGTTGCAGGTGCTGGGATATGATCAGCAGTTGTGTTCGTACGGTGATACGGCCAATTTGCAGTGGGCCAGTGTTAAACAAAAACAATACTTTGCAGTTCCAGCTCCCTATTACACAGATGGCTGCGTATACGACCCAGCAGCTAGCAGACATGCATCTCATGTATGGGTAGGCACGTGGTAATAGCAGTGAGGCAAGGCGTCTTATGGAGAACGCTTTCCACATAGACGTTTACCGTCTCACACCTTCTTTCAGGTAGTGGACAGTCGACTGGGTGAAACAGGGTCAGTGTTACCACCGCGGCAAGAAGTTGGAAGACCCCGAAGTGTACGCACACATCAGTTTGCAGAAGATGTGTTAACAGCGGTCGCAGAACATCCTGGCACCAGTACGCGAGTGCTCGCTCGGGCACGAAACACGTCTCATGTGAATTTGTGCGAGTGTTGTCAGAGGAAGGAATGCACCCTTTTAAACTGCAGAAAGTACAAGAACGGTTACCTCGTGACTTTCGCCCTCGTATGGAGTTTTGCCAATGGTTGTTGCATCAGCTGGACACAAACTCTCACTTCGGGGCAAACGTATTGTGGACAGATGAAGCCATTTTCACCAGGATGGATGTCTTCAATAGTAGAAACAGTCATGTATGGGACTTTGACAACCCACATGCACTTTTTGTGGCCCATCACCAGCACAGGTTTTCAGTGAATGTGTGGTGCGGGATAGTACATGATCATTTAATTGGACCATACATTCTCCCTGTTCGCCTGAATGGTCGCATGTATCATGCATTTCTTAGTGAGGTTCTGCCTGAACTGTTGGAGACCGTACCTTTGGCAAGAAATGTGGTACCAACACGATGGTGCACCAGCTCATTTCGATTGTAATGTACGACATTTCCTGCATGACGTGTTTCGCAATACGTTCATTGGTAGGGATGAGCCTGTGCCTTGGCCACAGAGGTCGCCAGATCTCAACCCTCTCGATTTTTTCTTCTGCGGAGAAATGAAAACCCTCGTATACGACACACCTGTCACATCAGCTGAGGACCTCGTTGCTCGCATCAACGTCGCCGCCGCGACGGTAGCAGATACACCTGGCTTGTTTGCTCGTACTCGACAATCCTTGATTCGTCGCTGTCATCTCTGCGTAGAAGTAAACGGCAGACATTTTGAAAACCGTCTGTGATTATTATCCTCGGCAATCTCAGTGAGAACACTCTTGGTATTGCTCCCCACCCCCTTTGTGTGGTGAAAGTGACATCTTCAGTTGGTGTACAGTGACAGGACTGTCTGTGCGTAAGATATTGTAGCATTTGTTGTTTGTTGTGTGTGGGGGGATATTACGTAGTTGTCGCGTGTAAAAATACACGTTGTCGCAATCATCTGATATTGTGTTTTTCTTTCCCTCCTCCTGGTGGAGTAGTGTGTCTCTCGTATGCCACATGACATGATTCGTTCATTCCTCGCGTGTAACTGGGGTATGCAACCGTGCTCAACTTTTCGGATTTTGTGTTCCGTGCTCATGTTTTGATGTTTGAGGTCGGGATGTGTTGTCTTTAACGCATTTTTCATTGTCACGGTCTTTCTTGCTGCGTTACATACCCTTTCCATGTATTGTTCTTGCTGGAAATCCCCAATTCCTTTGAGGACTCCATTGCGCATGCGTGCAGTGAACTTTTCATAGTGACTTCCGGACTGAGCACATACGATTCCTTTATGATTCCCTTGGAACCGCCTCTCTATCTGTTATAGTATTCGTCCCAGTCAAGTGTGACGTTCATTTTGTCACCTTTTGCGAGGCTCCTATCTCGGAAACGAAGCCCCAGTCGTAAAAATGGAACTTAGACTTTTTGCTTGTTTTCGTGTGAGGAATCACCTCCCAAGCGTTGTAAACGACCTTTAGAAACACCCTGTATACACACACATTATATATCCTAAGGACAGCCCAATTGTATTCACTTCCACGTAGTACACCCTGTGCTTCACTTTGCATACTAGCGACTAGCAAGGCTCTGGCGTTTGGACTCGTTGCCAGTATAATCCTTGGTGGGGCTCATATTGTTTTGTCCTTCCATGATGATTGTCCCTTCATCTACTTCATCTTATCACCATTCATCCTCATCTTCGTGATTAGCCAGAAGTAGCAGAAAAGCGAAATAATAATAAATCAATATGTGTGTTCTTTTTTTAAAGGCGAATTTCTACCTCTTGGGTTGATCGCTACTATGAGGATGAATGATAAACTAATGAAGTGGAAGATGAGACAAACATTGCTATATGCCTTACTATGGTTCGAACTGGGGCCTCTGGCTTCCTAAAGCGTTATGCTGTTGTTGAGACCGGTTATATACATGTAAGTAAGTCTGACATACTCAATTCTTTCCGTCCAATCTTACTTTCTCTCTCTCGATCCTGTTACACTTATGTTCATGGTATAATTAATTAAGTTAGTCAGCTACTTGCATGAAAATATGCCCACGAGACTCTACCTCCATCCCCTCCACACACAAGCTTATAAAATTGTTTGACTTTAGGATTCTTCGGGTGTTCTATTGTGTTAGTCTCAAGATAAGACTCTCATCTAATAATCATTTATATCGGTATTGATGCTAAAACCATTTTCGTCCTCTTCCTCTTCTAAGAGAACCAAACCCAACTTGCCTAACCTAACACCCACAGATTATTTACCACCCCCAAAAAGCTAACAGCCAATGGACATGCTTGAAAAGGTTGTAGCAGCAATTACTACCAATCATTTACCTTCATTTATGTCTTGTAATCAGGGGATCCAGGTTTCGATACCCGGTGGAGGCACATGCTGGTTTGGATTCATCTTTATCCTGTAGGTCCAGTCCCGATTAGCCTTACTGTGCATAAAGTGGACGTAAAATACCAAATCAATCAACCAACCAAGTTTATTGCTGCATTTAGAAGTGTTGACAAATAGCGTTAAAGAACCAAAGACATGGATGCCTTTTTTGCTGAGTTCAGCATGAATTTACTCGTCTGCCACCAACAGTTAACTTGAAAAGGTACAGGAATGCAGTGAAAAGGAAATGCATGTTATTAACATTGTTTCGCAATAGCCATAATCGTCTCCGTGAGGTGATAAACCTGTATGCTTTTACATGTTATCAAGCGACCCGCAACTGAGGAACCCTCGTTTTTTACGACACCCTAGCAGAAAACATTCACGCTCGCCGTAGCGCGCTAAGCCGGAATAGCACCCCCTCTACTGTGACAACACAGGAGCAAGTCGCGTTGAGCGTGTACTGCAAGGAAAGAGCCTCCCTCTACGATGTTGTCGGGTGGAATGTTTCCCCACTTTTTAAGTCACCCGTTGCGTAAGGCAGAGCGAGCGGGAAGTGTACGTTCCAAATACGTGTGGCAACGTCGCAAAACACGTCCAACTGTATCGCTGTCGCCAAAGAACAGGAGTGGAAATTTTGCTTGAACAATCAGTGTTGCCAACACGGTTGTTAAAAAAGAACTGCATTGTAATTAAAATGTTGTTAAGGATTGCGATCAAGCTGTTAACTTTGAGAAGTATAAACAATTGTCTCCGTGTTCTATCACTAGGGATCATGTGTTGGAATTCCGTACGAGTTTAGGGAGCTTCCAGACCGAAGCGAGAAGCGAAACGTATCACTTGAAAACAGATATTAGATAATAAATGCAACATTTCGAAACTTTCGAAGCGACATGACAAGGTGCACGTCTCCCGTCGCGTCCTTCTGGTCTGGTGGTGTCTGCTGGTAGCGCAGCTGCGGTGAATGCTCTCTTATATTCTTAAGAGGTTCTTGTTGCTTGTTACTTCGGTGTGAAACGCCTAGTTGCGCCTCAATTCGGTCTGAAACCTCCCTGTTGAACTTTCGTACCGATGCGGCAACTAGCTGTTGGAAACCAAAATTCTAAAAAAAATAAAACTTTCGAATAAATGCGACACGACAAACAACACGTGTCGCTTGCATGTTTTTGCACTGGACCGTTATCGTGTTGCCTCGGTCTGGTGGGCATGCTTACAGAGAGATTCAAACCGAAGCGACAGGAAACAATTAGCACACGACGCCGGAAAGTAACGCTGAAGATTTACACAGAATTGACTAGCGACAAGAAAGACATGCCACTTCAGTCCACAAGAAAGCATTCACTGCAAAAGTCTGAACACCAGACCTATAGGCGATCCAATTCACGAAGTCATGAATGTCATGCATTGTGTCGCCTTGGTCTGTTTGCATTTGAGAAAAGTGCTTGCTTGTAGACTGAGGTACAGTACTTGTGTCACTTGTCACTTCGATGTGAACACCCCTCCCTTTTGCCTGATCGCTTGTCGCTTTGGTCAGAAATCTCCATTCTTATTTATTTATGTTCATAAAAATAATAATTCATTTTCCTCGATCAATTCATTTTCCTTCATCATGCCCGAAAGGAGACAAGTAAGGAGTTTTTACTGATAACATCTGATAACTCTGCTCTTTTACTCTTTTCTATGAAAGAATTGATTTAACTGCAGCATTTACCAGTGATATAGTAAAACCTAAATGAAAATTTGTTATAGGCACATAAGAAAGCGTCATATTTGCAGGAAGAAATTATATTGAATTATATTGTAGCATTTTTTTTATTGTAGGATTAAAGCCGACCCTCGTGGTGGAGTGGTTAGCACATCGCGGTACGACGCCAGGGGTCTCGGGTTCGAATCCCTGTTTGGACATAGATGTTTGTGAGAGTCGATTCATCAATTTCAAATATCATCACTCATTCCCAATCTTTGTAAATTAGCCAAAAGTGGTACAGAAAGCGAAGTAACATAAAGCACATCAATTACAATTACAATTGTAGTATTAAAATATAATAGAAAAACAGATCTGGCTTCAAAGTTTTAAGTTAGCAACATTGACGACTCGGGAGCAACAGAACGGCCAGGCGAGCGGGGAACCCCGTCGTCCGCAGAATAAACCTTTCCTTGCCCCTCAACCCCCTGGGATGTTCGGTACCAATACATGCGAAATAGATCCAAGGTTTTACACACCCACACTTCCTGGTCCCAAGAGATGCGATTAAACACCACACTTTTACACAGACGTGACGCTTTCAGAGCTGGCAGAGTGTAACACACACGTTAACACACAAATCGAACAAATAGGGACTTTTTGGTACCTTCGAAATACTTCGCGTACATGTCGAAAGGGGTCTCAGGAGTCTCGAAATGGTCTTTTCCTTCTTGGGACCGGCAAAAAGTCCCAAAAATGTTTTGGTATCATTCGTCGGTTCCCACAAGAATGTATCTGCGTACTCTCTCTCTCTCTCTCACACACACACACACACACACACACCATGACACACACCCACACACACACAGGAACACAAAATTCTTCCACAAACTGCCCAGATCATGCCTGACAAGAATCCAACAGAAAGCTTTCCGGAAACAAGTTTATGTGCGCATTGGGTAGTGATGGCCTTCTCTGCAACTGCCTTCCTCCACTTTCTTATCCAATACAGGAGTAATGCAGTGTTTCCAACTACATTCCAATCTAACTAAGAGGAGGGAGACCTTTTTTTAAGTTCGTCAGTGTACTATGTTGATATGTACGTAGTTGCGATATTGGACAGATATAACCAGTACTCACTTTCAGAGTGATTTGGTAAATCATTTTGGAGGGATATATGCCCCCATCAATAATTGCTGAAAGAATGTGCTCTAGTTTAGTAACAAATGACATGTTTTTTCCGCAATCCACTATTCTTCAGTTCATCTCATTACTGGGGGTCTCTCCGTGGCTTCCCCACCAGCAGATACTAAAGCAGACTGATCCCGTTACTTCCTTTCACCTGCCTTCGTAACGATCCAGAAAGTGATGAATCAGCACAGAAATTTTGGAAATCCGACGGGGGATCCAAACCGAGATCACTCATACGAAAGGCGAGAGGACTAAAGTTTTGGCTATGCGAGAGCCCTTAGTTTGGAAATGCCATTAGTTTGGAAATTCCAAATGAAATTTCATTTTGCCTTTGAGTCTGCAAGATTTAATTTTTCTAACTGATAGAGAATACACAAACTATAACACAAATCTCTACATTTGAGTTTGTTCATATCCCAGCTTGGGCACATGTGTTCTTTGTGAGTGTTCCTTCATCAATTTCATCCCATCATCACTCATCCTCATCTTAGCCAAAAGTGGCAGGAAAGCGAAATAAAATAAACAAAATCAATCGATACGTAACATCATGCGGCGAGTCCACAGGTAGTATCTTCAACTGCAGTTCTGCCCCCGCTGGGTCCCTAGGGGTACTTCGAAAGCATACAACAAATTGGAAACGACAGAAGTTTAAAATTTCTTTGAGATATATATATATATATATATATATATATATATATATATATATATATATATATATATCTTAACTTGAAATAAATATCGAAGAAAACATATTTTTAGAGTTGTTTACTATTATTACTACATTACAGTTTTAAGTGTAAAATGTCCTTACAAGTGCTGTATCTCAAACTTTTAATAAATAAATAACATATAAGTCACATTAATGTCATGAATTGAATATGCAATTCTCTAAAGAAAGGTAATACGAAAATGTGCACACACACAGACATACCGAGAAAATACAAAAAAAGTTAGTCTACTAATCATGGCCCTATTTAAGGGAGGGATTCAACGGGTCCAATCCCCTCCCTCTTTTTCTGGGTTCAGTAAAATTACCAGATTACCTGTTCTATCCGCTTGTTCACAAAAATTTCTTCAGACTTATTTTATTTTCCTAAATTCGAGACGTATAGAATGAGATATGGATGGGAAGGAAATTACATGATTCCAAACAGCAGATGAGACAGCAGATAAAATGTATGCAATATCCCGAAAGTTTCGGAATTTAGGAGATAAGAATCTCCATTTGGACTGTCAAATCAGGTATCATTTTTTCCCTTCGAGTCTTCTTAAAGAATTTTGGTTTTTAAAAAAGTAGTGCAAGAAAACCAGGTAAACATCGTAATATTCCAAGTTGTTTGACACAAGATGAACAGAAAAGTATGAATACTAAATAGCGTGACTTCGTGACTGCACACACAATTTTGTCGGGTCCACCAACCCCCCTCCCCCCGCTCCCCAACAAGCTTCCGGTCAGCAGTGCCTTGGATTTTCACTTATGAAATAAAGCAACCCTAATCATACAAATAGCTGAACCACCCCCTCCGTGAACTATATATACGCACATGCTATTAATACTCGTGAGTATCAAGAAGTGTAGGGACCAGTTAGTGTCCAATTTCTTAAGTATGATTGCATTGTAAAAAAAGTTTGTACTTTTAACAAGAAATATTTTGGCAACTTTACCTAAAATCCTACAATAATGCCAACTTTACAAAAAACATGAAAAGCAGCGTCAGAAATTAAAGATGCTTAGTGCTACAATAATTTTCTTTTAAATTATTGTAAGAATTATCTGGAAAAGCATAGAACCAGATTTAATACAACTATGCTTGTACTGCTTTATATATATATATATATATATATATATATATATATATATATATATATATATATTAAGAACCAGAAAGGAATACACATGACGAAAACTCGTTACTTGACATTGAGTTGTGTGACGTCTGAATTTTATATTGTTATTCTTAGTAAACGTTCTCTAACCAAAAACTGCCATATTATTTGATTACTCTAAAGATTCACGGATTACAACAACCACAACAATTAGCAACTATACAGCATATATGTATACACGAGATTTCAATAATTCCATGTTTAGCAAATTGTAGATGGGACAAATTGATAAGATAGATTATATATGTATGCACTGTTACAGCCCATATATTAAAAAAGAAATATTCTCACCAAAGGTGATGAATAACGTAATAGCTTTACTAATTAAACTTCTTCTTTTTCTGAACGTTCATTCAGATGCAAAAAGGAGATTCAAATGCAATATATCTGAGTGAGATATTACAATGTTATTATTATTAACAATAGCTAGACGACATGAACATAACATAAATTACACAATGAATCACTAATTTCTTACACAAATATCATTCCAGAGCATTCACTGTTCCAGCTTTGTTTGCTCTACTGATTTTTAATTCCTCACATTATTACTATACAGTTTTGTAACACTATATCACTATTTTTCTTGTTCTATAAGACCATTAGCTGTTTACATCCATCAATATTTAAATTAACATTTGTTGCATCTTCCTGTGTTATCAAATTCCTCCATTACATTTATTTACATCAGATATTTATCTAATCTTATCAACAATAGTAAATACTTAAAATGCTGTTGAGTATTTCATGGTAATTTGATAGTACGTATCTTGTTGTAGGTGAGAGGTGTCGCAACGAGATCTAATGAAGTCTATTTTTTTTTTACAGATATGAATATGTAAAGATAGGGGATAAATTACCCCTGGTAAGGACTGACAATTATCTACGAGTATCTTGCCAGAGGAGGGAATACTTGCATCCTCATTGATCGACACCCTGCACTTGAGCAAAGAACTTTGAGTACAGTAATTTAATAACAAAGACCATCACGCTTACGAGTACACCTACCGTCACCAATGCAAAAGCTCGCATTGCACTCTTCATTTCAATCACAACATTAACTGGAGATTCCTGGAAAGTTATATTCTTTAATGAACTGTGAATTAAAATTTGCTTTGCGTCGCTCTTCCATTTTTCAGGAAGGCCATATTCCACGCAATGTGTAATGATACTAGCAAAGGAGAATGTAAACTGAGAACTTCTTTTCAGGAGAAAAACAAAAGGATACGTTGCAAGCTTTTCTGAGGTCACATGGAATAGCGGGTTGCCGTAAGAATCAAATAACTTATACCTGTAAGCCATTATTTCTATTAACGTATTCCCAAAAAACAGAGCAAAATCACCCTGACTGACTATCCTTTTATAACTTACTCGATCATCGTTCTCCAATACCCATTTGTCATAAATACCTCTGAAGACAGGATCGACGAATCCGTTACTCTGATCCCGACCACTTGCGTCACCTCCAACATGTAATCCTTGATCTAAGATATCCTGTAGATTTTCGACCTTAGGGTACTTTCTTGGGTTAGTTATGAAGCTCAAGAGAGAGGACTGATACAGGCTGTTTATTATAAGGCAACAGAACATCCAAATCACTAAGAAGAACTTGAACGAAAGTATTTATGGAGGTGAACTGATAGAGCTTCCTAATAATAGAGACAAATTGAAGAGAAGTGGATATCGAAAGGCGTAATTATGATTGTCGTGGAGCATACGACTGACAAATTTCGTGAAAGCAATTACAGCGATGAGTGAGATCGTGACAAACATCCACATGTAGGGACCAAAAGGAAAGTATATACTCATCCACTGAGGATAAATTTTAGGATTTGGAACAATCCACACATAACTGATGAATTTGTTGGACATCAAAGGATCGAAGTGAGTATTCACAATAGAATCAAACTTCGCAAACTTAAAAATGCCATCTATAGTTCCGTCTTGTAGTTCCATTAAATCACCAGTTACTGATCCATTTGGAAATGAGTTTAATATATTGGTGTTCTTATGCATACAGTTCCAATCTAACAAAAAGTTCATTATCTCTGATAGAACTGTCATAAAGCCTCCAAAATGGCCAGTTAGAGTTAAACGTCAATCATCAATTTTTACCAGAACTGCAAACATTTCAAGAATGTTCGTCTTAAGAGGAACTACGCAACCATGCAAATTGGTCAACTTGTTCGGATACAGAGAAACTCCGAACAAAAATTCCATTCCATCCCAAACATCCAAAAGAACAACTTCTCCAACTGATCTGCAATGAGATTCTGAGAAGAGAAAATATGTAAACAACGAGACTGGAGAATTATCTCTACTCGAATATTCCTTAAAATAAGTTAAATGTTGTCGTAACGGAGCAACGACTACTACATTAACTATACTGATCTTAAGGAGAGCTTCAAACAATATCATTAGATCATATTCAGGAAGCTCTTCAGTCAGAGCTATTAAATATTTCACCTCAGACTTAAAATAATTAAACTGCAGATAATTCCTCATCATGTTCTTAACTACAAATATATTACTTGCTAGTATCAAATAACGCTCTTCTCTTCGTTCGAAAAACCAGTTGCTGTTCCATGTTCGATCCATTCTATAAAGATATCCAGCGCCGAGTTGAAGTGTCACTTCTTCATTTCGAGTAATTAAATCAGCTAATGATCTTGTATCCTCTTCATGAATCACATTTATTGTTCTTATAGGTTTCAGATGTTTTCTCACGATTTGATTGATGCATTCAACAATACTATTATTCATTCTGTTCTGTTCTAATTTTAAACACCAAACGTTATAGTAAATGTAAATGTTGAGATATATTATGAAAATGTATTGTTGATTCATTTTCCGAGATGATTTAATCTGAAACTAATACAGAAAATTTGAAAGATAATATTATTTCAATGTTGTAATATTAATGTAATACAGATAAAAATACCTGTTAAAATGTGAGATACGTTCTTGTATGCCTATTTTGTTTCAGTTAATCGTTAGTTGTCAATATTGTTATGCTAAGTAAGGCAGAAAATATATTTCAATTTCGAAGAAATTAAAACAAAGTAAATGTGAATAGTGTCGAACTTTTGAATAATTACTAGTTATTGGTAAAAAAATTGAAGTCTTGAAATAATATAAGATACGAAACATAAATTCAATCTCACCGTTTTATATGGAGAGTACTTACTTTTCGGAAAAACCTTGTACAGGGACTGAACACTTTATGGACTGAAATGCAGTTCCAACAAACAGCAAATAAGCTGCCACGTTTCTATTTTGTCCTTTACATTAACCGAATTAAATGTTCAAGGTAAGGAACTGCAACTCCATCAACGTCAGTCCAGAATGTATGGAATCATCAAACATTACAACGAGTATATATACCGTACATAAATTTCTCGGAAGTGATCACGTTACCTTAATATTTTTTTCCGAAATTAAAATGGCAATCGAAAATGATATCCGAAAATTGAAACACTAATATATATATATATATATATATATATATATATATATATATATATATATACATATTACAAATTGATATAGATCAACATAAAATGAAGGAAGAAACTTTTCCATAACGTAAATGGAAGATTATTACCTACAGTAGCTAAAATCAAAGTGTTGTAACGAAGAGTGCAATATACGTAATGGTTAAATGACAAAATGCGAAGAAAGCTCTCAATCAAAAAGCACTCAAACAAAGTGATATGTATTATTTGAAAACAGGCAATCTCTCTACTTGAGAAATACATTCGAAAGTTCCAACAAATCTTGCGAAGCAACGAAGTCGTATCAAAAAGTAAAATAATAATTCAGAATTCCATCATACAAATAGATGCATGGTTTTTCTTGAACTAGAAAAGTTATGCCTATAACTCAAGATTCCTAAATTCAGAATGCTAATCTACACCCAAGGTCAAATCGAATATAATAGTGTCAAACTAATTTTAGTAACATAGAACTTTTGATTTATCACTACTATTTCTCATACTGCCTATATAATCATAAAAAATAAACTGATTTTAATCCAATCGAGTGCATCGTTACTTTAATGCATAGTTTGCTGTAAATCTAGTTACATGAAAGATTTGTGAGTGCTTCTAAACTCTAGAATTATAATTTCACAGAATGAGAAACGGGTCTTAGATATTCTTTATCTGTCTTTCAAGCTGTGTATAGCACTTAATGTTCTTTTTTCTACACCATGACTAAACATTATGCGTGTTTCCTTCTGGAGTGAAAAGTAAGAAATGTTTTAGATGAAGTTTACTGGAAATGAAGTATTCATAATTTTGATTTCGCCTTTTCTGAGTTGCGTACGAGCAATCTTTTTGTTCGTGTAATATGACGCGGAAATACGGGATGTGCACGATCAACCCCCGAGATTTTACAATGATATAAAATGAAAACGAACACACAAACATAGAATTTAGTTACATTTAGAATTCTCCAGAAAAAGTAACTGCTTCTTGTAATTGTGCTACAAGTAACAAGTTACTTCCAATCATTCATGATAATTATAATGAAAATTTTTTAACTAACCAATCACAATTGGTTATTGGTTATCTTTGTGTAAGTACTGTATAAATAATATTACCAAAAAAATGTTTATTTAATCTTGATGGTTGGAGATGATCTTTCTGGGCATCCATTGGACTACCCGAAATTCGTCAAGGACAGAAAACGCTCCGTCTCTCATGCATACAATATCGTTGATGTTCATAAGACAAGAATTAGATGTAGGACTTGAAACAATTTCCTTTCTTCCAGGCACAACATTACATATTCTAACATAGAATATTGACCATGAACTTTCTATTGGAGGGATAATAGAGAGATTAAACTACTAATTATTTTACCCGTCATCATACACTTTATTAATGACCTGTGTTTCGATAATTATACCGATCTTTCAAATGTCAACCTTCTGTAATTAACCGTAATCAATATCAGTGATGGACTTGTTTATTAATACTTGTTTTTTTTTTACGATCATACTTACACGTGTGGAAAACATGGTTTCGCAATTTAGTACTTTGTTACGACCTTACTTATTTTGTAACTTTGCAATTCCATGTTAAAAGAAAATTTGATATAATGTTACCTCGAGTTCTTGTTAATGTCTATGATACTACATGTTGTGACGCAAATATGAACGCGCCAATCAAGCCGTTGTTGAACTAATGTATTAACCTTTCTGTAGCAATCTAATGAAGACAGCTCGCTTAAGACAACGGGCATTTATTATGATGTAAATATAGATTTGCCAATCAAATATTATCAATGGTTGATGAACTAACCTAATTGTAATTAAATAATGCGGAACATTTAAATTTGTATATTTCCAAAATGTAAGATTTTATCAACGTTAAAGAAATAATTGTTAACTCAAATGAATATGTAAACTTTCTTTGTAAATTATTATTGCCAAACTATGTATATTTCAAATATCTTGTATGCACCTATTACAGTCCTGCTTGCTATTGTTTTCGGAGTAAGATGGCAGACGAGGAGGGGAAAAAGAGAGGTAAATGGACTGAAGAGACGGTAAATGAGGTAATGACAAACAAAATGACAGCAAGACAAGCAGCTAGTAAGATCAAGAAGCACGTTAGGAGATAGATTGAGAGCAATTCAACGTGGTATGGATGTGGACCTGACACCTCAGATGGGCTGATTTAAGAAGATGTTTGATGACGAAATGGAAAAACAATTAATTTCGTATATGAAAGACTTGGACAATAAGTTCATGCCCCTCAGTAAATAAGAAGCCAAAGAAGACAAGTGTAGAAACTGCACAATGCATAATTTGTCTACAGTCCTTTGAGGAAGATTGGGTTTAGTTTACCGAATGTGGAGTTTAGCACATGTTGAATGCGTAGACCAAGAAAATATTTTGTATTTTTGTGACACTTGTAAAAATTTGATTTCAACTCTGCTTTAACGGACTTTATTTCCACATATGTTTACTACCACACCTTTGTACACATAGTTTACAGCTTGTTCATAAAACTGAAGCATTTGTCAATAGTTACCATCACCTAAATTTAAAATATTGACTGGCCGATACTGGACGACAATTTTTCCACTCATTGAAAATTCAGCTTTTCGTTTTTTTATATATATATCTTGTAGTTCTGAAAACATTTCAGAGATATTAAACCCGTGTTCCTTAAAGTATGCATTGATGTATCATATTACTATGTTCAATCCGACTATCTCCTAATTTTTTATCAAATCAATAATCTTAAGGTGGTCGGTACTGTTCGACTCTCCCCTAATGTATCTATGTTTTTAAGAATGTGTATTGATATTATCTGTTAATTTCTGGGAGTGCAGTTTCTTTTTGTCACCAAAGAGACTACATTAACGTTGTATTGCGTGAGAAGGGTTGTCAGTGCATGTCTCAATCAGACGGTAAACACTAATTACAATCATTAATCAGTAGCATGTGTACGTAGTTCAGTGTAGCGACCCTGCAACAATATAACGTGGAAGTAATTTTTGTAGATATTGGCACAGAATAGTGTATATCTTTCTGAGGTGAATTGCTTTAGTTTGTTTTACGTCGCTTCTCTGCCACTTTTGGCTAATCGCGAAGATGAGGATGAAGGGTGACAAGATGAGAAGGATGAAGGAACAAACATATAGCAACGACACAACATGAGCCCCACAGAGCATTATACTGGCTGCAGGTTCAGGCGCCAGAGCCTCATTAGTCAGCAAAATATAGTCAGTGGTGTACTACTTGCATGAGAGGTTGACATTTGTTTGTGTCTAGAAAGGGTCACCCCTCACATACCTTTCTCTTTACAAGGAAACATACATAACGTGAGTTTAAATTGGTAGATACTACGAATTGGTATGGGATAACGCTTTGTACATCAACAACTTGATGTACTGATATACATTAGTTCGTTAAAATATTTTTGAAAAAAAATGTGCCAAAGACTACGTTATATAGGTAGTTAACTTTCTAACACTCCTATGTTCCTAGATTTGCTTACTCTAGCAAAATATATTATATATCAAATACCGTACTAAAATTATACAAATTGCACCTGTACGTAACGGTACAATGACTCCGAAACTACATAATAAGATTCAACAATGGCAAAAAGTCCAGTGTCGTATATTCACTCTATAACAATACATACATTCAATGACAAAAAACTCAATACGATGCTAGTAACAGTGCTAATGGTACTGCATTCTTCTTAGCCAAGTTCACAACATTATCAACATGCATGCATTAACAACACCCACTTTGTCATAAAATAAGCCACAAAATACAATTCAAATTAACCTAATCGAATTATTTAAAAAATAGTACAATTATGCATTTGTTTGTATTTTTGAAGTATTACAAATTTCTAAACTCATATGTAATTTTTTTATCAATAATTTCAAACAAAAAGTCACTCTATAAGTGACAATTACTGATTATAATAAAATAGGTATGAAAAACTTATTCTTTATAAGGTAGAAGCATGCAATTCAACAATCATCAGTAGATAATACATTAATTTTTGTGTATTCCTTTCAGGAATTTGTGTAATTTCAGGCGGAGATGAGAATCATCATAGTGTACCTCCTACAATTTGTGACAACGAATATATTTGCTTACACGTTTCATCACGGCAATCGTGGAAATAATCTAGGCACTACATTGAAATCTGTAATAGCAAAATACATGATGAGCAAATACTGTTTAATAATAGTAGACGATTATTATTTCCTGGAAATAGTGGCTCATGGATTTGATATTGGAACCGTGCCATTGATTCAAGCTGACTTTTCACACCACAAGAATATAGAGGAGCAAGAAACATTTTTCTTAAATATTATGGATTTAGAGTGCATATCATTTATTATCTCTGTCAGGGACACAGCAGGAATTACTATTTCTTTACACTATGCAATAAAACATTCAACGCAAAGGAAAAATAGAAAATTTGTTATAGTTCTATCTAATGAACAAACTCTACACGGGGATTCAATTAACAGCTTTCCCCAAAAACTTTTATATTAGCCCAAACACAAGGAAGACAGGATTGTTACGAGTTACAAACCTATGAAATAGGGAATAACCTGTATCCAGAACTTCCAAAAACACTAGAGGTGTGGCAAGATGGTAAGAGTTTTGATGCACAGTGCTACATTCACTGACAAATGAGAAAACGTGAAAGGAAAATACACCAATCTCTGCATGATTGAAGACGGTCATATAATGATAATTCGGAAAGATTCTTACGATGGAAGAGACATCCGATTGGTCCAGGAAGTGGCTAAGAAGTATAGTTTCACCTGGAACATGAACATTGCCACCGATGGTTTTGGAGAGTTGCAAGACAATGAGACTTCTATGGGTATGGTAAGTTTTATTATAAGAGGGGATTCGCATGTTGGAATACCCGTAGCCTACATTATGAAGTTCCACAACGATATAGTGGACCTTACAACGAGTTTCTCGTAAGTTGGGGTCACGTTACTCACCCGAAACCAAGGGGGATCAGGAATTTATAGTCTGTGCTACTCCCTTTCCGGGTCTCAGTGTGGGTAGCTACAATGCTATACTTGATTCTAGCATCTGTCATCCTGTTCACACTCTCGTCCATAAAGTCAAGGTTACTCATACAGAAGAGATCAAGTTATATTCACTTCCTCGAGTTATCTGTGAGCATTCTTGTAGGAGTTAGTGTACCACGACAACTGTCTTCAGCAACAAGTATCATGATATAGTGGCTTTTCCTAACTTCTCTTCTTCTGATCACAGCTTACGGTTGCAACTTGGTCACCTTCTTAACTGTTCCGTTGATGTAATCACCAATCGACACTCCTCAGGACATTGCCGACTGGAGGTACACATGGACGATCCGCGACATTGCATGGGTAGGAGTTTTCTTGGGCCCCAATGACGACAATATCAAGGTAATACGAGACAGGTTTCTCGTGGTCGAAGATATATCAGAAATAAGCAGACTGGATAAAGCTAGAGAAACGTCGGTGCTGGTGGAGCGATATAACTTCAGGCACATCTGCGCTTTGGATCTTGACGAAGAAACCTTTGATGAGCTGTACTTGATGAAGTATGACTTGAGGAGCTTCCATGTAGCCGTGATGTTGGAAAGGGGTTCTCCACTCACTCGGAGAGGTAATAATGTTATGAAGTTTTTGCGAGATTGAGGGATCATTGCTCAGTGGGACAGGGACAGTTCTCGCAATTTCATGGACAGGAAGTTTCCCTTCCTTTTGAGTTCGGCAATGGCGACAGAGAACCTAGACCAATATGCTTGGAACACATCAGTGGAGCATATGTTTTTTTTGTTTGTAGCCAAAGTACTAGCAATTTGTGCATTTATTTGCGAACATCTTGTGCACCAGTTTGTCACGAAGGCTTGCAGGAGCAAAAATACTTCAAACTTACACGACTGGCTTCATAAGAACCAGAAATCAATATAAGATGATTTTCATAGCCTATTCAATAAGATGGGTTATATGATGTGTTGGTGTACAAGTAAGAACTTCACTAAAGATAATATGAAAATAATACCAACAATACAGCTAATTCACCGGTTTCATTTCATAAATAAGTTTTAAAATACTACAATGATTAGTAAATATTATTTCACGTTTTCTTTTTAATCTTAGTAAAGAAGAACGATATTTGCATTCTCTTGGTGTGTCGAGTGGAAATATCTCCCCAATCAAGGATGTCCGCAGAATGGGTCCAGTGGACACTTTACGCCACTGAGATATCTGTAAAAACTTCATGTAGTTCGAATGATGTAATTGTTGCGTGAGAACATTGACGAGGGACGCCATAAAGACAGCGTATTAAGAGGCCTCTGTTTAATATCTGTGCATCGTGAAAAGTTTATTGAAAGGAATCAAAGGAATCAAAGTTTCCATTAAAACATTACATTCAATTCTTAACTTCACAACAATGCCACGGCATTTCCAATTCAATTTCAATTATAACTAGCTAATTCTCTAGCCTTCTTAAACCCGAAAGTTCATGGCTGCAGCAACAACAAGAATCCTGTAAACTATTCTTTCCTCTCCCATTCGTGCCACATGCGCTGCCCACCTAAGTCTTCTTGATTTAATAATTCTAATAATATCTGGACATGAATACAAAATATGTACTTCTAAATTATGTAACATTCTGCACTCAACTGTTTCCTCATCCCTTTTAGGTGCAAATATTTTCCTAAGGATCTTATTTTCAAATACTCTCAATTTATGTTCCTCTTTCAATGCAAGGGACCAAGTTTCGCATCCATATAATAATACAGGCAAAATTACGGTTTTGTATATTTTAACTTTTAGTTTCTTAGATATTAAACGAGAAGACAAAAGTTTATGAAGAGAAAAGTAACACGCATTCCCTGAATTAAGCCTGCTTTTTATTTCCTCTTTAATATTATTTTCATTTGTTAGTATTACTCCTAAGTACTTGAATTTGGAAACTGGTTCAAACGAGTTGTTATCAATAATTAGATTTTGATTATTACCTAACACTTGGTTTCGGCCTGTAAGCATATATTTAGTTTTCTCTTTGCTAACTTCCAAAATTATCTCCTTAGCAGTTTTGAAAAAAAATTTAGCATCATTCTTAATTGTATTCTCATCATCCCCCAGTAAGTTTACATCATCTGCATATGCTAACAACTGAGTCACACCATTTAATTTTAGTCCTTCGTTAGTTTGTTTTATCTTCCTACCAGCATATTCTAAGGCAAAATTAAAGAGCAATGGAGATAAGGTATCGCCTTGTATTAACCCATAATAAATTGTAAATTTGTCAGACAAATTAATACCCACACGAATTTTACTTTCTGTTTCACTGGTGCATACTTTTATCATATTAACAAGCTTCTTAGGTATTCCAAACTCGAATAATATTTTATATAAAGTAGAGGGATTGGAGGTGTTCTACGTCATACTTGGTACGAGGCCTATTCTTTTTATTAATTTAAGCACAATGGAAAACCTATTTTGACGATGTTTTTGTTGATTTTATACTATTGCAAATCTGTGATTGTTCACCTCGTACTTATTACGAGTGGTACGAGGCCTATTATTTTTATTAATTGAACCACAATGGAAAACCAATTTGGATGATGTTTTTGTTGATTTTATACTATTGTAAATCTGTGTTTTTTCATCTCGTACTTCGTACGAATGTCACAATTTCTTACGAGTAAAAGTACACCTACACCCATCTACACCCACCCACACCCACACCCACCTACACCTATTTACTCCCGGTCTACTTCCTGTCCACTTCCGGTTCACTTCCGGTCTACTTCCGGTCTACTTACGGTCCACTTCCGGTCTACTTCCGGGCCACTTCCGGTCTACTTCCGGTCCACTTCACAGACACCTGTGAGTTTTTCCAGTTTTTTTTAAGTATGCACCTACGCACACCCACGCCCACTCACACAAGTTTACTTCTGGTCTACTTCCGGTCTACTTGGTTGGTTATGACGTAATGGGTGTTCTCTGATTGGTTGGATTATGACGTAATGCGATGACGTGGTGTATTCTGATTAGCTCACTGTTTCTGATGTTTTCAACGCGGTCCGCGCTTAGGTTATTTAAATGCAAAAGCATTACAGATCAGTCAGTATCGTGAGAATGTTTGAAGAGTGTGAACGTGTTGTTGCAGTGCTGCTCATAATTTTTTTTATGTGCTAAGCACAGGGTGATATTTTTTATACTTAGTACTAATATATATTTATACAGGTATGTAATAAAAAATAGCTAATATAAAATAAAACGTCATGAATATTTTTGGGTTTAAGAATCAACAACTTAATCAACCTGTAGAGAGAATTCCAGTAAACTTGGATGTACAAGTATTTAGAGAAATTTATTATCAATTGAAAGGGTTACTTCGTGTTCACTTGAATAGTATTTGGTCTCATGATGACAAGGATACTGGAAAGCACTTATTTGTATTTAATAATAACGTATCATCATATAAGTTACCTGTTAGTTGGATAATTCAAATAAACGTTTCACCACCCAATGCGGCAGTTTTGTACATAGGTCGAAGTTTGTACAGGATTAAAAATAGTACATTACTTCCTGATACGTCTTATGATGTGGAAGCTGGTGAATTTTTGTATGCTGAGATAATTGGAGAGTATGATAAATTGATTCCTCTGTTTATCGAGATAAGAATAATCTATCCTCTTATTAATATATAAAATACCTAAAAAAACAAAAGAAACATGGATATATTTGGTAATAGAAGGCGACAGGAGATTGAAAATAATTCAAACGAGATTGCAAGTTTAGATGCACGTCTAAAGAAACTGAAATCAGATTTACTCATGTTACAGAATTCGCTAAATCTAAATAAATATTCAAGCAGAGATTACAAATCTTCAAACTCAACTGATTGATCCTATAGTAAAAATTGATGGAGAACTCAAATCTTTGCTTCAGAAATATACTAATTTAGCTTCAATAGATAATCTTCAGAACTTAGAAGAGAATATTGCAAACTTGAAAAAATAACTTGATAAATTTAGACAAATCCAGAGAACGAATACCGAACAGCTGAAACAGCAGTTAAATGACCAGGCAAATAGTATTCGTACCGAACTGCAAACCATCATCCAGAATATCAAAATTCAAGAAGAATATGAGCATGTAAATGCTAGTATTGCTAAATTGCAAGAATAATTTCAATCTTTCGAAGTTCCTACATTGCAAAGTATCAAATCTAGTAGTGTGTTTTGAGGTACAACCAGGACAACAAATGATGAGCCCCACTCAAGCAGATTTGGCTACACTTAAACCTAGCTCAACATGCCCATATGAGTTTTTTGCTCAAGTGTAGCACCCCGTCTAATCCAAGATTTTTGTAAAAATGCCCTCGGGAATTTCCCGAAGCTACAGTGTACAAATGATGAGCCCCCTCAGATTGATTTGCCTACACTTATAAATGGCATTTCTGTGAGATTGTTGTCCATAAATTTGTTAAAAAATATGCCCCTCTTGATATTTTTTTGGATACACTTAAAACTAAGCCAAGATGCTCATAAGAGCTACCCACGCACACCCACGCACACCCACCCACACCCACTCACATACACCCACACCCACCCACACCCACACATATTTACTTCCGGTCCATTTCCGGTCCACTTCCGGTTCACTTCCGGTCCACTTCCGGTTTGCCTACTTCCGGTCCACTTGTGGCCTATTTCTGGTTTATTTATATTGCATCATGTTTTGCAACAAATTATTACCCAATATTAAGCAATAAATTATTAGACATGTGTTGTTTTCTGATTGGTTGGTTAAGACATAATGTGATGATGTGTTTTATTCTGATTGGCTTATTGTTTCAGATGTTTTCAATGCGGTCTGTGCTTAGGCTATATAAAGAGATTTTGCATTGCATATCAGCCAGTATTGTGAGAGTGGCTTAGGAGTATAGATGTGTTGTTACAGTGCTTTTCATACTACAGGCCTGTTTGGTTTAATATATAACATTTCTTATTATTCATATTAAATATATTTCTGGTATATTGAACAAAAAGGGCTTATATTTTGTATAAAAAATCTGATATTTGTTGCATCCAGCTTGTTTGTTGTAATCCACTCTTATTTAGAGTCAGGCTTATATCTGTCCCAGCCTGTTATACAAAAATCAATACATAACACTCAGCGCTAGGTCATTGCCTTTCTAGGACATGCATGTCTGTGCAGGCATTTGCGGAAGGTCAGTGTAGATCAATATTTATTCTCTTTTTCCACTTGTAGGCTATTAGCTTTACAACCTGTCATAATAAGCATAGAGTTTTGGTTTAAAACCCAAAAAATTTTATATAATAAACTGAGAATAAAAATTAATAATATTAACATATTAAATATACACAAGAAATAAACAAAGCACACAGCTGAACAAAATATATATATATATATTAAGTACAAAATTTTGAATTGAACCCCAGGAAATCTTATATAATAAACCAACAACAAAAATGCCAAATCAAAAATATTGCAATCAGTGTAAAAAGAATATATCCAGCCCCAATTATGCCAGACACCAAAAGAATTGTGACCCAGGCAAATATAGAACTCCCACTAAAATATGTCCTAAATGCCACAAAATATTTAGCAAGGCATATTTCAATAGACATGTGGGTTCTTGTTCTGTACAGTCATCAACATTGCCCCCACAACCATCTACATCTGGTCTGAAAAGAAAGCATGAAACACCTGTTAATGCTGGACCGGCAAAGCAGCCACGCTATGAACCCATCCATAGCAGTTTTAACGGCCAATTAAGGGATCACCGTTTTGTATCAGAGCCAAGATGTGACATTAAGAATATTTTGAACAGTATAAATCCAGATGTGCAGGCAATTCTAAATGCACAAAATGGCTCTTATAAGCTGTCTCTCAAATTGTTTTCACAATATAAGAAGCCAAATGGCACAAAATTTACACAGCCCCACATAACAGAAACTGAACCGGTATATTCAAATGCAAATTCAGACAAAATAATAAGCAGTTTGATAGATCAATTGAATATTAAACACTCTGAATTTGCAGCAAAAGAGTCTGGATAGAGCCTATGCGGTTCTCCACACAAGTTATATATAAATATTTCGGAATTCAGCCCATTACAAGGATCTACATATCTGCCATTACCTGCCAATATTAAAAACAAAACAGCCGTGGTTAACATAGAAAATACCGACCAGAAATGCTTTTTGTGGTGTACTTTCGCTGCTTTGTATCCAGTTTCAAATCATCCTGAGAGAATAAGTTATTATAAACAGCATGAACACAATTTCGATGAGGCAATGGAGGGTTTAGAATATCCAATGCTTGTTCAGAATATTGATAAATTTGAAAAAAAGGCCAAGCACATCAATGGCAAACAATTATCTATTAATGTATTTACTTGTTCTACTGGCCGTGACAATTGCTTGATAGATCCTCTCAGAATCAGTACACTTGATGATGAATCTGCTATTCCGATTGATCTGCTCTTAATTAAAGGGGATGTCACAAATCATTACACTCTGATACATAATCTTGAAGCTTTAGTCAGAACACAACTAGACAAAACTCATAAAATATTCAAGTTGTGCAGAAGATAATTGTCTGTATTTGATGGTAGAAAAATGGTGAATGGTGTTTGTGAAGAGAATGCAGAAATTGCTAAAAACAAGTTACTTGAGCATCTGAAATACTGTGGCAACCATAAACCTGTTCATATGGTGATGCCAATGCCAAGTGAAAATGCCAAATTCAAAAAGTTTGAAGCCTTGTTGGAACACCCAGCATATATAGTCTGTGATTTTGAATCAAATCTCAAACCTCTTGCATTCTGTAGCCCAGATCCTGATGAATCTTCAATTACACCATACCAGCTACATGAACCTTCCAGTTTTTATTATATGGTTGTACAGGATGGGGTTGTTAGTAAAGAATATTTATACATGGGAGCAGATGCCATCAAAGAATTTGCACATAGAATAGAAAATTAGTGCCATGACATAGCATCTAATATTTTATTAAAATCAAAACCCATGTTGCCTTTAACAGAGAAACAGATTGAAGATTTCAACAATGCAGAAAAATGCCCGGTATGTGATTCTGAATTTTCAGATGCAAATATCAAGGTGAAACACCATTCTCATACAGATGATAAATTCTTAATGGCCCTGTGTAATAGCTGCAATATTAAGATCCAGAGACAAAAATTTGTCCCTATATTTTGCCATGGTGCATCCAATTAGGATTTTCATCATTTGATCAGGTACGAGGGGTTTGACAAGCAGAATTTAAATATTTTAGCTGAAAATAATGAAAAATATATTGCCATTAGCAAAATAATTAAAGTTAATGGTGTTCCTATTCACTTAAGATTTCTTGATTCATACAGAATTCTGTCTGCTAGCCTGGCTACACTGGCCACTCAATTATCTGATGATCAATTCAAAATCACATGTGCTTTGTTTCCAAATCAGGACCTGAAATTAATTAGGCGGAAGGGTGTATATCCATATGATTATGTTACAGATTTTTCTAAATTTGTAGAGTGTTCTTTGCCACCACAACAAGAGTTTTACAGCAAAATCAGAGGATCTGGAATCACTGATGATGATTATCACCATGCCCAGTTGATGTGGAACAATTTAAAATGCCAGACATTTGTTGATTATCACAGGGCATATTTAAAACTTGATGTGACCCTCTTAGCTGATATATTGCAGGCATTCAGAAAATCTTCCATGCAAAATTATAAACTGGATCCAATGTATTTTTACAGTGCTCCGGGCCTAGCATGGTCTGCAATGTTTTTAAACACTAAAATGCAATTGGATCTTATCCAGGATCAAGATATGTATCTGTTTATGGAACAATGTATAAGAGGAGGCATGGTGCAATGTTCTCAGAGATATGCCAGAGCAAATAACAAGTATATTCCTGATTATGATCCAGCACTGCCATCAAATTATATACTGTATGTGGATGCAAACATCCTGTATGGTTATGCTATGATGAAAAAACTGCCATATGCAGGGCTTGAGTGGGTTGAAGATTTTAATATTGAAGATCTTCAGGATTTTGATGACAGTGACTATGGCCTGTTCTTAGAGGTTGATCTGACAATTCCTGATGATTTACACAACACATTTTCTGATCTGCCCCCAATTCCTGAGGTTAAGTGTTCACCTGGCTCTAAACAGAAGAAATTGATGATGACTCTAGAGCCGAAACAGGATTATGTCATATATTACAAAAACCTCCAGTTTCTGATGCATCATGGTGTTCAAGTGACCAAAGTTGGAAACGTTTTGAGGTTCAGGCACTCAAGATGGTTGAAGCCATATATTGATACAAACACAGAGCTTCGAACATCTGCAATGAGCCAATTTGATAAAACTTTGTTTAAATTGATGGTTAATTCAGTGTATGGCAAAACAATTGAAAATGTCAGAAAACATATTGATGTTAAAATAATTACTGACCCCAGCCGGAGCAAAAAATTGATAGCAAAGCCCAACTTCAATTACAGAACAATTTATGATGAGAATATGGCACTTTTCAACATGAAAAAAACAAAGATTAAGTTTGATAAGTCTATTTATGTAGGGGCTGTGATATTGGAATTGGCCAAATTACACATGTTAAAATTGTTTTATAATGTGTTGAAGCCTTTTTATAAGGATCGTGTAAAACTAATGTACATGGACACAGATAGTTTTGTTCTTGATATTCAAACAGAAGATGATTATCAAGATATGGCACAGCCTGAATTGTTTAAATATTTTGATACCACTGAACATTCAAAAATTAAACACGAGAACAAAAAAGTGCCTGGCAAGTTAAAAGATGAAACACTTGGTGATGTTATTGTGGCATTTGCTGGGTTAAGAGCCAAGATGTACAGTTTTGAAACATGTAGTGGTGCTGTTTGCCAAAAAGGCCAAGGGCATTGGCAGAGTAACTGTGGACAAAGAGCTTGAATTTGAGGATTACAAAAATTGTCTCAAATCATGTAGCACAATCAGAACATCAGAAAATAGAATTCAGAGTGTGGATCACTTATTGACTAGCAATATTGTAAGAAAAGTGGCTCTAGACCCACATGATGATAAGAGATGCATTTTATCATGTGACATACATACTCTACCATGGGGGCATTGTGATTTGAAAAATGGCAATCAATGCCCAATTACAGAGCATGATTTGAAATAAATAAACATGCCTATGAACTTATTTGGGTTAAAAAAACAGGCTATTATGGAGCTGCCAACACCACAACCCTCTTCTGATATAATATCTAAACTAAGTGCTTTGTTAATTATTCATCTGAACAGCATACTTACAGATGTTGATGATGAAACAGGTAAAACATTGTACATATTTAACAATAATTTAAATCATTACCAATTACCTGTAGGTGGTCAATTGCAATTTATTAAAACCCCTGAGGGTAATGTCAAGATTTCAGTGGGGAGAAATATTTATAGAATTAAGCACTCAAACATGATTTCTGGCACTGTATATACTGTTTCTGCTGGTGACTGCTTATATATTGAGGTCCCGGGATCATATGACAAGCTTATACCCTTTTTTATAGAATTAAGAATCAGATATTCAATAATAAATAACCACTAAAACAAAATGCCTAATGATATATTTGGCCATACAAGGCATGAAGATCACAGTGATGAGATTCTTATGCTTGATGTCAGAGTCAAGAAATTAAGAAGTGATTTACAAGCTTTACAAACCACACTCAATGCCAGTCTTCAACTAGAAATTACAAATTTACAAACACAATGCGTGGACCCTCTTCTTAAAATTGACTCAGAACTCAAAGTGCTGCTTCAAAAATATTCTGATCTGGCAACATTGGATAATTTTCAAAGTTTAGAAGAAGCTGTAGCAGCTCTTCAAGCCAAATTTAAGACCCAGGCCACCAACTCTGAGCAATTGAAACAGCAATTGGAAGAGCAGATAAATAATGTCCAGGAACAGCTCCAAACAATTGTCAAAAGCATAAAATCACAAGAAGATTTTGATCTAGTGATTTCTACTCTAAAGGAACAGATTCAATCATTACAGATACCTAATGTGGACCCTCTGAACAATGCCATAGCCGAGGTTAAAGAAAAATTGAGACACTTGAAAATTTTATGAACAACTTGCCATCTTCTGATGCTTTGAGTGCAATAACTCGGAGTGTTGCCAACATTAAGCTGCAACTTGAAACATATGAAGATTTTGGAAAAATTCAAAGTACCATAACCCATCTTGAGGGTACAATAGCAGCAGTGCAAAATGATTTGACAAATGTACAAGAATCTCTAGAATCCCGCCTGCCTGGTATTCTAGACACACTTGTCAGTGTCCAGCAACAGATCACAAAGCTTGAAAACCTCAAATCTGAATCTGAGCTATCTCATTTTCATCACTTGATCGATGATATCCAAACAAAACTTGAAATTTTACAACAATCAACACCCACTCAGGCAGATATAGCCCTGCTCCAAAATGCTATGCAAAATGTGGCTGATGCTTCTGAATTAAATTATGTGAAATTGGCACTTGAATCTTTGCAAAATACTGTAACAAATCTGCCTACATCACAGGAACTTAAAAATATTAAGAGAGCTGTGAATCGCATATTGAAATCATAAGATATCAAGAATATCCAGACAGAGATCAAACAACTTACTCAGACAGTGGCCACTCTACCAACCAATCAACATATTAATGAACTGCATGCCCTGTTTGAGGATATTAGAAGACAGGTCCATGATCTTACTGCTCAAAATTCAAAATTGGCAGTTATTGAAAAATTGCAACAAATTGTAGCTAATATCAAGCAACAGCTAGGGACCATGGAATCCAATCAAGCAAATGCCCTGTCTGTTTTTGCCACCCAGCTTCAAGAGATTGTGCAACAATACAAGAAACTTGTTGTGGACATAAAAATAAAGCCAGGCCATGATGATGTTGTTAGGACCATCAATGAGCACCTTGAATCTGTAACAAGCAGATTGCTTACAGCAGAAAAATAAATAACCGGCATAATCGAGAATCCAAAACATACAGTAATTCTTGAATTGTACAGCATCCCCAACAAAGAATATGATTCACCATTTACACCAGGTGGCAAAATATATATTCTGTCCCCTGCACAATTTTATTACCAATTTTTTGTTGGGGGCACACTGAGACCAATCAAGATCAAATATTGGCTTCAACCACAGGCACACCACTACCCTACCTTATCAATAACAAATGCTGACAACAAACCAAAAATCACCAGTGTGGAGTTAGAGGATTTTACAGATCCCAATACATTAGAAACATCTTTTGCTGAAGATGATGGCTCTCTGGAATTTCATATACAAATAGAAGACAAATTATATTTAGAAAATCCTGTAGAATCAGCTGCTGAACACCCCATAGTTGCAATATTCTTGTTTTCATATTATGTCTAGAGAAATTATTGTTGATGAATTACACAGACAAGCCAGACATAATTATAAGAGACTGCCAGTAGTTACAAAAGCATAGATGATTTATGGCAGAGCGACTTGATTGAGATGGCAAGTGGACAGCTGAAAAACTTAGACAAAATCAACAAGGGCTACAAGTATCTACTCACTGTAATAGACACATTTTCAAAATTTGCCTGGGCTGTGCCACTCAAATCCAAGACTGGAAAATGTGTTACAGAAGCCATCAGGACAATCATCAATCAGAGTGGAAGATCACCGCGCTATTTGCAAACAGATAATGGCAAAGAATTTTATAATTCTGTGTTCCAACAATTTATTAAAAGCCAGTCAATAAAACATTACTCGAGTTACAGTGATCTCAAAGCCTCAATTGTAGAGAGATTCAACAAAACCCTAAAAGATCTTATGTATAAACAATTTACACTTCAAGGTAATTATAAATGGCTTAATATTCTTCCAGAACTTCTACATAAATATAACAACTCGGTTCATTCCACAATCAACATGAAACCCTCTGAAGTAACTTCATCTTATGAGCAAAAATTGATCAGGACTGTTTATTATCCTAGATACCAGCCAACAACAAGAAAGGCCAAATACAAGGTGGGTGATCAAGTAAGAATCAGCAAATATAAGCACTTATTCAAAAGAGGCTTTACAAGAAACTGGAGCACTGAATTATTTACAGTGGTTCAAGTTAAACCTGGGACCCTTAACACATATATAATAAAAGATCACCGAGGAGAAATTCTCAAAGGCAGATTCTATGAAGAAGAACTTAGCAAAACTAAACAGCCTGACACATATCTCATAGAAAAAATCACCGCAGAAAAGGCAACAAGTTATTTGTCAAATGGCTAGGACTTCCAGAACACAGCTGGATCGATGCAGACAAAGTGATAATATGAGCACCTGGGATGTTATAAAGAGGTTGCCAGAACCTGAACAGCAGATTAAGAGAAATGGCAAGTTGCTGCCTGAAAATATTAGATGTCTTATTGTTGGGCCATCGGCTTGTGGTAAAACTACACTAATGGTTGATAATTTTTTATTGGCACCCAACTGGTTACACTGGAACAACAGGCACTTGTATGTTTTCTCTAAGAGCTTGGAACAATTAAAATATCAGCAGCTGATGAAGCTATATGATGGATTGGATATTGCCACTTTTGAATCAGATGTTAAGCCACTCCATGAATATCTCGATAATTCTGTTGTTGTGTTTGATGACATTATACTGGATAATCAAAACAAGGTTAGAAATTTTTTTACACAGGGGCGACACAAAAACATTGATTGCTTCTACCTGGCACAGACTTTTTCTAAAATACCGAAGCAGCTGATCCGAGACAACAGCAATTTTATATGTGTGTTTCATCAAGATCATACCAACCTCAAACACGTACATGATGAATATGTAGGTGGGGACTTGAGCTACAATGATTTTTCCAAGTTTTGCAGCAGGTGCTGGAACCAGGACAGTTATGGGTTTGTCACAATTGATATGACAAGAAAACCCAATAGTGGCAAATACAGAAATAAAATCAACAATTTTCTAGAAATTGAAACATATATAAATAACCATGAAAAGGCCAATCATTGATGATCTTAAATTAAGAGATTATCTTGTAAAAAGATTTAAGGGATGGAAATCACAGAACCGAGGAATTTATGAACAACACAAACAAACAGAACAGCCTATTATTGATGCTATTAGTGAATTAGGTAAAAATATCAAAACTGTTACAGAGCAAAATCAAAATTTGATCACACAGCTTGTACTTGTAGCTGCAAGGAACATATTAGATTATCCATACACCCCACTTTCCAGTATTCATACACCTAGTCCTGTTGCTCCTCGAAGAATTGAAGCTACTCTGGATCCTATTGAATTGGGTCTTCTTGCTCAAAAATATTTAAGCACACCTAAAGACAACAAAGATGAGGTCTTTGGCTTATATGCTGACACAGAGCGTGATGGTAGCATCATATATAGAATTGGCAATTTCAGAGTAACATTTATGGGAGATGATATAATTGTATATTCAGAATCTCATCTTGGACAAAGAGCTGGTTTTGTTAAATATCCCCGCACACCTGGATTGTGGGAACTGATGACTAGGAAAAGGCCTGGCAGCTATACAGATCAAGACTATGAGCACTACAAAGAAATATTTTATAAAATCAGATGCTCTATACCAGAACATTGATCCCACACAAAAAAGAGTCAAGTCTAGCAGTGGAGCAAAATACAACAACTTAATCAATCCCATATCGTCACAGATCAAGACAGGTAGTGGGATCAAACATTACAACACCCAGCCTAAAGAATTTGTTTTGGTTGACGATGTCAGGAAACTTGTAGATAGTTTGCTGGTCATAGCTGGGGAAGAAAATGCTGGCAACTATAATTTTTACAATGAAAAGGTTGGAATTATGGGCATGATAGGCACCAAATTGTCTAATTTTATAGTGAATGACACTAAGGGGATTGGATATCTTATAAAAATTATTAATACTCTACCACCTACATTTTGGAATATCTCTGAGGGTCTAGGGTTGGTTAATGACATAATAAACAAGCTGCCATTTGAGCTACACATACCAGGCTATCAGTATTGTGGTCCCGGTACCAAACTAGACCATAGACTAAACAGAGGGGACCCTGGTGTTAATCCCCTAGATGCTGCTTGTAGAGACCATGACATAGCATACAACACACATAACGATCTTGACAGGCTACATGTTGCAGACAAGAAATTAGAAGAGGCTGCATTTGGTAGATTTGTAAGCAAAGATGCTTCTTTAAGTGAGAGAATAGCAGCATTGGGGACCACCATAGCTATGAACACCAAACAAAAACTGGGGTGGGGGCTGTGAATATGTATATAATAAACCTACAATGAAGGCCAAGGGTGTTATGTATCAAATACCTTATGCAGGTCTTAAATCTCTTAAAACTATTGATAGTCTATTAACCAAAAAGCAACGCAAGAAAAAAAGCTCTTGTATTGCAAAGGGCCATGGTATGAAATTGTTGCTTAGTAACCCCCAATTAAAAAGATTACAACAATCTAGAAAAAAATCACATGTGGGGGGTTTCGTATTTACTATCCCGGCCATCTTAGCAGCACTTGGGGCTGTTGGGAGCTTGGCTGGGGGATCAGCTGCCATAGCAAAAACAGTAATAGATGCCAAGAAAAATAGGGCAGAATTAGATGAATTGAAGCGCCATAACCTGGATATGGAGAAACAAGGCAAAGGTGTTAAGAGAGCCATGAATAAGTTTAAAAAAACAAGAGCCGCTTACAAACCAAGATATTGAAGCTTTAATCAAGCCACTGGGCATCAAAATTTTTAGAGGTGTGTACATGTCTGATTCTTTGCCAGAGCAACCATTCAACAAAGAGTGTGGCATTGTTAATTTGGATAAGTACAAAAATCAGGGCACTCACTGGATTATTTATCTTAAATATTTAAAAGATGAGGCATTTGTGTTTGATTCATTTGGAGGTGTTCCACCTGAAAATTTAATAAAATATCTAAAATCAGCTAATCTTTATTAAAATAATGCCCGTGTTCAAAACTTCAAAGATGTTAATTGTGGACATTTGTGTTTATCTGTTCTCAGATATATGTCTCAAATAAATAAACCATCAATTGAAAATTTTCAAAAGGCCTTGTGGTGTCTGAAACATCATGGGGGTATTCCATCTCACCAGCCAAAATTCAATATTGAAACTCAGATTACATGATGATATAGTGTATTCCAAAACAATAGCTCTCAGAGCATTTTATGGCATGTAATTGATCCCTAATATTACACACCACAACAACGAAATTGCAGTAGGGGATCAAAAAATTGTCATCACTCCAGGGCAATATAATCTGTCCACTCTAAATGCTCAATTACCCAGAGGTATAGTATTAACTCAAAATTCTGTCACTCACAGAGTAGAGATTGTATCTGCTACAGAAATAGTGGATCTGGGTACTATAGGAGAGCTGTTAGGCTTTGAGAACAACACAAAACTTGAACCAGCATCAAACACACTGCTATTAATATACCTAAATTCTTAGCCATAGAGACTCTAAATATTCACTGTAATGTGGCCGAGGGTATGATCACCAAATCAAATGGCATAGGCACTCACAAACAAACTGGCATCATTGCAACATTTAAACCTAATTCTGAATTTATGGAGCCAATCATCTACACTCCATCACCAACATTATATTTTCCTGTGTGCCATAACAGAATAGATTACATTGAGTTGATGGTCACTAATGAAAAAGAAGAATTAGTTGATTTTGCTGGAGCCACAACAACTGCTATCATAGAGATTAATATTTAAATAAAAATACATACAAAAAAATGGAAAATATTGAGAGTTATGAGCTACAATCATTCCCCCCAAACAGGAGGACATTTGCAAATTTAAATCAACCCAACACAGAGATTGAGGTTGATCTTGATGTAGGGGATGGCTTTATACACCCTCACAGAGGAGATCTATACATCAAATTTGATGTTGTAAAGCTCGATGGAACAGATTATCCGGCAAATTCAAATATAAGATTGGTGGACAATTTTGTGCCACATCTGTTCTCCGAAATTGAGATCAGAAAACATGGTGTTGTTATAAACAGAGTGGATTATCCCGGCATTACCTCCACAGCTTTGGCCACACTAAAATTGTCCAAAACCGAGGCTTCTTACTACAAAATAGGTGGATTTGAGGCTGGTGATAAAATATTATCCAAGAGCCACACAGTGCTGTTTCCAATTAGCCTGTTCCCAGGATTCTTCTCAGATTACAAAGATATTATGTGGAAGGGTGGTTTAAGAATCACATTTAGAAGAGCTGCCAATGATAATAATGCTTTGATGAGGTACAGCACATTAAACTCTACAGGCGAAGCTCTGCCTAATACCCTTCCTGATGAGGGCAAATGCATTATTCAGACTATGGAGCTAAGAATCCCGGTTGTTGAATATGAAGCCAGTTATGCTCTTAAATACAAAGCTTATATAATAAAAAATCCACAAGTACCTTTATAATTTTATACATATCAATGTGTACAGAAGCGTGCCACTGGTACTTATTATGAGTTTGATGCTACAAATTCATTCTCCAGTATACAATATGACATGCCGGATTTTGTGGTGGTACTGTTTCACACTGGAAGACACAATAATCAGGAAAAAAATTCAAGTAGATTTGATAACTGCAACATCAAGAATATATATCTTAAAAATGGCAGAAATGAGGTATTCCCTAGAGAAAATTATAATTTAGACATGTCCAAGGATGATTTCCTTAAATTATATGAAGCATTTACAGCATACAAAAGGGTCACTACTGGCAATACTGACATGTATTACACACCAGATGAATTCAAAGCACAGAGACCCATGTTTGTCATCAACACTTCAAAAAGGAAACAAGTTGTGGTTAATGACTGGACAAACATTAAAATTATCTGTGAATTCCACAATACACTCCCTGATGACACCATATGTAGTGTTATTCTCATAGGTGAAAAATCATATGTTTATGATGTAAGAAATGAGAGAGTCACAGAGCAATTCTAGAAGAATTACATTGTCTTAGTACTAGATATATGAGTTGAGGCTGGTGTCCAATTGAACTTAAACCAGAAGTAAATATGTGTGGGTGTGTGTGGGTGTGGGTGGGTGTGCGTGTGTGTTTTATGAGGATTTTGGCTTAGTTTTAAGTGTAGCCAAAAAAAATATCAAGAGGGGCATATTTTTAACAAATTTATGGACAACAATCTCACAGAAATGCCTTTTATAAGTGTGGGCAAATCAATCTGAGGGGGCTCATCATTTGTACACTGTAGCTTCGGGAAATTCCCGAGGGCATTTTTACAAAAATCTTGGATTAGACGGGGTGCTACACTTGAGCAAAAAACTCATATGAGCATGTTGAGCTTGTTTTAAGTGTGGCCAATTCTGCCCGAGGGGGGCTCATAGTAGTTGTATTTACGGTGGGATAAACCCGAGAAAGTATGAACCCCCCCTCAAGCAGATTTGCTATACTTAAAACAAGTTTAACATGAGCATATGAGCTTTTTGCTCAAGTGTGGAATTTTGTCTAATCCAAGATTTTTGTGAAAATGCCCTCGGGAATTTCCTCAGAAAGTATGACCCCCTCAGATTGATGAGGCTACAATTACAAAAGGTACTTCTGTGAGATTGTTGGCCATAAATTTGTTAAAAATATGCCCCTCTTGATATTGTATGATATCTTAAGTATAGTAACTGTTATAGTGCCCTAGCATGTATAGATTTCAGAAAATTCTATTTATAAAAATTATAGAGACATAAAATATAGAGAATCTCGAGTAGAATATGTATACAAAATTTCAAGTTACCCCTGTTGAGAACTGCCTGCCCGCCGGGGAAATCAATATCTTCTGACCTAAGTTCTCAACAGCTCCCAGTTTTATTGCCGGATTAATACTTGAGCAAGTTCCTCAGATTCCCGCGGCGCGGTGCTGGCAGCACCGAGGTGGGATTAATACTTGAGCAAGTTCCTCAGATTCCCGCAGCGCGGTGCTGGCAGCACCGAGGTGGGATTAATACTTGAGCAAGTTCCTCAGATTCCCGCAGCGCGGTGCTGGCAGCAGTCTTATTGACATCGATTAGTTCCAGAGAGTGCCGCGCTGGGGCATGGCGCTGCAGTATGGGTGGGATCAATATTTCGAGCAGAGCATTTCCAACATCGATTAGTTCCAGAGTTGTCCGCCGCCGCGCCGGGAGGCATGGCGCTGCGGTATGGATTGCATGTACGCTCAGCAGAAAAACAGGATACTTCGGCAAAAATATTAGAGAAGAGCTCATGTTCTTGAATGCACCCCCAACACACCCCCACCCACCCCCACCCCCAACACACCCCCACCTCACCCCTACACACCCATATACACACATACCCACCCCTAACCTACCCGTACCCGCACCTACCCACATCTATACATATTTTCTCCCCGGTCACTTCTATTGCATCATGTTGTAACTATTTAATCAATTAATATTGTACGACATAATGCGATGTGTGGTGTTTTCTGATTGGCTCTGCAAATCTATAAAAGCCAGGGCACAGTGCAGATTCTTCACCATTGCTGGCTCGGCAGTGGAACCCACAAGTGGGGGATAGAACCTGAACAGGCTCCACCAAAGTATAGGAGACTTGAAGCATATAATTTGGCGGAATAACCTAAGTAAGGTCATAGAGACAATATACACTGATACAATAAAAGCCAATTTTTGGCAGGGGGGCCAAAGTGGTTCCTAAATACAAAATAATTAATATCTCAAGAACCAATTGACATAGAGCTATGCAGTTTTTTTTGTCTGTACTGGAATAACCTAAGTAAGGTCATAGAGACAATATACACTGATACAATAAAAGCCAATTTTTGGCAGGGGGGCCAAAGTGGTTCCTAAATACAAAATAATTAATATCTCAAGAACCAATTGACATAGAGCTATGCAGTTTTTTTTGTCTGCACTGGAATAACCTAAGTAAGGTCATAGAGACAATATACACTGATACAATAAAAGCCAATTTTTGGCAGGGGGGCCAAAGTGGTTCCTAAATACAAAATAATTAATATCTCAAGAACCAATTGACATAGAGCTATGCAGTTTTTTTTGTCTGTACTGGAATAACCTAAGTAAGGTCATAGAGACAATATACACTGATACAATAAAAGCCAAT
The DNA here is from genome assembly GCF_977018435.1 of Lepisma saccharinum. Lineage (NCBI taxonomy): Eukaryota > Metazoa > Arthropoda > Insecta > Zygentoma > Lepismatidae > Lepisma > Lepisma saccharinum. The sequence continues at coordinate 20,289,069 of NC_139247.1, forward strand.
TTTTGGCAGGGGGGCCAAAGTGGTTCCTAAATACAAAACTCAAGAACTAATTGACATAGAGCTATGCAGTTTTTTTGTATGCACTGAACTCAACTGATCCAGAATAGAGTTTTGAATTGAATCCCAGGAAATTGTATATAAATACCAAAGCCAAAAATATTAAGTGTATACACACATATATACATACACACACACAAAGTACAGTGCTGAAGCCCAACTGATATTTTTTATTCAGTATAGTTTTGAATTGAATCCCAGGAAATTGTATATAATAAACAACAGCAAAAATGCCGAATCAAAAATATTGTAATCAGTGCAATAAAAATATATCCAGCCCCAATTGGGCCAAGCACCAAAAGATTTGTAACCCGGACAAATACAGAACTCCCACAATAATTTGCCCCAAATGCAATAGAAAATATAACATGGAATATTTCACATATAAACATAAAGATACTTGCTCTGTACAACCATCCACATCTGGTCTGAAAAGAAGGCACGAAGTACTTCTTAATGCCAGAGCAGCAAAACAGCCACGCTATGAACCTATTCGTAGCAGTTTTAATGGCCAATTAAGGGATCACCGTTTTGTATCAGAGCCAAGATGTGGCATTGAGAATTTCTTGAACAGTATAAATTCTAATCTGCAGGCAATTCTCAATGCACAAAATGGCTCTTATAAGCTCTCCCTCAAATTGTTTGTACAATATAAGAAGCCAAATGGCACAAAATTTACACAGCCCCACATAACAGAAACTGTACCTGTATATTCAAATGCAAATTCGGACAAAATAATAAGCAGATTGATAAATCAACTGAACATTAAACACTCTGAATTTGCGGCAAAAGAGTCAGGATGGAGCCTATGCGGTTCATCACACAAGTTATATGTTAATATTTCTGAATTCAACCCATTACAAGGATCCACTTATGTGCCATTGCCTGCTAATATCAAAAACAGAAGAGCCGTGGTTAATATAGAAAATACCGACCAGAAATGTTTTCTGTGGTGTATATTAGCTGCTTTGTTTCTAGTTTCAAGGCATCCTGAGAGAATAAGTTATTACAAACAGCATGAACATCTTTTTGACGATGCAATGAAGGGTTTGGAATATCCAATGTCTGTTCAGAATATTGATAAATTTGAAAAAAGGGCCAGGCACATCAATGGCAAACAATTATCTATTAATGTATTTACTTGTTCCACTGGCAATTGCCCGATAGCACCTCTCAGAATCAGTACAATTGATGATGAATCTGCTATTCCGATTGATCTGCTCTTAATTGAAGGGGATGATACATACCATTACACTCTGATACATAATCTTCAAGCTTTAGTGAGAACACAACTAGACAAATATAAAAAAATATTTAAGTTGTGCAGAAGATGTTTAACTGTATTTGATGGTCAAAAAATGGTGAAGGGGGTTCGGGAAGAGAATGCAGAAATTGCTAAAAACAAGTTAATTGAGCATCTGAAATACTGTGGGAACCATAAACCTGTTCATATGGTGATGCCCAATCCAAGTGAAAATTGCAAATTCAAAAAGTTTGAAGCCTTGTTGGAACACCCAGCATATATTGTCTGTGATTTCGAATCGAACCTCAAACCTATTGCATTCTGCAATCCAGATCCAGAAGAATCTGCAATTACACCATACCAGCAACATGAACCTTCCAGCTTTTGTTTTATGGTTATACGGGATGGTGTTGTTATTAAAGAATATTCATACAAGGGACCAAATGCCATCAAAGAATTTGCACATAGAATAGAAAATGTGTGCCGTGACATAGCATCTAACATCTTATTAAAATCAAAGCCCATGTTGCCTTTAACAGAGGAACAGATTGAGGATTTCAACAATGCAGAAAAATGCCCGGTATGTGATTGTGAATTTTCAGATACAAATATCAAGGTTCATCACCATTCTCATACAGATGGTCGATATAAACAGGCCCTGTGTAATAGCTGTAATATTAAGATCAAGAGACCAAGATTTGTCCCCATATTTTGCCATGGAGCATCCAATTATGATTTCCATCATCTAATCAGGTACGAGGGGTTTGAGAAGCAGAATTTAAATATTTTAGCTGAAAATGACGAGAAATATATATCTATTAGCAAGATAATTAAAGTTGATGGTGTTCCTATTCACATAAGATTTCTTGATTCTTACAGATTTTTACCTGCTAGCCTGGCTACACTGGCCTCTCAATTATCTGATGATGACTTGAAAATCACACGTGCCTCGTTTCCAAATCAGGACCTGAAATTAATTAGGCGGAAGGGTGTATATCCATATGACTATGTCACAGATTTTTCTAAATTTGATGAGTGTTCCCTGCCACCACAAGAAGCATTTTACAGCAAAATCAGAGGATCTGGAATCACTGATGAAGATTATCACCATGCCAAGTTGATGTGGAACAATTTAAAATGCAAGACATTTGGTGATTATCACATGGCATATTTAAAACTTGATGTAACCCTCTTAGCTGATATATTGCAAGCATTCAGAAAATCTTCCATGCAAAATTATGGACTGGACCCAGTGTATTTTTACAGTGCCCCTGGTCTAGCATGGTCCGCAATGTTTTTCAACACGAAAAAGCCATTGGATCTGATCCACGATCAAGATATGTATCAGTTTATGGAGGAATGTATAAGAGGAGGGATGGTGCAATGTTCCCAGAGATATGCCAGAGCAAATAACAAGTATATGCCTGATTATGATCCAGCACGGCCATCAAATTATATACTTTATGCGGATGCAAACAACCTCTATGGTCATGCTATGATGGATAAATTGCCATATGCAGGGCTTGAGTGGGTTGAAGATTTCAATATTGAAGATCTTCAGAATTTTGATGACAGTGAATATGGCCTCTTCTTAGAGACTGAACTGATATTTCCAGATCATTTACACAACAAATTTTCTGATCTGCCCCCAATTCCCGAGGTTCAGTGCTCACCTGGCTCTAAACAGAAGAAACTCATGATGACTCTGGAGCCGAAACAGGGATATGTCATATATTATAAAAACCTACAGTTCCTGATGAAGCATGGTGTTCAAGTAACCAAAGTTGGCAAAGTCTTAAGGTTCAGGCACTCAAGATGGTTGAAGCCATATATTGATACAAACACAGAGCTTCGAACATCTGCAAAGAGCCAATTTGATAAGAGCTTGTTTAAATTGATGGTGAATTCAGTGTATGGCAAAACAATTGAAAATGTCAGAAAACATACTGATGTTAAAATAATTACTGACCCCAGCCGGAGCAAAAAATTGGTTGCAAAGCCTAACTTCAATTACAGAAGAATTTATGATGAGTACATGGCACTTTTCAACATGATGAAAACAAAGATCAAGTTTGATAAACCTATTTATGTAGGGGCTGTGATATTGGAATTGTCCAAATTACATATGTTAACATTGTATTATGATGTGCTGAAACCTTTTTACGGTGATCGTGTAAAATTATTGTACATGGACACGGATAGTTTTATTCTTGATATTCAAACAGAAGATGTTTATCAAGATATGTCACAGCCTGAATTGTTTCAATACTTTGATACCAGTGAACATACAAAGATTCAACAACACCACAACAAAAAGGTGCCTGGCAAGTTAAAAGATGAGACACTTGGTGATGTTATTGTGGAATTTGCTGGGTTAAGTGCCAAGATGTACAGTTTTAAAACATGTAGTGCTGTTGTCAAAAAGGCCAAGGGCATTGGCAGAGTTACTGTGGAAAAAGAGCTTGTATTTGAAGATTATAAAAATTGCATCAAATCACAGAGTTCAATCAGAACATCAGAAAATAGAATTCAGAGTGAGAATCACTTGTTGACTTCAAATATTGTAACAAAAGTGGCTCTGGACCCACATGATGACAAGAGATGTATTTTGTCATGTAACATACATACTCTACCTTGGGGGCATTGTGATTTGAAAAGTGGGAAACAATGCCCAAACACAGAGCATGATTTGAAATAAATAAACATGCCTATGAACTTATTTGGGTTCAAAAAACAGGCTATTATGGACCTGCCCACACCACAACCCTCTCCTGATTTACAATCTGTAATGTCTAAACTGAGTGGCTTGTTAATTATTCATCTGAACAGCATATTTACAGATAATGATGAAGAAACAGGTAAAACATTGTACATATTTAACAATAATTTAAATCATTACCAATTACCTGTAGGTGGTCAATTGCAATTTATTACAACCCCTGAGGGTGATGTTAAAATTTCAGTAGGGAGAAATATTTATAGAATCAAGCACTCAAACATGATTTCTGGCACTGTTTATACTGTTTCTGCTGGTGACTGCTTATATATTGAGGTCCCGGGATCATATGACAAGCTTATACCTTTTTTTATAGAATTAAGAATCAGATACTCTATAATAAATAACCAGTAAAACAAAATGCCTAATGATATATTTGGCCATACAAGACATGAAGATCACAGTGATGAGATTCTGATGCTTGATGTCAGAGTCAAGAAATTAAGAAGTGATTTACAAGCTTTACAAACCACACTCAATGCCAGTCTTCAATTAGAAATTACAAATTTGCAATCACAATGCATGGACCCTCTTCTTAAAATTGACTCTGAACTCAAATTGTTGCTTCAAAAATATACTGATCTGGCAACATTAGATAATTTTCAAAGTTTGGAAGAAGCTGTAGCAGCTCTTCAAGCCAAATTTAAGACCCAGGCTACCAACTCTGAGCAATTGAAACAACAATTGGAAGAGCAAATAAATAATGTCCAGACACAGCTCCAAACAATTGTCAAAAGCATAAAATCACAGGAAGATTTTGATCTAGTGATTTCCACTCTAAAAGAACAGATTCAATCACTCCAAATACCTAATCTGGATCCTCTGCACAATGCCATAGCCGAGGTTAAAGAAAAAATTGAGACACTTGAAAATTTTATGAACAACTTGCCATCTTCTGATGCTTTGAATGCAATAACTCGGAGTGTTGCCAACATTAAGCTGCAACTCGAAACATATGAAGATTTTGGAAAAATTCAAAGTACCATAACCCATCTTGAAGGTACCATAGCAGCAGTGCAAAGTGATTTGGCAAATGTACTTGAATCCAGATTGCCTGGGATTGTAGATACCCTTGTCAGTGTCCAGCAACAAATCACAAAGCTTGAAAACCTCAACACTGAATCTGAACTATCTCATTTTCATCACTTGATCGATGATATCCAAACAAAACTTGAAATTTTACAACAATCAACACCCACTCAGGCAGATATAGCCCTGCTCCAAAATGCTATGCAAAATGTGGCTGATGCTTCTGAATTAAACAATGTGAAATTGGCACTTGAATTTTTGCAAAATACAGTATCAAATCTTCCTACATCACAGGAACTTAAAAATATTAAGAGAGCAGTGAATCGCATATTGAAATCAGAAGATATCAAGAATATCCAAGCAGAGATCAAACAACTGACTCAGACAGTGGCCACTCTACCAACCAATCAACATATTAATGAACTGCATGCCCTGTTTGAGGATATCAGAAGACAGGTCCATGATCTTACTGCTCAAAATTCAAAATTGGCAGTTGTTGAAAATTTGCAACAAATTGTAGCTAATATCAATCAGCAGCTAGGAACCATGGAATCCAATCAAGCAAATGCTCTGTCTGTTTTTGCCACCCAGCTTCAAGAGATTGTGCAACAATACAAGAAACTTATTGTGGACATAAAAATCAAGCCAGGCCATGATGATGTTGTTAGGACCATCAATGAGCACCTTGAATCTGTAACAAGCAGATTGCTTACAGCCGAAAAAGAAATAACGGGCATAATCGAGAATCCAAAACATACAGTAATTCTTGAATTGTACAGCATCCCCAACAAAGAATATGATTCACCGTTTACACCAGGTGGCAAAATATATATGCTGTCCCCTGCACAATTTTATTATCAGTTTTTTGTTGGGGGCACACTGAGACCAATCAAGATCAAATATTGGCATCAGCCACAGGCACACCACTACCCCACCTTATCAATAACAAATGCTGACAACAAACCAAAAATCACCAGTGTAGAATTGGAGGATTTTACAGACCCCAATACATTAGAAACAGCCTATACTGAAGATGATGGCTCTCTGGAATTTCATATACAAATAGGAGACAAATTATATTTAGAAAATCCTGCAGTCTCAGCTGCTGAACACCCTATAGTTGCAATATTCTTGTTTTCATATCATGTCTAGACAAATTATTGTTGATGAATTACACAGACAGGCCAGACATAATTTTAAGAGACTGCCAGTAGTCACAAAGGGCATAGATGATTTATGGCAGAGCGACTTGATTGAGTTGTCAAGTGGGCAGTTGAAAAACTTAGACAAAATCAACAAGGGCTACAAGTATCTACTCACTGTGATAGACACATTTTCAAAATTTGCCTGGGCTGTGCCACTCAAATCCAAGACTGGAAAATGTGTTACAGAAGCCCTCAGGACAATCATCAATCATTCAGGAAGATCACCGCGCTATTTGCAAACAGATAATGGCAAAGAATTTTATAATTCTGTGTTTCAACAATTTATTAAAAGCCGGGCAATTAAACATTACTCGAGTTACAGTGACCTCAAAGCCTCAATTGTAGAGAGATTCAACAGAACCTTAAAAAATCTTATGTATAAACAATTCACCCTCCAAGGTAATTATAAATGGATTAATATTCTTCCAGAACTTCTACATAAATATAACAACTCGGTCCATTCCACAATCAACATGAAACCCTCTGAGGTAACTTCATCTGATGAGCAAAAATTGATCAGGACTGTTTATTATCCTAGATACCAGCCAACAACAAGAAAGGCCAAATACAGGGTGGGCGATCAAGTAAGAATCAGCAAATATAAGCACTTATTCAAGAGAGGCTTTACAAGAAACTGGAGCACTGAATTATTTACAGTGGTTCAAGTTAAACCCGGGACCCTTAACACATATATAATAAAAGATCACCGAGGAGAAATTCTCAAAGGCAGGTTCTATGAACAAGAGCTCAGCAAAACTAAACAGCCTGACACATATCTCATAGAAAAAATTATCCGCAGAAAAGGCAACAAGTTATTTGTCAAATGGCTAGGTCATCCGGAAAACAGCTGGATCGATGCAGACAAAATAATAATATGAGCACCTGGGATGTTATAAAAAGGCTGCCAGAACCTGAACAGCAGAATAAGAGAAATGGCAACTTGCTGCCTGATAATATTAGGTGTCTTATTGTTGGGCCATCTGCTTGTGGTAAAACTACACTAATGGTTGATAATTTTTTATTGGCACCCAACTGGTTAGACTGGAAAAACAGGCACTTGTATGTCTTCTCTAAGAGCTTGGAACAATTAAAATATCAGCAGTTGATGAAGCTATATAATGGATTGGATATAGCCACTTTTGAACCAGATGTTAAGCCACTTGATGAATGTCTTGATAACTCTGTTGTTGTGTTTGATGACATTATACTGGATAATCAAAACAAGGTTAGAAATTTCTTTACACAGGGCCGACACAAAAACATTGATTGCTTCTACCTGGCACAGACTTTTTCTAAAATACCGAAGCAACTGATCCGAGACAACAGCAATTTTATATGTGTGTTTCATCAAGACCATACCAACCTCAAACACATACATGATGAATATGTAGGTGGGGACTTGAGCTACAATGATTTTTCCAAGTTTTGCAGTAGGTGCTGGAACCAGGACAGCTATGGGTTTGTCACAATAGATATGACAAGAACACCTAATACTGGAAAATACAGAAATAAAATCAACGATTTTCTAGACGTTGAAATATAAATAAACAACCATGAAACGACCAGTCATTGATGATCTTAAGTTAAGAGATTATCTTGTAAAAAGATTTAAGGGATGGAAATCAGAGAACCGTGGAATTTATGAAAAACACAAACAAACAGAACAGCCTGTCATTGATGCTATTAATAATTTAGGTAAGAATATCAAAACTGTTACAGAGCAAAATCAAGATTTGATCACAGAGCTTGTGCCTGTAGCTGCAAGGAACATATTAGATTATCCATTCACCCCACTTTCCAGTATTCATACACCTAGTCCTATTGCTCCTAGAAGAATTGAAGCTACTCTGGATCCTATTGAATTGGGTCTTCTTGCTCAAAAATATTTAACCACACCTAAAGACAACAAAGATGAGGTCTTTGGCTTATATGCTGACACAGAGCTTGATGGTAGCATCATACATAGAATTGGCAATTTCAGAGTAACATTTATGGGGGATGATATAATTGTTTATTCAGAATCTCATCTTGGAGAAAAAGGTGGTTTTGTTAAGTACACCGGCACACCTGGGTTGTGGGAACTGATAACTAGGAAAAGGCCTGGCAGCTATACAGATCAAGATTATGAGCACTACAAAGAAATATTAATAAAATCAGATGCTCTGTACCAGAACAATGATCCCACACAAAAAAGAGTCAAGTCTAGCAGTGGAGCAAAATACAATAATTTAATCAAGCCCATATGGTCACAGATCAAGACTGGGAGTGGAATCAAACAATACAACACCCTGCCTAAAGAATTTGTGTGGGTTGATGATGTCAGGAAACTTGTAGATAGGTTATTGGTGATAGTTTGCTGGTCATAGCTGGGGAGGAAAATGCTGGCAACCACAATTTTTACAATGAAAAGGTTGGAATTATGGACATGATAAGCACAAAATTATCTAATTTTATAGTGAATGACCCTAAGGGCATTGGATATCTTATAAAAATTATTAACACTCTACCACCTAAATTTTGGAATGTTTCTGAGGGCATTCATTCATTCATTCATGACATTATAAACAAGCTGCCATTTGAACTACATATTCCAGGCTATCAGTATTGTGGTCCCGGTACAAAATTGGACCATAGATTAAACAGAGGTGATCCTGGTGTTAATCCCCTAGATGCTGCTTGTAGAGACCATGACATAGCATACAACACACATTCTGATCTTGACAAGAGACATGTTGCAGACAAGAAATTAGAAGAGGCTGCATTTGGTAGATTTGTAAGCAAAGATGCTTCTTTGAGTGAGAGAATAGCAGCATTGGGAACCACCATAGCTATGAACACCAAACAAAAACTGGGGTGGGGGCTGTGAATATGTATATAATAAACCTACAATGAAGGCCAAGGGTGTTATGTATCAAATACCTTATGCAGGTCTTAAATCTCTTAAAACTATTGATAGTCTTTTAACCAAAAAGCAGCGCAAGAAAAAAGCTCTTGTCTTGCCAAGGGCCATGGTATGAAATTGTTACTTAGTACCCCTCAATTAAAAAAATTACAGCAATCCAGGAAAAAATCACATGTGGGGGGTTTCATATTTACTATCCCGGCCATCTTAGCAGCACTTGGGGCTGTTGGGAGCTTGGCTGGGGGATCAGCTGCCATAGCAAAAACAGTAATAGATGCCAAGAAGAATAGGGCAGAATTAGATGAAATAAAGCGCCATAACCTGGCCATGGAGAAAAAAGGCAAAGGGGTTAAGAGAGCCATGAATAAGTTTAAAAAAAACAAGAGCCGCTTACAAACCAAGATATTGAAGCTTTAATCAAGCCACTGGGCATCAAAAATTTTAGAGGTGTGTACATGTCTGATTCTTTACCAGAACAACCACTCAACAAAGAGTGTGGCATTGTTAATTTGGATAAGTACAAAAATCAGGGCACTCACTGGATTTGTTATCTTAAATATTTAAACAATGAGGCATTTGTGTTTGATTCATTTGGAGGTGTTCCACCTGAAAATTTAATAAAATATCTAAAATCAGCTAATCTTTATTACAATAATGCCCGTGTTCAAAATTTCAAAGATGTTAATTGTGGACATTTGTGTTTATCTGTTCTCAGATATATGTCTCAAATAAATAAACCATCAATTGAAAATTTTCAAAAAGCCCTGTGGTATTTAAAACATCATGGGGGTATTCCATCTCACCAGTCAAAATTCAATATTGAAACTCAGATTACATGATGATATAGTGTATCCCAAAACAATAGCTCTCAGAGCATTTTATGGCATGTACTTGATCCCTAATATTACACACCACAACAACAAAATTGCAGTTGGTGATCAAAAAATTGTCATCACTCCAGGGCAGTATAATCTGTCCACTCTAAATGCTCAATTACCCAGAGGTATAGTATTAACTCAAAATTCTGTCACTCACAGAGTAGAGATTGTATCTGCTACAGAGACAGTGGATCTGGGTACTATAGGAGAGCTGTTAGGCTTTGAGAACAACACAAAACTTGAACCGGCCATCAAACACACTGCTATTAATATACCTAAATTCTTAGCCATAGAGACTCTAAATATTCACTGTAATGTGGCTGAGGGTATGATCACCAAATCAAATGGCATAGGCACTCACAAACAAACTGGCATCATTGCAACATTCAAACCTAACTCTGAATTTATGGAGCCCATCATCTACACTCCATCCCCAACATTATATTTTTCTGTGTGCCATAATAGAATAGATAATATTGAATTGATGGTCACTAATGAAAAAGAAGAATTAGTTGATTTTGCTAGAGCCACAACAACTGCAATCATAGAGATTAATATTTAAATAAAAATAGATACAAAAAAAAATGGAAAATATTGAGAGTTATGAGCTACAATCATTCCCCCCAAACAGGAGGACATTTGCAAATTTAAATCAACCCAACACAGAGATTGAGGTTGATCTTGATGTAGGGGATGGCTTTATACACCCCCACAGAGCAGATCTATACATCAAATTTGATGTTGTAAAGCTCGATGGTGCAGATTATCCGACAAATTCAAATATAAGATTGGTGGACAATTTTGTGCCGCATCTGTTCTCTGAAATTGAGATCAGAAAACATGGTGTTGTCATAAACAGAGTGGATTATCCCGGCATTACCTCCACAGCTTTGGCCACACTAAAATTATCCAAAACCCAGGCTTCTTACTACAAAATAGGTGGATTTGAGGCTGGTGATAAAATATTATCCAAGAGCCACACAGTGCTGTTCCCAATGCGCCTGTTGCCAGGATTCTTCTCAGATTACAAAGATATTATGTGGAAGGGTGGTTTAAGAATCACATTTAGAAGAGCTGCCAATGATAATAATGCTTTGATGAGGTACAGCACATTAAACTCTACAGGGGAAGCTCTGCCCAATACCCTACCTGATGAAGGCAAATGCATTATTCAGACTATGGAGATAAGAATCCCAGTTGTTGAATATGAAGCCAGTTATGCTCTTAAATACAAAGCAGATATAATAAAAAATCCACAGATTCCTTTACAATTTTATACATATCAATGTGTACAGAAGCCTGCCGCTGGTACTTATTATGAGTTTGATGCTACAAATTCATTCTCCAGTATACAATATGACATGCCGGATTTTGTGGTGGTACTGTTTCAGACTGGAAGACACAATAATCAGGAAAGAAATTCAAGTAGATTTGATAACTGCAACATCAAGAACATATATCTTAAAAATGGCAGAAATGAGGTATTTCCTAGAGAAAATTATAATTTAGACATGGCCAAGGATGATTTCCTTAAATTATATGAAGCATTTACAGCATACAAAAGGGTCACTACTGGCAATACTGACATGTATTGCACACCAGATGAATTCAAAGCACAGAGACCCATGTTTGTCATCAACACTTCAAAAAGGAAACAAGTTGTGGTTAATGACAGGACAAACATTAAAATTATCTGTGAATTCCACGAAACACTCCCTGATGACACCATATGTAGTGTTATTCTTATAGGTGAAAAATCATATGTTTATGATGTAAGAAATGAGAGAGTCACAGAGCAATTCTAGAAAGTCTCTGCATATTACATTGTTTTAATATTAGATAAACAAATTGAGGCTGGTGTCCAATTGAACTTAAACCGGAAGTGGACCGGAAGTAAATATGTGTGTGTGTGTGTGTGTGTGTGTGTGTGTGTGTGTGTGTGTTAATACGTTTGGCGTAGTTTTAGGTGTGGGCAAAAAAATATCAAGAGGGGCATATTTTTGACAGGTTTATGGACAACAATCTCACAGAAGTGCCTTTTGTAAGTGTAGACAAATCAATCTGAGGGGGGTCATACTTTCTCAGGAAATTCCCGAGGGCATTTTTACAAAAATCTTGGATTAGACAGGGTTCCACACTTGAGCAAAAAGCTCATATGGGCATGTTGAGCTAGTTTTAAGTGTAGTCAAATCTGCATGGGGGGGGGGTTCATACTTTCTCGGGTTTATAATAGCATAAATTACACTACTGCTCATCATTTGTTGTCCTGGTTGTACCACAAAACACACTACTAAATCTGAATTACAGACAGATGAACTGCATACAGATATAACAGAAGTTCAATCGAAACTACAGACATTGGAAGATTTTATCAATAATTTACCTTCATCTTCTGAATTAAATGCTATTGCTTGGAACGTTGCAGGCATCAAATTGTATTTGGAGACTTATGAAGATTTTGGGAAGATGCAAGGTACCATAGCTCACATAGAAGATACTATGGCAACTATGAGAAATGAGCTAACAAGTGTACAGGAAACTCTGGAATCGAAACTGCCTGGCATTACTGATATCCTAGCTGTAGTTCAACAGCAAGTTACTAAGCTTGGAAGCTTGAATACTGAATCAGAATTATCGCATTTCCATCATCTTATTGACGACATTCAGAGTAAATTAGAGACACTGCAACAGTCTACACCTACGCAGGATGACATAAGGCAACTGCAAGAAATTTTGAAAAATGCAGCCAATGCAACAGAACTCGATGCTATAAAATTAACTCTTACCACACTTCAGAATACTGTAGCTGCTTTGCCTACTTCTCGGGAAATCAGAGCTATGAGGAGAGCAGTACATCGAATTTTAAAATCTGAGGATATCAAAAACATTCAAGCAGAAATTGCGCAAATCAGAGAAACTGTTGCCACTCTCCCCAACAATCAAATAATTAACGAACTACATGCATTATTTACAGAAATCAGAAGTCAAGTACACGATCTTGCCACCCAGAGTTCTAAATTGAAACTTGTGGAAAATTTACAAGAGATTATTTCTAATATTACGTCACAAATTACTACTCTTGAAGCAAGTCAAGAATCTGCTTTATCAGGTTTTGCTACTCAACTTCACGATCTCAAAGAGGAATATAAACAACTGTTCGTTGATGTAAAAATCAAACCTAGCTACGATGAGTTGGTTCGTACTATCAACGAACACTTGGAACTGGTATTAAGCAGACTAGATGACGTAGATACTCGTCAATTTTATTCTTTGGAAATTGTTAGGTTACAAAGTGTTCCAAATGCTCGAGGGCACTGGACCTACGCCAATGCTGGCAATGTTTACAAATTATATCCGTACACTCAGGTACATGAATTTTTTGTTGATGGTAGTTTACGATTTCTGAACTTTAGTTTTCTAAAACATGGAAAACATATTGAAGTTCCTCAGTTTACTATAGTGCGAAAAGATGGTATACACAAGGCAGTTCAAATACCTATTGCATACTGGGATGAGTCTACCAATAAATATAAAGTACATGACGACGAACAATTATCAGTTTTTGATATTGAAATTGGTGACAAGCTAGTATTTGACATAAAGCGGTTATTCCCAGAGGACAATCCATTTTATGCGATATTCTAACTTCGAACTCGATGTCAAGACAAGATATAGTCCATGAATTAAACAAACCAGCCCATCGCAATTACAAGCGATTAAGTGTAGTAACAAAAGGTATAAATGAATTATTCCAGGCTGATCTGATCGAGATGGCCCCTCAAAGGGGGACTTTAAAAAAATTGGATAAGATAAATCATGGTTACAAATATATGCTTACAGTTATTGATACTTTTTAGCAAATATGCATGGGCTGTTCCCCTAAAATCTGGTACTTGTGTTACCGAGGCTTTTAAGTCGATATTCAGTGAGGGAAGGATACCAAAATATTTACAGACAGATAGAGGGAAAGAATTTTACAATTCTACATTTGCTAAGTTAATGCAACAACATAATATTAAACATTATTCTACATACAGTGATCTGAAAGCTAGTATAGTTCAACGATTCAACAGAACATTAAAAAATTGCATGTGGAGACAATTCACTCTACAGGGCAATTATAAATGGGTGCAAATTTTACCCGAGCTAGTTCATGATTACAACAATACAGTACACAGTACTATTCACATGAAACCTGCTGAGGTAACCATATCTGATGAGCAACGATTGATTTCCACAGTTTATTGTCAAAAATATACATACACTACCAAGAAGCCAAAGTTTAAAATAGGGGATCAGGTAAGGGTCAGTAAATATAAACAGTTATTCGAGAAAGGTTTTACTAAAAATTGGAGAACGGAGTTATTCTCAGTGGTTTAAGTTTTACCAGGGAATAGAAATACATATATCATAAAAGATAATCATAACAAAATTTTGAAAGGGAGATTCTATGAAGAGGAACTTAGTAAAACAAAATATCGAGATACATATCTAATCGAGAAAATATTGAAGAAGAAAAGTAATAAATTGTATGTGAAATGGTTAGGTCTGCAAGACAAAAGTTGGATAGAAGCAAACCAGGTGATTCTTTGACACCAACATGGAATGTGGTGCAGCGTTTGCCAGATGTAGTGGAAACTAATAAGAAAAATGGAGAGTTGTTACCTGATAACATAAGATGCCTCATTGCAGGCCCATCAGGTTGTGGAAAAACCACTTTGCTGGTTGATAATTTTTTGCTTGCCCCCAATTGGCTGGATTGAAAAAATAGACACTTATATGTATTCTCAAAGAGTTTAGAACAACCGAAATACCAACAACTCATGAAGCTGTACGAGGGACTGGGCATAGCTACATTTGCATCAACAATAAAACCTCTCGACCAACGTTTGAAAAATTCTGTTGTGGTTTTCGATAATGTTATTCTGGAAAATCAGAATGAAATTACAATTTTTTTTAACACAAGATCGTCACAAAGAAATAGACTGCTTTTATTTAGCTCAAACTTATTCCGAAATTCCCAAACAGTTACTACGAGATAATACAAACTTAATCTGTTTGTTTCGTCAAGATCATACTAATTTGAAATATGTATACGACGATTTTGGATTAGTTTCTATCGACATGACTCGTAAACATAACAATGGTAAATTTAGAAATAATATCAAAGACTTTTTAAACGTTGAAACGATATAAAATAACCATTAATCATAAAAGAAATATGACGAAACGTAAAATAGAAGATAATTCGAAATTACGAGAGTACCTGTTAAAACGTTTCAAAGGTTGGAAATCAGAGAATCGAGGTTTTTACGAACAACACATGCGTCAAGACCAACGTATTATCGGTGCAATCAGTGGTCTCGGTAAAGAGATTAAGACAGGATTGATTGCCCTGGAATTACATCCACTACAGTAGGGACATTGAAACTGTCCAAATCAGAGAGTGCATATTATAAAGTTGGTGGGTTCGAATCTGGATCAAAAATTCAAGCAAAAAGTCACACAGTACTGTTCCCCATGAGATTGCTATTTGGATTTTTCTATGATTATAAAGAAATTATGTGGAAATGTGGTTTGAGTGTCATATTTCGCAGAGCACCCAATGATCATAATGCCATCATGAGATACAAAACTTTGAATGCAGATGGAACAGCTAATGAGACTAGTTTATCCGAAGCTGCGAAATGTGTGATCCAGTCTATGGAGTTTCGAATGCCTAAAGTTGAATATGAATCGAATTATGCTCTCAAATACAAAGGCAACATTTTGAAAAATCCTCAAATTCCGATTCAGTTTTATACATACCAATGCATACAGAGGTCAGTGGAGGGTAAATTGTTTGAATTTGATCTTACTAATCAGTTCCAATCTTTGCAATATGACATGCCAGAGTTTGTAGCTGTGCTGTTTCAGACAGAGAGAGATGACAATCAGGAAAAGGATAGCTGTCAGTTTGATAATTGTAAAGTTAAAAATGTGTATCTGAATAATGGCAGAAATGAAGTATTTCCTCGTGAAAATTACAATTTAAACATTACAGAATAAGATTATTTAAAATTATATGAAGCTTATAGTGCTTTTAAACGAGTAACTGAAGGTAGCATAGACATGTATTATAATCCAGATGAGTTCATAATTCACAGACCAATGTTTTGAATCAATGCGTCAAAAAGAAAATTGGTAGTTATAAATGATCGAACAAATATTAAATTAGAATGTGAATTTCATGAAACTCTACCTAAAAATACTACATGCAGTGCAATTTTAATTGTGGAGAAATCATATATTTATGATGTAAAAAATGAAAGAGTGATAGAAAAATTTTAATAGTAGAGAATAATATATAAAAAATTAGACTACGTGTAGGATTTTTTTGTTTATTTTCAATATTTTAGTTTGATGTTAGGTTTATTTTTTTTTCACACGTGTTGACTGCAATTATTATTAACTTGTAGACTAAAGTGCCCCCAAGGCAAAGTATGGATTCCACACTCGAGAATACACCTCTTGTTGTCGTGTGGATCCAGGGCTACTTTTTTATTTTATCCGTTGTAATCTCATGGTTTGAGCTTTGTGTTCTATTATACTCTCGAAGTATCCTCGACTGTAAAGAAAGACAACAAATATAATCCTGGAAAGTTAGTTTGTTTTCCACAGTATATTTGCACGTTCCATTTGCTTTCTTTGTGACGCTGCTCTCTGTTCTGAATGTATACATCTTCGAACGCAATCCGGGCCTCCCCGATGGCGCAGTGGTAGCGTCGCCGCCTTGTAATCAAGGAGTCCCGGGTTCGATACCCGGTGGAGGCACAAGTGGTTAGGATCCCACTTTAAACTGTAGGTCCAGTCCCGATTAGCCTTACTGTGCATAAAGGGAACAGAAAACACCAACTCAACCCAACTCGAACGCAAACCAGCGAACTCAACAATAATATCACCGTTACACTCATCTTTGAACTTGCCGAGAACCTTCTTGTTGCGGGAAGGAATTCCAAATCTGTTGGGTTGAGGGTAGGAAGAAGTGTCGAAATACACAAGCATAGAAGAATGTTTAAGATCTTCGTAGAGGTTAGATGTTTGCATGTCATAAATAAAACTATCGGTGTCCATGTACAAAATTGACAGCTTATCATTATAGAAAGGTTTCATAATATTATAGTGAAATTCGAACATGTACAATTTCGACAAGTCGATAACTGTTGCGCCAACGTAAATAGGTTTTCTGAATTTTATCAATTTTATATCTAGATTAGAAAGTGTTAAATTCTCATTGTAAATTTTTCGCGATTAGAATCTAGGATCACATACTAATTTTCTACATTTATTGTTATCTGAAACCAATTTTATATCTACATGCTTTCTGATGTTCTCCATCGTTTTTCCATAAACGGCATTATTCATTAGTTTATAAAAATCTTCATCTGAATCTGAAATGGCAGCTGTTCTGTGTCTCGTGTTGGTCTCAATATAAGATGTTAACCATGGAGAGTTTTGAACTTGAGAATTCTTCTTACATTTACTACCTGACCACCCTTCCCAATCAAAAACTGGAGATTCTTGTAGTGGACGACATATCTCTCTTTTCTCTCTAGAGTTAACATAAGCTTGCTTTGATTAGAATCAGGTGGACATTTAATTTCTGGAGCCGGAGGCGAATCGGAAAAAGTAGCATGCTAAGTATTTGGAAATTCAATGTCCACCTTAATGAACAGACCAAATTCACGATCGTCGAAACGATTAATATCAATTGAAGTAGGATCCGGCCACTCGAACCCTCCGTATGGAAGCTTTTGTATCATTGCAAACCCGTAGAGATTGTTTACGTCAGCGTAAAATATGTAATTCGATGGTCGATTTGCATCGTATTGATTCTAGAACATGTGAATATTGTTTGCCTTTGCGTATCTCTGCGAACATTGCACCATGCCCCCAAGTATCCCCCTTTCTATAAAAAGTAACATGTCTACGTCCGATATCAGCTTGATCCTGGTTTGGAGCAACATAGCAGACCACGCCAAACCAGGAAGACTGTAGAAGTATGCTGGATCTAATTTATAAATATTTATTGCTGTTTTTCTAAACACTTGGAAAACATCAGCAAGTATTGTTACGTCTAATTTGATATACGCATCGTGATAATCGCCGAGAGTATTGCATCTCAATTCCTTCCATATTAATTTCGCATGTTCGTATTCTTCGTCCGTGATTCCGGTTTTTTCAGTTGACTAAAGAATTATTTTTGAGATGGGAGAGTGTCATCGTCAAATTTAGATTCATCAGTTACATATTCGTAAGGATAAATGTCTTTACGTTTAATCAGCTCTAGGTGTATGTTGGGAAAACTAGCTTTTGTAATTTTCAATTGTTCGTCAGTAAGTTTACTAGCTAAAGCATCGAGACTTGCCGATAGGAATCTAAAATAATCTAGAAACCTCATCTCTATGATTTCATTCGTTGCTGGAATGTTAACTTTTTTACTTATAGAAATATAACGCTCTTCGTTTTGAGCAAGAATATCTATTTTTTGCGTATCGTATCCAAGATTTCTAATTAAGAAATGGAAATCGTAATTAGATCCATTGTGAAAAAATATTGGTACGAATTTGGGCTTCTGGTTCTTGAGGTTGCAGGTGTTACAAATTCCACTAATGTAGTTTCCGGTGAAGTGATTGTGGTGAAATACTTTCCGATTCTCATTCGTGAAATGTTGATCACACACCGGACACTTTTCAATGTTATTGTAAGAGTGAAGTTCATCGCTGGATAATGGAAGCATTGATTTCGATTGACATAAGAAGCTGCCAGTGTTCTCAAACTCCTCCACCATATTTTTGAAAAAGAGTTCAATAACATTCGGTCCGCGATATATACGTATATGGTTTATCTATCCTATCTTGCCAAACAACAACATATCCAAAACTATTTGGATCATGAATCTGGTACGGTGTTGTGGAAGACAATTCGGTATCCAGATCGCAATAAGACAATGGTTTGAGAAAAGCCTCAAAGTCCACAATGATAATAGCCGGATGTTCCAACAAGGTCTTGTGCATTTTAAATTCTTCTAATTAATTTGCTTTGGGCATCAACATGCGAGCCGGTCTGTTAACTCCACAGTAGACTTTATGTTCAGCAAGTTTTTGTTTGGCAATTTCTTGATTTCACGATCGTCGAATACGGTTAAACACCTTGGACAAACTTCGATCTGTGCATCAAGCTTGATTGTTTGGCTTCTGATCAAGCGGGAGAGTGAACGAATTAGCGTGTAATGATGAACATTATTGTCAGCAATGAGAAGCAGATTGATTTCCACGGCTTCGTCATCAACAATATTAGTTATCCTAACAGGATGCACAAAATGCTTAACTGAAGTATACGAATATACATTTATAGCTAATCGTTTTCCTTCTCCATTTCGTACCCTGTTTTCAAACTTTGTTATGTCGGAAATAGCAACAGGGTATTCGATGCCTGTCATAGCATATTCAATCTCATCGATATATTGTGTATAGTGACTAACCTGTTGCGGATGATCTATCCGATGAACCGGGTGAAGCGCTGCTAAAATACACCACATAAAACACTTATTGTCGGTGTTATAAATATTCAGCACGGATTTCTTATGCTGAATTTCTACCGGAAGTGGAACGTAGCTCGAAGCAGAAAAAGATGTAAATTTGTTTACATAAGCGATTAACCTGTGAGGACTTCCGCATAGAGACCAACCTGATCCCTTAGTCTCGAATTCATCGTGTTTCCTAATCAATTCATTAGTAAGATTAGAATAAAAAACGTTCAAATTATCAATGTCTGCCAAATAAAGAACTTGGTTTCTCGTTTTGTGAAAAAAAAACATTTCTTGTACTATAGGTTTTCTCATATTCACAAATTAGATCAACATAACTTTTATAGAGTTGTTTTCTAGTTTATTTTTCAGAATATTTGTGATAGATGTTTTAATTTCACTCAAGAAACTAGAAATATCACAGCGTGGGTTCGAAGTAAAACAGAAATCCTGTAGTTGGTTGTTGAATGCAGATCTAATCGGCTTTTGGTCATTAGACATCTTAATTTCATTAGAAGTAGACGCTTCAGTTTCAGGATGATCAATTTTTCTTTTCAATGTTCCATGTCCGGTTGATGCCTTGCAACTTTTCATGTGTTTACTTAAATTAGCAATGCTAATTATTTTTTCGCATTGAGTACAAGGCCTAGTAGGTAACAAATGATTTATTTCCGAACCTGTTTCGTTACATCTTACCCTATGCTTGCTAATATTACTTTTGGAGATGAATTTTCCACAAATAGCACATTCGATGAACTTGGTAGATGACATTTTTTTAATATGCTTTAAGTAAATAACAATAAGACGCACAATCAAGTCAAGATTCACTTTTAAACTTACGATAATTGATAGAATGTAACTTAAAAAAACTATAACAATAGTTATAATTATAATATTTTTTTTCAGCTCTGGTATTCATAAATAAATTTTCTTGAAAAAATATACAAAATTCAATACAAATACAAATTCATACAAATTCAATCTGTGTGAAAAAACAACTTGACCAACTTCAAAATAAAATAATTGTAGCTATTACGACAAAATTTTCAGCTATGTTATTTATACAGAATTTTTGGAGACAATAGAAGTAGACTGGAAGTAGACCGAAAGTAAATTTGCGTGCGTGTGTGTGGGTGTATACTTAAAAAAAACAAATAAACTCACAAGTGTCTGTCAAGTGGACCGGAAGTAGACCGGAAGTAGACCGGAAGTAGAACGGAAGTGGACCTGAAGTAGAACGGAAGTGGACCTGAAGTAGAACGGAAGTGGACCGGAAGTAGACCGGAAGTAAATAGGTGTAGGTGTGCGTGGGTGTGAGTGTTACATACTTTAACTCGAAAGAAATTATGACAGTCGTACGAAGTACGAGATGAAAAATCACAGATTTGCAATAGTATAAGATCGACTAAAACATCATCAAAATAGGTTTTCCATAGTGCTAAAATTAATAAAAACAATAGGCCTCGTACCAATTATGGCGCAGAACACCTCCAATCACACTACTATATAATTTATCTTCAATTTCAATTATAGAATTTGTAAAACAATAATAGTAAGAAAAGGTAAGATATGAGTTTTTATGACTGAAGGGCAAGATATAAAATCTTACTCCACACTCCAGTGCTCGGAGTGGAAATTCCAACACTGCGGGGATGCCTTGCCCAGTTTGGGAAAGAGCAAAATTATCATAGTGAGTAGATCCTTTATGAGAATTTTCTTGACTGGATCACTACACGTTTCCCAACACTTTGAGCACCCTTCGGGCGGTCTTGTCCCAAAGCTTACAATAATAATAAACACAAAATTTTATTGCGATATCTAGGTCAAAACTGGCAAAACAAAACAACACACAAACTGCAGATATCATCTACGTGCACAAGCTTCAAGAATATGGCTTCCATTTGTCGATATAAGCAGTCATTCATAAACTAGCAGCTCTAGGAACAGTGAACGGCGATAAAAACGGGACACCTAGATCCTGCAGTTCCCTGCAGGTCGTTCTGTGCGTTGCCTAATTCTACAGCGACAAGTTGATTTTAATAGAAAATTTCCAATGACAAGTTCTACCAATTCCCTAACATAACATAACGCATCTCCCTAACATAACATAACATAACGCAAACATACTGTTTGCAGCTGCAGTGATCTAAAACACTATATGTACACCAGAACTATATATATATATATATATATATATATATATATATATATATATATATATATTATAAAAACATCACAATGCAACTATAAACTGCTTTATATTTTGTGCCAGTAGCTATGTATGCACGCACACATATAATTAGCATGGAGTCATACAGACTTTTTAATATTACCGTCGTCTTTCTTCAGTTTTGCTTAATCTAGACGATGGGGATGAAATGTCACAAATTGATAAACACAAGGAAATGAAACTATACACTGATTGTACTGGGTTGGAGGTGAAGAGTGGTGCTCATCATATAACTTCCACAAGTGGTTGTTATTTTTTTAAAGTATAATTTTATTTTACATCATGTAATTTGTCTTTAGTAAATTAGTAAAAATTTTCATCAATTTTTCTAAACTAATTATAGTTGAATTTCTAATCCTTTTCAGACATTGCACGTGTCAAAACAGAATTTTCTGAAAAAAAATTAACAAGAGATGGCACTTCGTTCCCAATTTCTAAAATTCAAATTAAGTAGAAACGTTTGTGAATAATTCAGATATGCTTTTTCAAAAAATACGTTTTACTAAATCTTATACCTGATACGGCAAAAACAAATTTACAATTGTGGGGCATGTGCTCCAACACATTTAGTAATATGGAAAGTGGCGAATTTATAGGTTACTGAATTTATTAAAATTAAACATTTTATTCGTGGCATGCACGTTGGTTTTCAGACTACCAGTTTAGTAGATATTTTTTAAAGAGCACATTTGGCTTCAGCTGGACTGTGTTCTTAGATTTTATGAGTGATAACTAGACCTAGGATTTTTAGGTTCCTAAAATAGGCTCTAAAAATCCTAAAATATGTTCTAAAAATCTTAAATCAGGCTAAAAGAATCCTAAAGTAGGTTCATAACACTTAAAACGATAGAAAATTCCTGATAAATACTGATTAGTTACAATCGTTAAGACCAAAATTTCTCAAAAACCGTAAGAAATTTTAATAGATATATATAGTAAAAAAATAAGTTTCTGAAAAACTAACCTATACATCACTTTCAAAATTATCCACAAATAATTTTAATACTATACTTGTGCTGTTATCAAAAGTTACTTGTCGATATTAAAAATGAATTAGGTAGGTATAATTTGCTTTACAATATCAGGGTGACTACTCATTGGAATTCCTTTAACTCTGGGAATTATACGTGACTTCATGGCTCTGGGAATTATGTGTGAATTTTGGTAAAACTTACAAAAAGTACAAGGAGATTTTTTCTCTATTCCAATTCACGTAGACGTGAAAAATTGCAACTTTGATTAATCCAAATCCCATTAAATTTATACATATTTATAAATGCCCTGAAGCAAGTTTCTCTCATTATATAGATCCACCAAGCTTCCTGAAACCTCGGAAAATATGCGACCTACAGGCTTCAGTGTAACTTTAAGTATCGACACTAGCGCCACTGATCCCACGCCAGGGTTTCAGATGCCTTGGTGGATCTCTAGCTTTTATTTTTATCGAGGAAGAAAAAGAAAGCAGAATGAAAAAAAAATTCACATCCATTTACTTTGTTAGCCTCTTTGCAGAACAATATGACAGACGGAAGATTTTTGCAAAATAAGATATCTTGAAGTTGATTAGTTAAATTTTTGGGTACATTGGAATCACACAGACCCTCTGTATTGTCAATATATTTGTACCCTTGAATGTTTGGAGAGTTCGTATTGAAAATCGGGAATTATACTTGAATTTTAACATGGTCATAGTAAATCTTTTTTTCATGTTAACCACAATCAAACACCGCCTTTTGACTGTGAGGATTATTTTATATGCTGAAAAATACCTTTCAACAGAAACATAGAAAACAGTGTAAATTTGAAAACTGAAATGCTACTTTGAAAGGAGTGAAAGTAAGCACGACCAAACGGATCACAAGTTTGCAGTTTTGACTGTGCAGGCTGTAGAGGAGATTGGGTGCAAAAACTAAAAAATCGGGGTGGGGGCGTAAGGCTTACTATTAGGAGTCCATAGAACGGGGGCAAAATGTATGGGGGAATTGCCCCCTCTAATCGCTGACACTGTGTGCAGGTAACAGTGGAGTCAGACATTTTGTTTCCTTTAGAGCTTTGAAAATCACCATAGACTTGGAGGGAGGAAAATAGACAGAAAACATGTTTCAAACATAGCAGCCATTGAATAGTTTCGTGACCAAACCGCCTCTGTGAGATATAATAATCCTGTAAGACCTAAAACATATATAAAAACCTAAAAATAGGTTTAATTTAGGCACATAAACCTAAAATAGGTTCTAACAAAAAAAATAGGTTATTTTAGGCACTATAAAACTTCGTCAGTTGTTGCATTTTTAAATCAAACGCCGACATAACTTGTTATCTTTTATTTACCTGCAAAGGAAAAAATAGGTAAAAACCTAAAATCCGACGTCTAGTGATAACTTTCATAGTGATACTTCTTCTGAAGGAAGGTTTTTTTCACTCGATTTCCAATGCATTGTTGCACAGATTTCAATTGGAACCTTTTAATATATAACTGTGCTAACTGAAATATAATGATCTGTGAATCTTATTGTCACAGTTATGTATTCTACATATTATTTTTCTGCATCCGACGTAAACGTTCTCAAGTGAATATCAAATGTTTGCATCCTAAGACTGCTATTTAGATGAGGAATTTATACTACAACTAGCTACTTTTAAAAGTAAATAGCTGCAGAAGAGTTACTTCTTTGCAATGGAAATAATGTTATGAATAGTTAATTTGAAGTTAGTTTACGACGCTTAATTTGTTGACATGAAAATTGTAACTTGGTGAAAGAGCTAAATTTGTCAACCCTGTTTCCAACAATGGCTCTTCTTTGGATGCTAACGTGGAAGGCCAGAGGGAAGGAATTAGGGTTCTCGCTAATTTTAAAACATCTACGCTTCACTGCAATTCGTCATTTCTAATTGCGCGCGATGAATTCATGTTGTAGATGTTGTTCATTTGAAATGTGAAGTAAATTAGAATTACTTTTCAAGTACCAGTAAAAGTTACTCATCTCATTGTCAAAATTAGTAACTGTAATTCAGTTACTTTAAGAAAATTATTCCAAACAGTAATTAGGACTAATCTTAGTTCTTCCTTAAACATTTATTTTATGTCTTCTAAATGCCAACGTGGCTGAATGGTTAGTACCGCCCGCTACGACACCAGGGGTCCCGGGTTCGAATTCCGGCCTAGGCATGGGCGTTCTTTGCGAATGTCCCTTCATAAATTTCATCACTCATCTTCATCGTCTGGATTAGCCAAAAGTGGCAGAAAAGCGACGTTTCAATCAATTATTGTAGATTTGCACTTGTCGCTTTCTGACTCCTCTCTTGAAGAATGTAAACTTTTCGCTCCCTACAGCCCAAAGATTTCCATCCCTTCAGTCGTTAATATGGAACCACTGCATGAGACAAACTTTTAAATTGTTGTTTTAAGTTCACTTCATGCACAGATAGGCTAATCGGGACAGGACCTTCAGTTTAAAGTGGCATCCAAACCGGGTATCGAACTAGGAACCTTTTGATTATAAGAAAAAGACACTGCCACTACGCCCCCGAGGAGGCCCTGGGACATACCGTATTGGACCGAATATGAGCCTCACATTTTATCCGAATTTCAATTGTGAAAAATTAGGATGCGTCTTATATTCGCGACCTTACAAAAATTACGACATTTCGTCAAATCATATGCTGTTAAAAATGTGCTGATTTCTTATTTTGAAATAACGATAATGCAAAAATAGCATTGTTGAAACTGGCCGCATTGTTGATAGCATAATGTTATCCAACAATAGCATTCATTATTATTTCCAATTGGGCCTTTTAAAAACGGTCAGCATTCTTGATAACGTACTCTTTGATTTTATTAAGACTGTGTTCGTTCTTCTCTAAACTTATACAGTTATTCATTTCTACTGAAGTTGGAGGAAAGCAATGACAATGATGCGGTGAGAACGGGAAGTGAATTCAGTAGATACAATAGTAATGGCGGTGAATAGGCAAATTTTGTTGCCTAATAAGTACTGTGCCGGTAGTTAACAGAAAGCTACCTTTGAAGTAGGTATAGCGGGCAGGGGCGTGCTGCTGATCACATCACCCCCATTCACGACCGGATCAAGAAAGTGTGGGGCGTTACCCTCACACCACCTGTACGCCTTCATAGCGTGGTGCTAAGCACAGGGGAACACTTTACCTTTTTTTCTTAACCTTTTGGTCCCCAAGCGTCTCGAACGAGATACCCAAAAGTAACCCTCAGGACGCCAAGCGTCTCGATCGAGACGCTGTGTCAAGGTCGCAGTTTTTACGTTACAACTTTTCTATTTTTGGCTAGAATTTCGATTTTATTTTTTTATATTGTTCCTAATACATGTATTTAACAGAAATGTTTTTTTGCATTTTTTTGTCTTCATGAAAATGGAGGGGGAAAGGCGGGAAAAGGGACTTCTCTATTGCGTCTCTTTTCAAGGTCAATTTTTTTGCCGACAGAGGAAGACCGGCTTTGTTGTTCTAACAATGCTTTTCACTCCCTCCTGCTAAGTGCATTCGAAGGAAGCTTGTTTATCAGTATCCGATGTCAAAATGAAAGTTTTCCGTGAGGGCGCAAGCAGGGGGGGGGGAGGGGGAAGACTGGTTGTTGAATCTGCGTTGTGAGAATGGAATTTCGAAGCGCGCTGAAGGAAACCTTTTTTTTTTTTTTTTGCACAAGTGGCAACAGGGGTTACCCAGCATTGTCTAAAAATAGAATTTCAAGCAGCTGCAAGAATTGGCGCTCATTTGTCACTACGTTCTAGCTTTTCGTCCGTGAATGTTGTGCGTAGGTGTCGTTTTGCGCCCAAGTGCGAGGACATTTTTTGGGTGAATTGCAAATTTTTTAAAATAATATTTGGGGTTTTCTCCCTTCCCCCTCCATATATACACCAAATTTGCATAAATTTTGCATTTTGTGCATTTTGAATTTTTTTCGGGGCCGGGGGGGGGGGGGCAGGGGGAAACAATTTTTTTTAAGAAAAGTATTTTTGACGGGATTTCCCCCCTTTCCCCCTCCATATGTACGCCGAATGTGCATAAATTATATATCGTCTGAATCTTTGATTCATTCTGCGTACAACGGTATATCATTCATATCTCTAGGGCATTTAGTTTCTGAGCTATAGTCATTTCAAGGTACCGCTGCATTTTGAAGCTTGAATCAGTGGCGTGCCGACCATTCCTTTTGGTCGTACAACTCAAGTTACATTGGTCATATGATAATGATGCAAATATTTTTGTGTTCCTTACATGTCAGCAATCATTTCCATGTGCATGTCGACACTGTCATGTACTTTTTTCTTGGGGGGAGGGTGGGGGAACCAAATTTTTTTCCCCGAAATTTTGGAATTTTGAGAGTTAGCCCCCTCCCCCCCGCCACATATACGCCGAATTTTAAAAAATTTTATATAGTCTGAATCTCTGGTTCATTCCGCGTACAACGGTATATCATTCATCTCTTTAGGGCAATTAGCCTCCGATCTACACTCATTTAATTGAAACTCTGCATTTTACTCAAAATCGGCTCGGGCAATAGAGGCTTACTTGTGAAAAAGGCCTTGGGCGGCAAAAGGTTAATATTTCGTAACGTCATCATGCCTCTTCCTCAGTAGTAACTTAAAAAAAAGGTAAAAAAAACTCCACTGTAGCCTTAACTTCGCCATGTAAGGAAACGTCTAAACGAACAAACAAATTCTGTTGCGTATCTTCTGATTGTACTGGTAGTTTTTAAAACAAGAATTTCGTACTAAAAGTTATGAAAAAAAACAATAATATATGTATAGCTGTTTTCTTGAAGGCGCATCGCAGAGAGGATTATGGGAGAGGGGCAGAAACCCGCGTATGAGATTTCATTTTACTGATGGAAAATAATTCAATATAATTAGTTCTTTCGCCATTTTTTTAAAAAATTTAAAATTACATTCAGTGTTTTTCAGCAGCCGACCCCTACCCCCTCCTAATATAGACTTGTATCTTCTGTATCTTTCAGCCTAATTTCATTTGAAGTGACCTTTGAACGATATTTCCCTGTGATATTAAGTTCTGTGGAAGATGTCATTGCATTATTTGCTTCGAAATTTCTAATTTCACATTCTTGTGCATTAACACAATATCTTCCATTCCTACTAATGTGGTTTCATTCATTTGTGAATAATAAGAAAAAAACCGCAGTGAAAAACGTCATTATCTCCGACCACCACTCTAATTTTTGCATGTGCCAGTTTACACATACGATATACGTACGTTATATCAACACAGCTTTTATGCATAGCAAAAATTTAGAGTACACGAACGATGTGATCAATTTCTTGAACTATTATTAAAACTTTTAAGCTGGTCTGATCAATGTGCAATTTGTCATTTTTATATTTCATAATTGGTACTTTTGGACGTGGAACATTAAAAACACTTAGTGATGGTTGTGGTTTTTATTTGAGAGAAGAATAAAAAGTAACCTGTAACCTGCAAAATCTACAGCGCCATAGAAGAAGGTTATGATAACTCAGTTATGTGCATTTTTATGAGAGAACGATGAACCTAATTCATGTAATAGAATAACATTCGGAGAGAAAATATCCACTGTGGCACTAGTGACTTAGTAAGTCAGACATTAGGTAAGCCAGGTAACGTCACGCATAGTTTTCTAGATATAGCAATCATATTTTTGAGTTTTTTTAAATGAATTTTAAAAAAAATACATTTTTGAGTTTTTTAAATTAATTCATTTAAATGATATTTTTAATCCTATACTAAACAATATAGTAGGCAGTCAATATACATTATACAAGAATGTTTCTCATGAAACGAAATATAAGGTTAATCTACATACAAAGCCGACCGCTCTACGAGGGGATGGTTGGGTTGGGGGAGGGTGAGAGTAACGATAAAGATCCAAGGTCGAACTCTTGTCAAGGTGGATTAAAGCTTCATTCAACACAGGAAAGTCATAGGTCGAAAATGGAATTTTGGGTAGAGAATAAATAATTTTACCTTAATATTTGCTGATGAAGCACATTTTTCTACAATGCTCATGCATACCAATACAACCTAAACTATTAAATGTTCTCCATTTCCAGGTGAGAACACATCATGAAGATGAGAGTTATCGAAAACGTGATTTTCTTATTTCACTTTGTGGATACATTTCTAACAAACACAGAAATGGATCGTGGCATCCTACACCAGAAGTTGCTTTCATTCATTTCAGAACACTTCGGCGGACAGAGTTGTGTAGAGCTTGTGTAGGGGAAAATGGGGTAGCCCCGGACATGTTCACACAGTGATGTGCTTCTTGGTAAGAAGATGCAAAATTGTTTTAAAACAAGCCTTAAATATTTATTTGGAATGTGATCTTTATTGACAAAGCAAAGTAATCGAAAGAAATGCAAAAAGGAGTACATAAACAAATGACAATACAGATCGCTATATTTTACATATTTTCACATATTGGCGGGTACCACCGGACACTTAAGATAATTGAAAAAAAATCATGTTCTACACTTGGAAGGAACAATAAGAACACCTACCCACGAAGTTTACAGTGATCACATGTGTAATGGATATCAGTTGATTCGATATCGGTGCAGTTGTCATGGGCCTAGCTATCGCAGGATTGACACTGAATCCAGCCTTCATTGAACGTTTCACCGCAAATGATGCACTCAGTTGTGCTTTCCTGTTCGTCTGGTCGTATATCCTCTTTGTTATTGTCACAAGTATGCTGATCTTGGCTCATTAGCTTCTTGCGTCCTTTCTTTGCTAGTACATGTGTTGAGGTCACCTTTCTTTCAAGTTGCTTCTTATATGGTGAAGATGTTAGGATCTCACTCACTGCAGTTCTTCTTGTTCCTGACGCTAACGTATCTTACGATTTTCTGGTAATGGTGATAACTTTTCGATAAGGAAGGGCCCTTTGCTAGTTGATGGACGAGGAGATTCAGGTTCCTCGGTGACATGTAGAGAACGTGGATCCACTGCAGACGATGGAGAAGAAGCAGCTCCCGTTGCCTCCACCGCTGCTGAAGTTGAAGGTTCTGGGTCTTCACAGGTTTGCGGAGTGTAACATCTTCCAACGCGAGTCACGTTTGCGGTCAGGTAATCAATGTCTGTGAATATATTACGGTTGAATGAATATATTCCAGTGCACGCAAATCCATTGAGATCAATAACCATGCGACACACCTTACGGTATGCCTCTGCAACAAGGTGCGCTACATCATAATCGGTTATCTTTACTCCAGCATTCTTGCGCATCCACATCGAACAAGCTTCATTGTATGCTCCTTTAAACTGTTTCATAAAAAACCTGTCAAGGGGCTGAGTCTTGTGTGAGTCCTTTGTTTTCGCTGCGAAAGTCTGTCTTGCAGAGAACTTTTCGGGACACCAAATCTATCCGCAGCTATTCGCACACTAACTTTCTCGGCAATAACATATTCAATTGCCGCTTTCATGTCATTTTCTGTCCAAGACCCGCGAAGACCTTGTTTTTTTTTTTTAATTTGGGCATGTTCTAAACGTGGTCACTGTTACCTGTAACCAAGAAGGAAAGTTTACTTAGAACGCTCTCACACAGTGTCATACAAGAACTGCTACAATTTGTCCGGTGTTACCCGCCAGTTGCCTGTCCGGGGCTACCCGACACGTACCATTCGACAATAACATGCCTCATACTAACTCACAGTCAAATATATACTTGCGGTTTCACACACGATTTGTTCAAACCCTAACCAGTACACTGACAACTATTTGTGTTTCATTTGCTTAGCTTTATAATAGCAATGACCTTCCTTAAGTTAGTTCGGGACGAACACCGCATACGCAGAAACAGAGCGGCTTGCAGCACGTTCGCTATTCTTCACCGACCAACTCCTACTACTTGCACTTGCAGAGGAGAACAAAGTCCTTTCTTTTTCTGCTGATACAGTGTTGCTAGCTCATACCGCTGTTTCGGAACTCACACTGTCCGATGGTACCCGATGTCCGGGGCTACCCGATTTTACCCTATACTTCACTTTCTGCTGTTCACGATGTTAGCATATGTGGCATCAAGAACATTCCATCAATATGAGTTTCAAATATATCGAACATGCGATTCGTTTTTGTGAAAGCAATGGATAAAGGATGCACAACCTTTGTTCTTGAAACACAAAATTTAACCCAAGTGTTCCGCTACATCTACAACAGTACGAGAGCTTCAACCCAGAAGAAACAAAGAGTGTTTGTGATACTGTACAAGGGCAAAAATAGTCAGCCCGAAACGCTATTTTAAGCAGCAGCAGATACACATGTTTCCCAACATGTATATCATAGTTCAGAAAGATTATTCATTTCCAGTAAATGTGCATTACACTGTAGGTGAAACCAAGCATGAAAGTGAGGTATTGAATAGTGAAACCGATGTACAACGATTTCTTAACTATAAGATTTTGCAAAGAAAGACACTTCGGAAATTCGATGGAGAAAAATTAAAAGTACTATTCGTTCCATACACACCATTTACTGCATTTATCAATTGTTCATTTAAGGAATTGATTACACACTGTGGGTAGAATTCTCCAAAAATATAATTTTACTTGGGATCTGGAATATCATGATATTCCATTCGGAACAGCTATGTCCATTGATTCATTAAATACCTTCTGTGGAAAGTTAAAGACTATGATGTATGAAATATCGTTTCCAGGATTAGTTCTGTTTCTAGATTTATTTGAGTCTTTTGATTATACTATACACTATTCGCAAACTGGCGTGACATTTCTCACGCCTAGGTCTCAACAGATTGATAATTTGTGGAAAATACTAACACCATTCAGATATTCAACTTGGATTTAGGTTTTGGTATTTTTAGTTTTTCTTTCTTTCATTTTGTACAAGTTTCAGCATTTAGAGCATAAATTCTCTATGGCTCAGAGACAAGAATACAATTGAAGCCTTCCATTTATTTCAATTGGAATTCTAGTTGGATTAGGAGTTCCAGATATACATCACTTCTCCATCCGATACTTGCTTTAATGTTCAATTATGACGTCAAATCTGTTAATAACTGCATATAATTCAAATCTCGTCTCTTTTCTCACAATTCCAATGTTTGAAAGTCCAATTGATACTTTGGAACAGTTGGCGGAAACTGGTCTACAATGGGGAACCAATGTGCCAGAATGGTTAGAGCTCTTTCAGGGTGCAGAAGATTCAACTTTACGAACCATTTCAGATATATATATATATATCCATTGAAGACTTAGAACTATTTAACACCTTAGCTGGAAAGAGAAAAATTGGTATCATGCTCGAGAGACTGGCTTCAGGATACCATTTTGACATTTAGTTCCTACGCGAGGAAGTGATTAGGGAATTGCGTATGATGAAGGATAACGCATTTTTGCTTTACATAGTAGTTGTGTCCTACAGAGGTTCCTCTCTCATTGAGATACTTGATGAATTCCTCATTCGCCTTATAGAGTCAGGGACCATTATTCAGTGGGAAGAGGAAGTGGTTCGGAAGTTCTCCTCTCGCCACACGAGTTGGGTGAAGATTCTCTGCGTGTACTGTCAATTAACGATTTCAATGGAGCCTTTTCCTTTATGGGAATTGGACTATCGTTGTCTCTGATATCATATCTAGCAGAAATTGCAGCAATGCGATTAAACTTGTAATGATGCCTGATTTTTGAGTACTCTTATGGTCTTATCTCAGCGTTAACAGGGCACCTTAAGAATATACTATAATATTTTCTTCAATGGAGAGTGTGTGCATATAATATATAAACTGGACGCATACGAATAAACTTTCTAGATTGGCCTTATCCAAAATAAAAATAGCTGAACACTCCAAACGTAAAGGTAAACTATCTGTTGGGCATTTCTCTGTACCATGAGGCACGTAGGAGATGATATGACTAACACCACTGTTGAGCGAATTTTACCCTTAACAGTTTCTTCCAATGGTGAAAGGCTGAGAGTGTGTTTCAGATCGACTTATGCAGAGATATACACGGGAAAAATCCCACTTAAGATTAACGACCCTCTGAGTGGAACCAGGGCCCCTGCGTTGTGGTCACAGATTCTTTTAGAACACAAAATTTTGTGACAAATTTCAGAAAAACTGAAAAATATAATGGATAGTAGAAGAAAATTGATGATAAATAGTGTAGGAAAGTACTACCTTCATATACAATACATAATATTTTCAGAACTTTCCTTACAAGTAGAGGACATGCAATACAACCATTGGCGATGTTTCTTTGTAAAATTGTCCACGACTTTATCGGAAGTGACTTCAATGTGTTGGTGAATGTGTTGGATCTTGATCCATTGTTTCCATAGGTGGCAGCTTCACACTCGACTGTTCACTCGCGATGCACGAAAACGAGATCACATATTCTCCGTGAATCCACCCTATCGCGTTTACAGAAACTATATAACCACGAATTACTCTCGGAACACCAAATTTCTGCTTCACAGCTGACAGTCAACTGTTGTCCAGAATGGGAGAAACGAGAGAGGTTTCTTGGGGAATGCGTGGAAACTTACTGAGGAACGATGGGAAGTCGGTATATTACCAGTACAATGGCTTATTTCTTTGCTTCAGTCAAAGCAATAAAGTCACAACCCCTATGGCTTGCGATTGAACCAAATAGAACCGGCTGGCACCATCTTTCTCATTCATCCCGGGTCAGGAAGAGGGATAAGGAGTTTGTCTGTTTCGTCTTGTCATTGTCAAGTGTGTCATCTCTTGCCATTTCAAAAGCATGAGCATATACTTGTCAAGTCATAAAATAATTAACCCACATAGTTCTAGCGGCGTATCCGTAATCCGTATAAACTGAGACAGGAATAAGAATAGTTTTCAAGGATTCTCGGAAGGGGGGATTGCGATCTCAAGGGAAAATAGGTGGCGGGAGAAAGAAAGTGCAATTTCAAAAGGTCCCCGACTTCCCTGAGCTGGCTGGGTCATGAATCTCCTTCAAAGCATCAATTTTTGTATTGGACGAGGAAGAACCAGAAAAATGAGGGGTAGCCGGTAGAAAGAAATCCCTTGCTTGCAGGCCATACAGGAGAACAGTTGTAGAGAACTGTTTCAAACTGAAAGCAAAATAATTTTCTGAAGAACTATTTTGCACTATTTATCATCAAAGTGAAATTTACAGTATAATATAGAGACAAATTTGCAGGGGCCACGTAGACGTTCCGGGGGGGGGGGGTGCTCATCCCTGCCTCCGAACGACGTTCCTGGTAACTTTTCTTCCAGTAAAAATAAAACATTCTGGATGAAGGCTACACAAAGCATTCCCTGACATTCGCTACGAGACTCGGCGGCAAGCTGCCCGGCATTAGCGCTTCTCTTTCCCGGTGAACGGGTCAGCGACAATCGTTAGAGTAGGCTATTAAAATTACAGTTTTCATATTGTGTACTAACCTTGACTACAGAAGGTGTTGAAAATTATGTCCCTCTGCTGCAACACATTCCTGGCATCTTCGAAGGAATTGACATTTACACGTGCAAGTTCGTCTACTGTAATTCTCCGATTTCTCGTACAATACTCTCTTTAACTCACAGATGGTGTGCGGATTGTCTTTGCATACTTTATTTCCCCATTTTTCTTTCCACTTTTATTCACAACTGACCCTGTTACTCTAAACTGTTTTACTAAGTTTAATACAGTGGTCCTATGTGGAACTGGAACACCAGGAAATTTCTTTGCAAAACGTCGTCGCACTTCTCCACAATTCCTCTTTCCGAAGTAACACTCGACAAGATAAATCATTTGTTGTAATGTAAACTTTTGTGGTGCCACAAAAAAAAAAGCCACAATCTTCAACACACGGACACGACGCCACACAACTTCCGAGGGAGGATTATACTGACGTTAGTCTGCAACGTCAACAGAAGGGGAAAGAGAGCGAAGGCAGGGAGAGCAAAAAAAGCAGACTAGCGAGCGACTGTTGCGGACCGTCCACCGGAAAAGACAAATTCTGATGCCGGGTCGCTTGCCGCCGAGTCTCGTAGCGAATGTCAGGGAATGCTCTGTATATAATTAAAATATGTTTACATTTTTTGTAGCTGAGTTTTGGCAATTGCTTTAATTATAGTTTACAAAGTATCAGCTGCCATGCTTATTTATAGTTTAATGATAATGAAACTATTTACGGTATAACATGATTAATATTTTGCCTATAAAAATTATTGAATTTTATATCAAGATATATATATATTTAAGTGTGCTTAAAGTAAACATGTTACATTTACTTTTGCATGAACTTCACCCCATCAGTACATATATTTTGCTTCCTTTGTTTACCTTTTATACAGACTAATAAACACCATTAAATGATTAAGATGTTAATGTACTTTCACCAAATATGATTCTGATATTTACAAAATCCTTATGCACGTTATTCTATAAATTATTTCTTGAAAGTGATTTAAATCGCGATTTAAATCAACCTGCTTTAAATCACCCCACCTTGCTTGGGACTGACTGGCGCTGGACAGTCACGAGATGCATTAATTAGTTCCACTCACGACCCTGCGTGGTCGCCATTCACTTATTATTAGACCTTGCGTCATCGCTATATTCTTTTTAATTTCGGATAAAAGAGTTAAGCGGAATGTCCCTGTGAGGCGTACGCTTTTAGTTTAAATGTATTCTGTAAATGTTAACGGATCCACCTCTAAGTTTATTACCTTCACTTATTATTAGACCCTGCGTATTCTGTAAACGTTATCAATTATTATCATTTACACTGTTAGACTCGTTGTTAGTATTGAAGAGTCCTGCGTGGCTCATTATTAATTGTTGTCTGAATGAACACAGTTTTATTTTATTATGACACGAGCATCTAGTGATTTTCCCACTAGTGATTTCTCAATGTCATAACCTTGTTATTTCTCAGTAAGAAGTTTGCAATATGTTAAAAAAATGAGTTAGCAACGCGTACTTGTAGTTAAAATTTTCACCACCCATGCGCCACCGTGAGTATAAAGCCAGCGGAACGTGGCCCGGAGCTCAGTTGGCTTCCGGATGTCAACTGGCAAACATCCTGGGAAAAACCGGCCATCCAGCCAGAAGCCTAGCAGCCATCCAAGAAGGGAGGAAGAAAGAAGAAGAAGAGCCTAGCAGCAACCTAACTACCTGGTCTAATCGCTTCGGCTGATAGGTGCCAGTATCTACCTGCCCGGCTTGTCTGGGAGCACCAGGACCTCCTTCCTAACCTGCCGTCCTTGTACAGGAGACACCGGTCGGCTTGCCGATTCCTAGCTAGCGCCGGGGGTGTCGCGGCATCCTTTAATCCTTTACCCAGCGTCCGCTTGTAGGAGGTGCCGGCTGGCTACGGCCAGTTTGGGGGTACCACGCACATACTACTTTCTCTTACAGGCGAGCCCGTGACGTCGGCCGCGAACAGCGCCCTAAATAAAATTATGTCCGTATACTCTCTCTGGCGCTTCACTGCGAGGAATAAATTGAATGGTCCCTTCCACCTTTGAGACCAGAAGTGGTGAATGCACATGTAGGTAAATGAAAATGCACATAAGTGATAAAGGGTAAAGACCAGTGTGCTAACAGACTTTCTTGTGATAAGTTTACAATAAATATATATATTATATATATAAAGCTGTTGTTCACGTTTTGCCCAGGAAGCCGTGAGATACTTGAGTCTACGTTCAACGACTGGAAGAAGTTAACACTTATGGGTAGACTTTTGCCGTCCTCCTAATTGAAGTGTGGTGATTAAGTGGTAGGACGTTGCACACTCTGGGACTTCTTTGAGTAGTCCTTTAACACAGAACATACCTGAACCACTCAGGAAAGGGGGGGGGGGTCCTGGAACACACTGGATTGTCTGGGATGGATGATTCATACTTGAGACATTACAGTAGCCCTGTCTAGTTGGCTGCACTTCTTGACTCGCTTTGATTCTCTTTGCACCGAAGCATCTAGTTGGTTGCACGGTGGAACCCCGAGTCCTCCAGTTCGTTGATTTCTAGTCAAGTAGTGTATTTCGTGTCTGTACCGTCTGCACTACCTTCCGGGCCGGTGCAAGTGTGTTGTATGGTCACGTGGTGCGTGCTAACTAATCAAATGACCGTTTAAAGCAGCAGACAGGCATTTGTTGAATCTTCTGAACTTGAACACCGCTTTCCGTCTAGTTGGTTGAACGTCATTTCTCTGCACCACCCTTACACCAACCTGACACTGGATACACCTGTACTGCGCCGAGTACCAAAAAATGAACCCAACTAGATGGGGATTGCATGTTATTTATTGGTACACACACTGTATACGTTATAACGTCCTGGAAGTGGTAAAACACACACAGACACACACACATAGTAAGTTTCTTGTTAGTACTGTGTAAAATGTCGGGAACATTGCATACAATTAATAACAATGTTGTGCAATCTAGAAATAGCGGTAATTTTTCATGTATATTCTTTACACAGTCGACAGAAAAAAAAAATTGCGGTATAGATCCGTATGAACTTGACGATAACGAAATTAAAAGGGTGTAAGACTTTGGCCAACTGTAGTTCACGTATGTTAATTTACTTGACCCAGCTACCTGGAATCAATTTGTTTTCGTATGCATTAGTTGTTCGGATTCTGCTTGAAATCCACCAAGTACAGATTAACTGTAAATTCTAAGGCTCTGCCATTATCGTCACTGTCTCTTCTTATCGTTTGTTCAAGAGCTGTAATTTATAATGTTGAGTTTCTGGAAAACAGTAATTTCACTACTTATACTTTAACAATTTGGTATATGCCGGCCTTCGTGGCGGAGTGGTTAACACAGCGCGCTACGATGCCAGGGGTTCAGGTTTCGAATCCCGGCCTGGTTATGTGTGTTCTTTGTGAGTGTCCCTTCACCACCTTCACCAATGTCATGACTCGTCTTCACGATTAGCCAAAAGTGACAGAAAAACGAAGTAAAATGAAGCAAATCAATCAATCAATTTGGGATACTTTGATATATCGTTAATATGTTTTAACCAAGCAGCGCTTTTTTTTCCATGACAGTACGCAACGGTACAACATAGACAAATACCGGCACCTTTCCTCATGGATGGGATAACAATTAATTTAATAACAGTTTGTATTAACGAGCGATAAATAATCATGCACGAACGTACAATTATCAAGATGAATTTAACTTTGCATGGTATCATGTTTATCACGAAACTTATCGAAACTTCTACCAAGAAACACAGAAACACTACTTGCAACTATGATTAAAGACACCAGTTCGATCCATTTATTCTAAAAGTCTCAGAGAAAGGTGATACATGAACTTACATGAGAGGAAATCTTCACTTCACTCAATGTAATGTGAGCTTTGTTTATTAATGGTGGCACAATTTATTCTCGCCAGCCAGATCAACTATATTCTGATCAACAATTATCGAGTACTTGCACATGCCATGCCGTGAAGCGCACCTTCTGTTCTTTCTCGGGAAAAAAGAAGATAAACGTGAGTTTCTGTTTAAACAACCGAATAGTGCACAATGTACCATCGTAAACAAGATTGAAATCTGACGCCCGCCCGCCCGCTTGAATTCCGTGTGTTTACAAGAACTGGCCTCCATCATGGTTGCTCGATCCCACAATGCGACAGTTCGTGACGTAGGTGAAACACACCTATCATCTTTCCCAGAACAGCGTATTTTAATGTCGTTTGCAAATTTTTCGTATGGTTATTAGTATACATTTGTGTAATGTTTGTAATGCGTCATATAATTATATCAAAAACCGTTGTAAAAAGTTGGAACACGAATTGTCGAATTGAAATACCGCTTTGTCTTCAATCTAATTTGGTGGTAAGTTGAAACTATGAAGGTATAATCATTGTATTTATGGGTGTCGAAAGTGGTTTCTACTATGTACATGTTTGAATATTTGATATTGAGCTAAATTACCCTTTGGTAATGTTAGAAATCTGATTGTGCAGCATTTTTAGTGGTTAGGACGAAAAACATGTGCATGGCAAGTTTTAAGCAGTCATTGTTACCTGTTGTTACTGTGAAGGATTGTATGTGTTTCATTTGTTCCAAGCACTGGCGTACACAGCCCCCCCAACCCTGATGGAGCTACAGCCCCTCCCTGAGTTGTGAGAACATTTGGAAATGAAAGCAATAGGAAAACAAAGTGGTAAATGCAAATTCCCCTTAGAGTGACCTCCGATCACCATCTTTTTCAACAACCTTTAAAAGAACGGTTCAAAATTGTAATTGCAAAATACAGTGTGTCCCGCCTCTATGTGGAAAATAGCTAAGTGATATCCACTTTTTAATTACAGAGCCCTCTGAATAAACCCTGCGTATGCTAGTACTTCCAAGTGAGTGTGTGTGTTTTTGGCTGATTTTATGATTGATATTGTATTGCATTTGATATTTTGTTTCGTGTCAATCAAACCACTTCTGCAATAACTAACTAACTCTCTAGCCTACTTAAACTCGAAGGTTCATGGCTGCAGCAACACAGGCCTTCCATCTTTCCCTATCTTGAGCAAGATCTATATACTCTTTTGCATCTCTACCGATTTCCCTTAGGTCCATCTCAACGTTGTCCCTCCATCTTCGTCTTGGCCTTCCTACAGGTCTCTTACCATCAGGTTTCCCAACAACAATCCTGTAAACTCCTTTTTCCTCTCCCATTCGTGCCACATGGCCTGCCCACCTAAGTCTTCTTGATTTAATTATTCTAATAATATCTGGACATGAATACAAATTATGTAGTTCTAAAGTATGTAACCTTCTCCACTCACCTGTCTCCTCATCCCTTTTAGGTACAAATATTTTCCTAAGGATCTTATTTTCAAATACTCTCAATTTATGTTCCTCTTTCAATGTAAGGGACCAAGTTTCACATCCATATAATACTACAGGCAAAATTACTGTTTTGTATATTTTAACTTTTAGTTTCTTAGATATTAAACGAGAAGACAAAAGTTTATGAAGAGAGAAGTAACATGCATTTCCTGAATTAAGCCTACTTTTTATTTCCTCTTTAATATAATTTTCATTTGTTAATATTACTCCTAAGTATTTGAATTTGGAAACTGGTTCAAACGAGTTGTTATGAATAATTATTATATTTTGATTATTACCTAACACTTGGTTTCGGCCTGTAAGCATATATTTAGTTTTCTCTTTGTTAACTTCCAAACCTATCTCTTTAACAGTTTTGAAAAATATGTTAGCATTATTCTTAATTGTATTCACATCATCCCCCAGTAAGTCTACATCATCTGCATGTGCTAACAACTGAGTCACACCATTTAATTTTAGTCCTTCTTTAGTTTCTTTTACCTTCCCAACAGCATATTATAAGGCAAAATTAAAGAGCAATGGAGATAATGCATCTCCTTGTTTTAACCCATCATGAATTGTAAATTTGTCAGACATATTAATACCCTCACGAATTTTACTTTCTGTTTCACTGGTGCATATTTTTATCATACTAACAAGCTTCTTAGGTATTCCAAACTCTACTAATATATTATATAATTTATCTCTTTTGACCGAATCATATGCTTTTTTGAAATCAATGAATAGCTGATGGACATTTTTATTATATTCCCACTTTTTTCCAAGTGTCTGTCTGATGTGAAAAATTTGATCTGTAGTTGACCTGTTACGTTTAAATCCACATTGATAATCACCTATAATTTCATTAGCATATGGGGTTAGTCTTGTTAAAAGAATGTTATATAATATTTTATATGTTGTTGAGAGTAGAGAAATTCCACGGTAATTATTGCAGTTCATTTTATCACCTTTTTTAAACACGGGAACAATTATGGATTCTTTCCACTGTTGAGGGATTTCTTCTTTATTCCATATTAAACATATTAATTTATGAATTTGACATATTAATGAATTTCCACCGTATTTAATTAACTCAGCTGGTATTAAATCAATGCCAGGTGCTTTGTTATTCTTTAGCCTTTTAATAGCATTTTAACTTCAGTCAAGTTAGGTTCTGAAACTAAAGGTTCTGCTGTGTGTACTTCATTTACTTCTGATTTATCTCCTACATGGACATTTAAAAGGTCATTAAAGTAGTTCTTCCATCTATTTAGAATATCGCTTGGGTCAGCTAGAAAATCACCGTCTTTATCTTTTATCAAGTTTACTTTAGGTTGCCACCCCTTTCTAAACTCATTTACACCTTTATATAAATCTCTGATATTTTCATTTTTGCTGTTTGTTTCAATTTCGTTAATTTTGCTTTTCAAGAAATCTGTTTTTTTACTTGTAAACGTGCGGTTAACTTCTAGCTTTATTCTATTATAATTGTTTAGATTTGTATCATCAGAGTTATTTAACCACCTAAGTCTAGCCTGATTTCTTATTTCTATTAGATTATGACATTCATTATCAAACCATGGCTTACTTTTTCTCGGTTTATGGTATCCTATACTTTCTTTAGCTGCTGATTCTATTGCATTACGTATGTGCTCCCAATTCTTATTTACGTCTGTTTCATTTATATTTTCATCATCATTTAAATCCTGCAAAACATCAAATCTATTTGACAGTTTAATTAGCTAATCTTTCTTAATTCTTTCATCAGTAAAATTTCCTGTATCACATTTTAGAACTTTTAGATTTTGTTCCTCATGATTTATCACTGCGAGTCTTTCTCTTAATTTAGCAATTACTAAATAATGGTCACTGGCACCTCTATGTGTACGAATGTCAATTATACTAGTATGCCTTCTCTTATCAATGAGAATATGATCTATCTGATTATGAGTTTTACCATCTGGAGAAGACCAGGTATATTTATGGATATCTTTATGTTTAAAAGTGGTACTTTTCACAATTAAATTCTTTGAGATTGCAAAAGTAATCAATCTTATACCATTATCATTACTTAATTCATGAAGACTTTCTTTACCAATCGTGGGTTTAAGTGTTTCTTCTTTTATAATCTGTGCATTACAGTCACCTAACAGAATTTTCATATCATACTGAGAAAATTTATCAAAGACCTGTTCTAACTCTGCATAAAAATCATCTTTAGTATTATCATCTTTATCTTCCGTTGGTGCATGTATGTTTATTAAAATAATTTTACACCACCTACCCTGTAAAACTGCATATGATATCCTATCATTAATAAATTCTACTGTTTTAAGAGCCGAGA
Organism: Lepisma saccharinum; assembly: GCF_977018435.1. NCBI lineage: Eukaryota > Metazoa > Arthropoda > Insecta > Zygentoma > Lepismatidae > Lepisma > Lepisma saccharinum. Next base: position 20,331,104 of record NC_139247.1, read on the forward strand.
TAATTCTATTATTTATGAAAAAGCCTGTTCCAAAATTATGATTTTCAGTACCACCATAGAAAAAAGTATAATTTTTAGTTTTACAATTCCCTTCTCCTGGCCACCTAACTTCCTGGACAGCTACTACATCTAATTTATACTTAACTATCTCATTAACTGTACACTGAAATGCCCCAGGCCGGTAAACGCTCAGAACATTCCAGGTGCCTAATTTAATATCCTTATTCCTAATGTAGATCTTATCCTTAGCCCAGGGACCTCCCAAAGTAGTACCCACCCGGAGATCCGAACGGGGGACTATTTTACCTCCGGAATATTTTACCTTGGGAACATCCATGGCCTTATATTGCTGTTTCTTGACATGTCTTTTTACAGTGCAGAGTTGTCAGCTCTACGCCTAACCCCCAATATAAATGGAGGAACTGACTGCCATCTGGCATCATTTTACTCTGTTGTCTGAGTTATGCATATTGTTGTATTGTAGGTTGCTAATTTATTGTTATGAATTTTTAACGTATTGTCAGAAATGTATGGTGAGAAATGAAGAAGGTTATTTATTTATTTATTTATTGAGCAAATTCCAGATAATGCACAGATGGCCATTTTACGCTGAAATAGTCACCAATGAAAAAGTGGAAACATTTAAAATCAATAACAGAATAACTAACGTAAAAAGATATTCAACAAAATGACAAAAAACAACAATAACATTAATGTGTGAGCGCCATACTCACCCTATACCAACCGCGTTACTCTGGAGCATGTATACCAACAGAGGGTTAACATGGTGTACTTAATTAAGGTACTCACGTTTTCCACGAAGCTGTTTTACATTATTTTCTATTAATTTCGGTAGCCACTGCACCATCCTCGTTGGTGTAAGACACCTTTGCTGAAAACGTGAGTACCTTAATTATCTATTACGTCTCTCTCTACAGGACACTTCCCTAAAATTATAACAATTACAAGAGGAAAGGAAAAACAACTCCTATCACCTTCTCCTCCTCCATGCACACGTATTCTAACTGGATGTCGAAAATATCTTTGTTATGAAAATAAATGGTCGAAATGCCAAAGGAAACTCGCATCATCATAGAATTTTTTACTTTTATATTTTAAAAAAAAAGTCTGGATGGCCCTCTTGGTGCATCTATCTATTATCAAAAATGTTCATTTAACCTTTGAAAAATATTAGGTTTGTTTCTCCAAAAGTAGGCCGAAATTACTTCCCGTCTTACAAATCAGTCGTATTTAGTGACTTTTCTCTGAAGGTGGCAACTGTGTCAACACTGCGAAAGGTCCTTCGCTGTGCCAGGCGAAGACGGGCACGGCTCAAAATCATAAAAATCAGTTGTTTCCATTGAGTATACAGAATACCCTGATGGTTTTCTTCTTGCAAGTTTAGCCACAAGTAGCCAATCTGATGGAGAGTAGACATCCACACTACGCTTTGAATGTTCAATTGCACTGTGCATTGAGTCAACTTCCATTTCTGTGTGACCAGGCTCCAAGAATTTGGCATAAGGCATAAGGCATAAGGACACATTCCAGCAAATTTCTTGTTCAAATTTTGCCCTCCGCAACAGTCAGAATACATAGTAACATGTTGCACATTTGATGGTAACTGGCGCAAGTATCTGAGAACACATGATGCAATCTCGCCCGGCCCCCTCTTTGCTTTGGTTTCGTCCCAGATGTAGCAGTATCCTTCGTGGGTACAAGGTCATAAACAGTAAGATTGTATATGTTAAGCTTTCTCACATAATAGAGAACTCCTGTTTTAGTTGGAGTTGGAGTTGTTAGGACTTGTTGTAAGTCAAAGTAAATAACTTTCTGACTGCTATCCGTCAGAGCATTGGCCTTGTCCAATCGCTTTTCGTCCCTGTCTTCCTCCTTCTTACGAATATGTTCGTCATAAATTGCCTTTTCTTGCCCTTTTTTCTCTTGGGTTAGCTTCTGAAATTTACACACACTTTGCACTGGTCCTTTTTTGGTTTGTGAATGTTAACATTTAATTCATTCAACAGCTTCCAATAAGATGTTCGTCCAATGACACGTCCTTCATCAATTCCCTTTTCCTTACAATTACTTCTGTAGAGAGAATAAAGTTTTTCAAGACAAAGTTCTGGATCTATGAAATAAATTATTGACGTTGACGCTCTACAATAATGAGATTCAACGCGCGGAATAGACTGTATATGAGATTTAACTACTTGTATTGCTTCTCGTGAGAATGAATTTTTGGGAGCACTTCTGCAATATGTCATTTATTTCCCCTCTCACTGCTAACCTAAATTCAGGTTTTAGTGAACTTTCGATAAAGTTAGCCAATGGCTGTTTCTGGTCCTTAGAGTTTGTATTTTTGTATTTCGTTATTATGCGTCGTTTTCTTTTACTCTGTCTACAGCTGTTGTCCAGTCTTATGGCGGGCGCCATAAGAGTTACGACGTTACGGGAGGAGGTGCTACCCCGCACCTCGTTCTAGGGCTGCTGCGTTTCTTATCGATCTGGATTGGTCGCTTCCCCGCTCCTCACTTCTCTGCCGGCATGTAGGCGGGAGATGATGAATTTTAATTTCTTTTTTTGTTTTACTTTTCTGCCACTTAAGGATAATGTTGATAAATGATGGCTAAATTACAGTAACGAACGGACACCCAAAAACAAATACATTCCCAGTCGAGGGCTTGAACCCGAAACCTTCGGTGGCTAGATAGATCACCAAGATGTCTATTTGTTCTTGTGAAAGCATATATTGCAAGAGGTAAAGGGTTATCTCAAAGAAACGCAGTTATCAGATTTCCACTGATTACTTTTCCAAACTTCGGCACACCGTCTGTGCTTCTAATTGATGCTTGGCTTGACGATATTTTTCAAATTCAAATTACCCAGAACGAATGCTTCAGATGTGGTTTGAAATCCACGCAAATATTCACAATATATCTTTTTGGTCAAGTCACTTTCCAGCTTCCAGTAGAATTACTTTTTCCTGATTTCCCTCAGGCAGGAAGAGGTTTCCTCGCGTGTCTTCATGTGCAAGCAGTCCTCCAATTTTGTGCTCGATGATTTCAACTTTCACTTGAGGAACAGCTCTTTCCATTTTGGAATAGAGCCTTTACTCGCTGAGCACCCTGCTCCCCTTTTCCTTCGGCACGTCTGGTACATCAGTCACCTTTGACATATCCTTCCCGGACGTATGAACAGACGGTTGAAGTACACCATCCCGCCTGGTAGATATGAATCTTGGATGGAAATTACAAGATTAATGGAAGTGCATGAGAGAGAGATTGTGCTGTTACTGTGATTTATTTTTGTGAGTTTCGTTATGATGTACAACTTTGGTTCTTTTTAAATTGCATAATCAAGATAAATAGATTCTGAATTCATATGTTAAAACGTAAGTTCTGTGTTTTTGTGTCTATTTACTGCAAATCGTAATGTTTTCCCGTGCCCTGGGAGGTATCACGCGTATACCAATATATAGTCTCATGTTGCTCATTCTCAATTTGTATTGAGATAAATATATTCTTATGACTATTAATAATATCATATGGTTCACTCTAGCACGACCGTGTCAATAATTTGGTGCACAGAACGTGGGGCCACGAACACATTGTGCATTAGCTACGTTAATCTTCGGTATCGTGTTTTAGATTTGCAGTTGACTCAGAACTTTTGATGCGCAACAATGGAAAAGAAAATATTAAGAAGTGGAAGCAAAGCTTCATATGTTGATAAAAGCACAGTTCATGTGTTTTGCTGTGAGACTACATCAAGGCTTGATGATACGTTTGTTTTCACTGAGTGTCACAATACTTTTAATTTGAATTGTGCAAAGCTAAAGTCACCAAAGGAAAGTAATTATCCTGGTGAATTAGCATGTCTCGCATGCAAGGAAAAACTTGCGGTTCCTGTTGTTCCTCTTACTGCTGATTTGCTCGCGTCATTGCCGCAAATGCTGGAGGCAAATTCCAGCAACCTGGATATAGAATCCAGAAAAAAATGACAGAAAATGCTAGGAGTCTGGAAGTTAAAATGGCAGAAATTTCTAGTAATCTAGAACTTAAAATCCAAGAAAATTCTAGTAATCTAGAACTTAGAATCCAGGAAAAAATTACTGAAAATTCTAGTAATCTAGAACATAGAATCCAGGAAAGGATTACGGAAAATGCTAAAAATCTAGAATCTAGAATGCGGGAACATTCTGATAGCTTGGAGGATAAGTTAAATGAGAACTATGAGGTTAGAGGATAAACTTCAGGAAAATATGAATATCTTGGATTACAGTTTACAACTAAGACTAGAAGAAAGTAGTAGAACTCTTAAATGCCGGCTAGAAGCAAGGATGGAGGAGAAACTGTCCCAGAGTTGTTCACAACTCGCTACGTCAAATTCAGGGATGGGACGGAAGGTCGAACAACTGACTCTGCAAATGTCTGAGGGACAGCAGAAATTGAACGAAAGCCTTGAAATTGAGATTATGAGCTTACGTCAAGCATGTCAGTCAAATTCTCAGCTGCTGGAATCTAAACTCCATGAAACAGTTGTTCTGTTGGGAAGAAGCTGAGCAGACCAAGGAGGACTTCCGAAAGGAAATCACTGAAACGTAGAGCGGGTTCAGGGGAGAAATATCCATAGAGTTGGACAACCAGGTGACCAGTATGGCATATCAGCTGAGAGAAAACCTAAATTTGCGAGTTGTAGAGAAGGTGGCAGAAAACCTTAAAAGCAGCAAGGATGGTCCTAGAGAGAATGCTGAAAAGTGGAAAAATGATATGGAATCCAAACAAGGGAAGTATTCTTCAGACATGCGTAATCTTTGTGACGAAGTGGCTCAATTTTCAACCACTTTAAGCAAGTTGCCTCTCTCCGGTGAATCAGACTTACCGCGGGTGGACCAGCTGGGCGCGCCTTTTCGAAGGTTACTGTCTCCTAGTCGTTCTGAGGTCTCTTCGGGGCAACGAAACCGTACACATGTAAAGAAAAGACGCCACAGAGAGATCGTTTCCAGTTCTTCAGGCAAAGAGTCGACTTTCTCGGAAAGGAGAAAAGAAAGAATATCTTGCTACGCGTGGTGGGATGATTCCCCGGATGGCTGACCTGAATTCCATGCGGAAATTCGACGGAAATTTTATAGCCACTTCGGCTGAGATTTTTCTCAAAAAATTAGATACCAACCTTGAAATCCTTCAGATCCCGCATAGATACAGGCTGGAGATTATTCCTCGTTTGCTAGCGGGCATTGCTTATCATTGGTTCTACTCTCATAAGAATGATTTCCACACATATTCAGATTTCCGTAGGGCGTTTAAGAAGCGTTTAGCGTCTTCAGAGGCAAAAGAATGGGAGCTGGCATCTGTTAGGGCCAAACGGTACAACAAAAACAATGACAATAGTTTGGAAGAATATGTTTGGTCTGTATACTCTGCTTACAGAAACCTGAGTAGCCACTACACAGAGCAGGAGGTGGTAAACCTCATAATCGGCCAATTGCCTTATAGAGTGAAGCAATTGTGTATGGCCCACCCTCCCGTAACTGTTGATTTGCTTGCAGATTTTGTTAAGACATACGAGCAAGCGGAAGAGCAGGATGCTTGGCGAACTGCGTGGAGGAAGGAGAATCCTACACACCAGAACAATCGAGATATTCCAGGCAACTCGGCAAACAGAAATCCGAGGGTTCGTATGGTCCAGAGGCAGAATAATTACCGTGAAAATCGCTCTGCAGGTCCATATAGAAACGGCAATCGTTATCGTCAACAAAGCCAAAATAGGGGGAGACGTGAGTGTGCTGCTGCCAGATACGAACCTTGTGAGAGACCACGAACTGAGAACAGTTTATGTTCACCGGAGCACAGTGAACCTTTGAGGGAAGGTCGTAGCTCTCCACGAGTGCAAGTGGCGAGCAGTGGCTTACAAACAGATGCTGCAGTGTCGTACCCTAGTAACGAGCAGCAACAGAGCGTCGAGCTAACCAGAAACTTTTGCTGGGAGAATGGAGCAAATCTCGACCCTTGTACAGGATTCTACCCCACGCCTGGCATAGAAACGTCCCCTTCTGATGTCGGGCGGTCTCGGATAGAACTGGGGCCTGCAGAAAATATTTCCCAGTCTGTAAATAATGATCTGGAGCTGGTGTTTGTTATCAATCATGAAGAGAGCGAGTTTCTTTACAATTTGTGTCAGGCTACTCAGTCTAAAAACTTTGGAAGAGCACCTGAGTTCAAGACACGTGTAGCAAATGTTGATATAACTTGTATAGTGAACACTGCAGCTGAAATATCTGTTCTGAGTCTAGAGATTTGGAAGAAAATAAAGCATAATTTGCCAGGGGCCATGTTACAAGCTACTCCAGAGGTGCGACTTATTGATTTCGCTGGAAAAAGTCGAACTCGAGTTGTGGGAAAGCGCAGAATCGTGCTGGAAATTGCTGAGAGCACCATACCTTTAGAAATTTTTGTTGTGAAGGATTTGCCTTTAGACTTATTATTGGGTTATTCGTTCCTGCAGAAATATGAAGTAGAGATCAATCTCAAGCATAAAAAGTTGTATCTAATGGTGGATGGAGAGCCAATTGAGCAAAAGCTAGATGATGATGATTGCGTTGATAAGCAAATGAGCGTCCGGAGGATTGAAGCTAGTAGCTACGATAAATGGGCTACACCGCTAGAGGATATAAAGGAGAAGATTGACTCCAGTGAATTATTGGCTAAGGAACAAAGAGCCGAATTGTTCGAGATATTTATTGCACATAGTAAGGTGTTTTCAGAGAGGCCTGGCACTGCAAAGAACTTAGTTTGTGATATTCATTTGTCCAGTACCGTTCCAGTGAGCCAAAAACCGTACCCGATTCCAGTGGCAAAAAGGGCAAAACTGGAGGCTGAGCTGCAAAAATGGAAAGATTGGGAAATAATTGTGCCTTGTAACTCTCCGTACTTGAACCCGCTCATGGTTGTGGACAAACCGGATGGGTCTGTACGTCTGTGTGTAGATTTTCGGTTGTTGAACAAGTTTGTTATTGTTCCTAGAAGTTCTGTTGAACCAATAGACGAAGCACTCCACAAATTTAAAGGTGCCAAGTACTTCACTAGTTTTGATTTGGTATCCGGGTATCTGCAGATTCCTGTAAAGCAAGAATGCCAGTCATACACTGAATTTTCTTATATACCATATTTGAATGTGTCCATGTAAACTGGAACCTTCAGACATGCTTTTGAAATCAACTATACGACAATAAAACAAAACTCAGATTTATGAATTTTTTCAAACTTTCAAATGCTAATATCTCGAAAACAACTTTTTGAGGGTTAGCTCCTTCTTGCACCGAGCCCTTCAATTTGTATATCATTCTCCCCCCACCAAGGAACGTGACCAAAACTATTGCGCATTCTGTGATATGTTCATTACTTCTCAGGAACCACTCGCGGCCTTCAACTAGTTTATCCTGAAAAAATAACTGCTGGTTAGGATATTAACAGATACTTCAGGGACAATATACAAAGAATACTGTCACATACGCAGAATGCAAAACATTTCTATTTTCTCATTTCTACTACAACCCTGGCGAAAAAAGGCGGCTGGAGCGTGGTTCTGATCGTATCCCCTCTAAAATCGACGAGCTCGAGAATGTGTGGTGCCCTACTACCATATCCCCTAAATGTACCTTCATGGCACCTTGCTATACGCACGAGGAACTTTACCTAACATTTACCACTACTAACTACTCATACCTGGAATTTTGATATTTTTTATACTTTTTTATTTGCCCATTGCTAACCTGGATCATTCCCAGTCATAACAGCAATTAGTCGATGCAATAAAAATACGCCTAACTTAAAAGGAAATAGGCGTCGGCGTGGGCGCACACACACACCCATACGTGTAAACATGGTCTTATAAGGCCCGAGTGAGTGTACATATGTTGTTGGAACCACTATAATTTGATAAATTAGCATAATCAAATTCATTTTAAAATGTCGAGACCATGCATGTGATTACAAATACCACCGTGGTTTTTGAAAATTTTCATTTATGCAGTTTTCCTCACGAAAAAATTGTTACTATTCTTGTTGGAACCTGGTGCCAATATCACCTGTCTAATTTACGTGTTGTAATTTTAATACAATTGCATCCGTTGTGGGTACCAATCAATATTGCACAACCCGCCCAACCAATCACAATTCTTGTAGGTCACATGATTTCTTCCTGTGTGTAAGCAGCTACGTGCCATGGCGAATTGGGCAAATAGTTGTGAAATGCGCTTTACGGCGTCAATTGAGAGCGCGTAGCTTGGACGTATCTGTCTCGGCGCAGAGCATTCGGAAAGGGAGGGGGAAAAGAAGAGTTCCTCTCGCGGCGTTCGGAAGGGGAGGGGGAAAAGAAGAGTTCCTCTCGCGGCGGAGTTAGTGCTGTACTTAAGGAGTTTTTGCCCCACTGTGGAATTGAGAAAATAATCACATTTACCCTAATCGCTGAATCTTAATTTTAACTTTGCATACTTTTATGTGTTGTTTGAAGATTTCAGAAATCAAAGCAGGCTTGTGCGGCCTATCATGCCGCAACTGTGTGAAACGGAGCTCTTTATTGGCACGCTACCAAGCGAAATGCAACAGGTAAGAAGCCACAAGAGATACGTGTCGCTTGGAAGTGAACTCTCAGTAATCAATTCGACCTTTCGCATTGATGCGAAAGGGCAAGCTGCACATGTCGCTTGCGGGTCGATGCCTTAGGTTTTTCGCGCATGAGCGGTGAATTTCTTGCTTTAGATTGAAGTCGCCAGTGTTCATGGGCGTCCGGAAGGGGGGCCAAGGGGGGACGTGTCCCCCCCTGGAAAATGAAAGTCAACCAAAAATTATATATTTCACACATATGATTTCATTTCAGCCACAATAAAATGTGTTAATTAATGCACGAACATGATAAATTCAAATTTAAGCAATGTTTTTTGAGGGAACATTGGGGAAATTGTGGCTTATTTGCCCCCCTGAAAAAAAATACCTCCCTTGCCCCACCCTGGAAAAAGTCCTGCTGACGTCCATGCAAGTGTTGCCTGTCGATTGTCGCCTGCCACTTGTCGCTTCGATCTGAAGTCTCCTTGACGGGTCAGGGGAAAAATTCTGACGGAGGCAACAAGCGACAGTGTGCTTCCACATCGACTAGAGACACGGGTTCCATTTGTCTTGTAGACTAAAACATTCACCACCCGTGCACGACAACAAGTGAAGGCGTCACGATGCTCAACATTGATAAAATAGCCAGTTTGAGTGACACAACCAAGCCACATGAAATATTTGCAGCTTACCGTGCTGTATCAGTTCGAAACGTTGCAATGATTACCGAGGCTTGTCGCTTGTCGCGTTACGCTTCGGTCTGGAAGCTGCTTAATCGGCATAAACGGCAGGCGACTAGCGACATGGAGATTTTATACAAGTGACATTAGGCCATTCAATATAAGGCAAAACATTAACCGCGCATGCGCGAACAAAAGTACGAAGCGGCATGATGCACGGTATTAACAAAACTGACAATCGGAGACACACAAACCTCAAGCGACACCTGCATCTTGTCGTGTCGCTTCTGTTCGAAAGGTTCAATTCATTACCACGGGTTCGCTTCCAAGGGACACGTGGTGGTTGTCGCTTTCGTGTGAAATCTCCCTTACAAAGCCAAAAATCTGCAAACGACAGACGACAAGTGACAGGCGACAATCGACACGGAGAATTCACACAGAAGTTGCAAGAGGCAAGCAACACTAGCACAGTTAGTTTAAATTCAAACATTCACAGCACATGAGCTAACAAGAGCACGAGGTGACAGGATGCGCGGTATTGAGAAAACTGCCTAGTCAGATCGACACGTGCAGCTTGTCCATTCCCTTTGATACGAAAGGTTGCATTTATTTCTGAATACTGGTTTCCAAGTTAAGCGTGTCGCGTGACGCTTGTTTTATTGAATTCTTCTCAGGAAAGGAAGAGATTGTTTATACAAATAGAGTTTCCCGCATATTTGTAATAATGAATGATCGACGTATAAACTTAATGTGAAGCGTGTTTGTTTCGCGAATGAAGCGAACAATAAAACGTTTTATAAATCTCATTCCTTGCAACCACCCAATCACAGTAACTGTTCATCACCTGACCTCTACTTCCACGTCACCCATGAAGTCTGCTGTTGTTTCTTGGCACCTGGACCGCAAGCACTTCGTTCTAGCGCCTTTTTTACCGGACACCCGGTCCTTTCTTACTTCGGTAGTTCTTCTCGCAGTGAAGTGGGAGGGGTAAGAGTTCCACTTAAAGCCTCCCCGATGGAGCTGTCGACCTCCGTGGAGGATTGGTTAGCACAGAGAGCTACGACGCCACAGGTTCCGGGTTCGAGTCCCGGGTAAGGCATAGGTATTTGTGTTTGTCCAAATGAGAAAAACTGAAAATTGAGATTAACCGAGAAATGAAAATCTTAAGAATAAAGTGAATAACTTCCACTTAGGGGTATTCCTTTAAACAAAATGGCGTAGTAGTAGCTTCGTCGCCTTGTAATCAAGGGATGCCGGTCCGATACCCGGTGGAGGTACTTAGTGGTTAGGATTCCACTTCAAACTGTAGGTCCAGTTCCGATTAGCCTTCTTGTGCATAAAGTGGACTTAAAACACCAACTCAAACAAACGAGTTCCACCTGCACCAAAAGCAAGCATACAGTCAATGAGTTTAAATATCGTATGTCTTCATGTCGATAAAAATAACCCTTTTACCACATTGCTACCTCGATATCACAAACACTTCACCCTTGCAATACGCAACCTCGATTAAGAAAGAGTAATGAACCAACGTTCTCGAGGCAGAGTTGGGAGAAGTATATTATTGGTAAATAAGCATATCGTACAGTCACGAACACTTCTGTGTTCTAGCAACATTATTGACGTTCAGTGGGATCATTACTACCACGACTGTACAACCCTAAACTGATGTTGCGTTATATTTTCTTGCAATGTCGGCTGTAATAACTCTCATAACATGTCGCAATAAAACAAGTGGCTACACCAAAGTGAGGTAGAGGCGAACACACCATTATTCTGCACTGTTATCTCAAGAGTCCGATATTAGCAACAGAGGGAGACATTTCTTAGTCACAAGAAAAATTATCAATTCACTACTTATAAAAAGTAGATGGTGTCGTCTTGGCAGAACAAACTGACTCGACTACGAAAGCACAAGAAGCTAAATGTCTCGATTATTGCGATCATAGTTTTATTATTGTGTGTAGTTTTATCAACTAACCTTGAAAGAATCAGTTTGCATCGACGTACACACGAAACATTTCCAACCATTGACAGCACAAAACATGTCGCTACTAATACACAGTGACGTAGTGCAACATGCCTACAAGCACAAAATGAACAATCTCTATTTTATGGTGGTATTTTAAGACTTTAGATTTCAATGTCGTTGGAGAGAAAATTAATTGTGCACTTAAGCATATGCCGTGTTTCAGGATATCTTTTACGCGGAATGAAGCATTACAGCCGTAATCCATCGTTAACAAAAAATAAATTGCATCAGGTTTCCTCACTTTGTCCTACGTTGCGCAAATCTTTGTAACATTTAATTACATCGATGAAACTTTTATTTCTGTTATTTATTTTTCTAAATAAGCATTCAAAGCAGAGACCTAAACGAATACGTACTAGTGGGCATGTTAGAGATTTATCCTATGAAAAAAAATTCTTCGTAATAAAGGAGTTAGTTAGTTAACACGAACAGTTTTCTTTCTCTTCGTCGGATACGAATTCACTTTTCCCTTCAACGGTTTCTCATGAGCAGACCTGTCATAAACAACTGCAAATGGCTAAATATGGATTCAAAGTATTGAATTAATTAATAATAAAATCCTAGGTAGGTCACCCACGTTCATTATTGCACTTCAGAAATTGCATTATAATATTAATTGTCAGAAAGGTGTGGAATATTTATTGATGATATGAATGCGAATCATGTAGATGTAAAATAAAATTTATTAAATCGTTGCACGAATGTAGCTGTTAGAGAACACACTTCCTATCTCACTTAATGTCCACTATTTTGGACAATTACTTGATTTAGGAATATTTAAAAAATACTGGCCAACGACGAAGCTGCTATGCCTGCAGTCGTTTGTAGAAACCACAGAAAATCTCAGTCCGGATACGAGTGCATCAGCTTAATCTATGGCGTAAACTTGATCTGACTTTTGTAATTGTTATTCGGCCCAGATTTGAAAGCACCACTGATGCAAAGCCTCTTGTTGAGTGAGCGTGTCATCCGTTTCTGTTCCTCAAATCCTAACTTATGGTGGCGGGATCTTACCTCACGTAAAAGTGTATCATTTTAAAGAGTGGGAAGTTGCATGAACGATTACTATACCGTAGCTAAGAAATGCTGATTACAATGACAGAAATATATTAATGTTGCAACAAAGTTATGGTTGAGAAATCACATCTTGTAACTTGGATATCTAGAAAAGTATTACAAGAAAGTTTGAACATTGTAATTTTTAACTTCATTGAAACGTGATGAAAAATGTGGGAAGATTTTTATTAGATTCTTGTGTTTACAGTTAAAAATACAATTAACACCTGTTATTGTAAAATATTCTGGCTGCGAATATGAGAGTTGTTGAAAGGTTCCCAATATAGCTATTTCGTTCTTTGATTTATTGGGCTGCTTTAAATAGAATTCGTGAAAGCAACGAGAGCAAGTGAGATATTCATTCGAGAATCAGACTGCAACAATCACTATAGCAGAGTTTTCTGTTTCCATTCGAATCGTGCACGCAACAAAAGCAAGTTCCGAGCGACCCAGCTGACCACTGGCGCCAAAGTGTCGGGAATCGTCTCAAGCAGACCCTCAGTGAGCACACAGGCAATGAATTCGGTTTCTAACTGACACGTATACATACAAGACCAAGGACGTGACCGGGGATGGAGGATTGGGACAAAATATACTTTGTTCAATTTGGACCAAATTGTCTGTTTTTGCCATGTATTTAGTAACAATTGATTTGCTCGCTCACACTCTAAACATTTGTTTCTATGACCCGAAAGTCAAGATTATGCTTATTACTTCAAAATTGCTATTACAAAATTGTTAATTTGACTTCACGTAATGGATTTTTAGTTTTCAATATAACGCAGGTGCTCTGCATAGCCATGGAGTCCAACAGCCTTTTTAAAAACAAAAGCCTATCAACGGGTGCTTCGTTGAGCGCATTGAGTCCCATCGCCGCTGTTATCAGACTTTCTCAATAGGAGCCAGATCGTCCTTAATAATTTTTTCGAACTATATTTATTCTTTTGAGTCATCACCCAAATTTTGGAGCTCTGACCAGAGTTCGAACCCGGGACCGCGGATAATACGTGGGAGACCTTTTCATGATAAGAGTATGATAATTACAATGGAATGAGAACCCAGGAGCTAGATATTTTGGCGCCCTAGTAGTAGGGTGACCATAATATTTTGGCCCAAAAACGGGACATCCCAAGGAGATCAGTTTACCTCCTCCCCTCCTGAAAAATAAGTTAGGCCTAATTATAAAATTATTTTTATAATTATACTATCGTCATTATTATTTGAAATATGAACTGTCGTTTTTATAACCTCGGTGTGACTTACACGGTATTTCTGGTTCCTTCTGATCAACCTTTGATGTTAGCCCTACGCTAAAGTTGAGGAGTGCAAGAAGTATTTATCAGAACAATCAATCTTCTTGAGAGCAGCTATATTTTTCATCAACCGTTTATAAATCTCCTTGAAAACCTTACCCCACACATCTGACGCGAGATTTGCCATTTGAGTTTTTGGTTTGTGTCTTGTACCAAGTCCCTATTGAAACTGCATGCACGCTTCTTGGACATGCTTATGCACTGCTCTACAAATAACGGAACACACGCAAAACAATACAAATTTTTTTAGCATGAAATGTCTCAACTTTATACTTGGTTTTCAAGCTAACACCTAGACTTTTATAAAACGGGACAAATAGTGTCTTTAAATAATATCGAAGGGACGACCGGGACACGTCTCTCAAACGGGACTGTCCCGGTCAAAACGGGACGTACGGTCACCCTATATAAATGACAACATCAATAAGGACCTAATGAGTGAACTGTTGAAATGAAGAGCGTGTCAAACAGCACGGTGTATTCAAATCGAGAGGTTAGGTTACGATGAAATGTTGCACGCTGAATGAAGCAACAACTGTCTACAATTTATCACAACCGAAACTTAAGTCTTGATGGTTATTTATATCTCGAGGGTAGCAGCTTTGATGACGTCAGTGTTCATATAATGACGAGTAGATAAATGGTTACTACGAAGTCAACGGTTGTGAACTCGATTTACTTGTCGCCCGGCGTCCAATGTTCCGAATTCTGGACTGGGCATGGATGCGAGTGTCACTTCATCAACTTCATCCTCATCGTCGCGATTAGTCAAAAGTGTCCGAAAAGTGAAGTAAAATAATAAAAATGAATAAAAGTTGAGTCAGGTATAACGACCTGAGCGTTTCTGTGTGTGTTGAATCCATGTATCATTGAACTCCTTTTTTAAGAGGCAGATCTTCAAAGTAATCACCTAGGATCTTTCAAAAGTTCAATACCTGTTCAGGAAAAGAAGACCGTTCTAAATCATACATTGGATGGAAAGTCACAGCAGTAATAATCCTTCTCATAGGCGTGCGCACGGAGGGCAAGGGAGACATTACAATATGTGTGTATTGTCCATCATGAGAAAAAATCACATAAGCACAAGAAGACCAATACAATTCACAAAAAAAAAAAAAAAAATCATGGTTGGTCGACACGTGAGCGTCAAGTTAACATAGACAATGTGTTTACAAGATAACGACACAGCTCCGAATGACGATAGGAAATGCTCCACCCCAGTGGCGGCGATTGGGTTCCAAAACCGCGGGCAAAGACAATATTTCCCTTTGAAGATAAGGTTTAGCAGAGTGCAAGGACAAAAGTGACGAAGAACAGGGGGCAAGTACCCCTTCGCTCCCCTAATCGCCACCACTGCTCCACCATATTATGACCCCTTCCGGCCCGTGACAAAACAAAAGACTTTCGAATTTTACAACAGATATACAAGCACATAAATTTCAATGTTAGAGCAACGCTAACAAGTAGACCAACGTCGGGTTGACAAACATGAAGCAATTTTTAATGTTTTGGTTGCTCCGTCACTCGGCCCTTGCATACGCGGACTATGCATTCGGTGATTTATTTACATCCGTGGTGGAGTGGTTAGCACATCGCGCTACGACACCAAGGGCCCCGGGTTCAATCCCGGCCTTGGCCTGGATGTTTGTGAGTGTCCATTCATCAATTTCATGATATCATCACTCATCTCCATCTTCGCAAATTAGCAAAAAGTGGCACAAGAAGAGAATTAAAATAAAGCAAATAAATCAATCAATCGTTCCCTATAATTCGACATTAATTTCAGCAATATCAATTTCCAACGATGTGGTTTGTCCTGCAATTATCAGGCAAGTTATATTCACGAAATATATTGTTTCTAGATGTTACAGTCACCTAATGCTTCCAAATTAGTTTGTGTGAGATAATTTCTCCCCCAATTTCTGTTATTAAAGCTTTTACATTCCTGTGATTTGGCATAAGCAACTGGACAAACTTAAAAAAAAACTACGACAAAAAGTCACATTTTAAAATTAATATACGATAGGTAAAATGGCTTTTTCTAGCATCGTTACAACACTGTATGGTATAACCAAATAATTTTGATTGTGAACTATAATAATGTCTTCAGCAATGTATGAACTTTGTTCGGCAACACATAACGAAGTGTTTTTCGCAAGGTTTTTTAGTAAGGCCGTATAAACAGCATTTGGATAAATTTTCAGAAGCATGATAAAAGGCATCTGTCTGTACTATATGTCATTCGGTTTTCTCTAAATTTGCTCTGAAAGACCTCCAGGGACTGCACCTGCACCCTGACGCTGACTCTAACTGACAGTCATCTTGAAACGAGGAAAGGGGCAAATGTTTTCAAGCAACTACGACAAAAAGTCACATTTTAAAATTAATATACGATAGGTAAAATGGCAAACATGAAGCAATTTTTAATGTTTTGATGCTCTCAACTTTTTATCAAGGGTCCCGAATTCATGTCCGGTGGAGGCACATATTTGCTTGGATTCCGTTCAAACCCGATTAGGTTCGAACGAATTCTCTTCATTCTCGGGACTTAAATCAACTCTTTAATTATTATCATTAGTATTCAGAAAACGTCACCCACCATTCACTTACTCTGTACGCATTTCTGTGCGGAATTTACTTCCAATTCCAAGTTTTCCTTTAGGGCACCGCCCAGCGTAACGAAGTGGGTAGTACGCCATGAGTTCTTAGTTCGATTCCCGACCTGGGAATTGGGGTTCTTTGAGAGAGTCTCTTCTTCAATTTCATTTCTCATTCTTTTCTTCGCGATTAGCCAGAAGTAGCAGAAAAGCGAAGTAAAATAAACTCAATCAATCAGTGAATCGAATCAAACTTTTCAAGGGCCTCTTATAAGGTAGTTCTCAACCTTTTTCAGTACGGGACCCACCCTGAAGAATATTACACTTCACGGGATCCACAAGTATGGGTGCTGGCAGAATTACTTGAAGGGGTGTGCACCCAGTTTATAATAGTACGTGTTTTTGCTAACATCGAGTAATTTACGAAGCCCTCTTTTACGCTTGCTTAAACAAATTTCACATACTTCAGTCTAGAAAAGTGCCATACATATATAATTTTAAAAGCTGAATTTGAGAGATGCCTGTGAAAAGCAATGGTAGGGTGCGCATAACAGAAATGTAAAGCTTAGACTACGGACAACACGGGTTGAATTTAAAATATTGAAACAATATATACTAGTATTTTAAATGTAATAGTTTTGCAAGACAGTAAGTAAATTCTCAAGCTCGACTTCGCTACCCACCAAACACCCTCTCGGGACCCACCTGCGGGTCGCGCCCCATAGGTTGAGAAACGATACGATCCAATGCTTTATTCCCTCTAGCACTTGAGTCGGACAGAAACAAGTTTGGGAAGAATGCTTCTGCAAGCTGTGTCAGTGTATGACGCCTCGAAGTCTGGAGAAGGGTCGGTGAAGGGTAGAAATGAAGGAAGGAAAAATATAACGTTTGCTTCCACAAATTAAACCTGCAATAGCATAATTTTACTTGCATTCTCTTGTTTTAAGCAGCAGCTGAAGCAGCAGGCAAGTTGTCCATGACTATGTTTATAACTATGCCACATGCAATACAAAATTTGAGGATTGAAAGAAAATCGCTAAGGAGACCGAGGACAACGGTAAACTATAAAATAACACGACGTACAACATCAAGTGGATAAGGTTTATACAACCTCTCGCCTCACAGAAAGCAAGTTCAAGAGAAGTACAATCAATAAACGATTTTTCAAACCCATATATTTTATCTTCCTATGGTTTTTATGGGTATGTTCAATGATATTTTGTCCCTAAAATACACACCCTTCTGTCTTCCTATTTTTCCTGTTGTATTTTCAGGTTAGTGTTGCCCACGGGACGAGACAGGACAGGCTTTCAAAAATTCGAGACGAGACGAGATTGACCATGTGTCATGAGACAAACGAATATTTTCGAGACGAGACAGCATTTCAACGAGACGAAAGAGGCCAAAGTCTCGTCTCGTGGCCAACACTATTTCTGGTACAATGGAAATATTACGGGACGGTTTCCTTAACTTCATATTTACCATGGACCCTGCAGTACGTGCTCAAGACACTCGATCCAAATAATCTTTGCGATTAACTGAAAGTAAGCGAATGAAATATATCTAATCAAACCTATCATTATAAACAATTTTATTGGCATACGTACATTCACTAAAGTTCCAACCACCCACGGTTAAGTGGTGAGATTAACAGCCTCCAGAGCCAGAGGTAAGCGGGTTCAACACTGGTTAGGCACAGACGATTCATTGTGTTTGTGCGATTTTAATGCCATTACTTCATCTTTCTACAGTGAAAAGCAACGTAAAATATCCAAAATGGGACACAAAAATAGAAGAAACTCTCCCCATTAAGCGTAAAATAGCCTATGCAATTTAAATTTAGTCATGGGCGGATTAACTGGGAAATGAGATACTCTCGCCCGAAACGTCTCAAAATATTATTATAAATTGGATGGCCGAGTGACATTAAGAAAGTATCAGCCCTTGTACCTCCATCGGAGTAGAGGTCGGTGATCCTCTATGACTAGGGAACAGCATTATTCTATATAGTTCACTTTGTTCACAGATAGGTTGATCGAGACTGGATCACGAGGAGAGGGGAATGCTGCCACTCCTACAATATCTTGTTATCAAATTTTTAACTGTAAATATTTTAATGAAAAATGAAAATAAATTACACTGTCTTCTAGGGATGTTCCCTACCAATGTTTCTAAATTTCTTTTGTTCATAAAATGATTTAATGTAACGTGTATGGAAGGGAAATTCACTTAGTAGGCCTAGCAGTAAGGCACAGTTCTTGCAGTAATAATAAAATATTACTAATTGCCAGAGCTTAACCGTGATCGATTGCGTCGCCATCGATGTGGCAACAGATGGGGCCGAGTAATACAATTCGACAAGACGTGAATTTTGACGTGAACCAAGTTTCAGCACCGTTCAACGTGAAAGCTTTATGGGTTATTTTCAATGAACGCTGTTTCAAAGTACGCGAGCTATATTTCCGCATTTCTATTCGTAATGTCACTGATTGGGAATGACATTCTAAGAACGTGGATTTTCATGAATTATTAGGTGAGTGAGTGTGTGAAGAAACGCGTCTCCTCTGACTAAAAGCGCAAAGTTAGAGTACAGACCCGTGGTAGCAGCGTGCCAAAGATTTATTGGCGGTAGAGGAGAGGGGTTTGCACGTAATTTTTAATATATCCCATAGGAAACTTCAAATCCGTGCTTCTTATGTACATGGATACAATACGATATCCCCACCCTTTCCCTTGCAGGAATAATGCTGCGAATTCAGCAGTGCTTCAAAAACCGCCCCTTAGCACTCTGTGATGTCTGAAACTGAAAATACTAATATCTAGGTATATTACCTTTAAATAAATGGTTCTCAACCTTTTTCAGTTCGGGACCCACCTTGAAGGATATTAAACTTCACGGGACACACAAGTATGGGCGCCGGCAAAATTACTTGAAGGGATGTGCACCCAGTTTAAAATCATACTTTTGCTAACATCGAGTACTTTAAGAAGCCCTCTTTTACATTTCCGTAATGAAATTACGTATACTTCCTTCAAGAAAAGTAAATATGTGATTTAAAAGACTAATTTACTATAGTCTAACTAAACACGCATGATGAAATTGAGAGATGCCGGCAAAATACGATGGTAGAGCGCAAATAATAGACATGAAGAGCTTAGACTTCGTACAACAAGAGTTGAATTTAAATTGTTAAACAATGTATCTTAGTAATTAAAATGTAATAAGTGTTTGAGACACAAAAAATAAATTTTCGAGCCCGACTACGCGACACACCAAACGCCTTCTCGGGACCCTGCAGTGGGCCGCGCTCCATACGTTGAGAAACGACGCGTTTAAATATATTATTAGCCATTGGTATGAAGATATTTTACCAAGAGTTTTACTTAACTACAAAGATTTAAATTTCCATACTTGTAATTGCGACAGTCAGTTAACAAACAACACCCTTAATCCACCATAATGCAATTATCATTTTTATTATTTTAACGGTTATCCCAACGTTAGCATTTTTCACATGTCCCTGCGCATTAACACTATGTTACACACGCATATCTCTAAGTTGGACGACAGAAACAGACAGAATGACCGGAAGTATGGGCTTGCTTACTATTCACCCTGAAACCACAAAATCAAGTTGAGTGATTGATACTGATATGGTTGAATGCTCTGCCCAGACTTGAAGGCGCCAATGCAACAGTCTCTTTTTATCTTCCCAGTTGTATCGTTTACGTGTCGGGAATCACTCGCCCAAATACAAAGTATTTCAGTTCGGCTCTGTTTTTTTTTGTTTCTTTTTATTTGATTTAGTTTATTTTACTTCGCGTTTTGTGCCTCTTGGCTAATTTGCGAAGATGGGGATGAGTGATGAAATGATGAAATTTTTGAATGGACATTCACAAACAACCAAGCCCGACCGGGATTCGAACCCGGGACCCTTAGTTCGGCTCTGTGACTGAATGGTTAGCGCAACGTGCAAAAAAACTTGGTGTCCTAGTTTCGCATCCTGGATAGAACCTGGACATGAAATTGTGTGTGTTCCAACAAACTGTTTCATTATTCATCCTAACCTTCATGTTATATGCGAGACTTGCCATATGAATCCTCAATTTGGGAAAGACACATCCATTTGCTGCTCTTTTCTTCTGATTGATTTGATTTATTTTATTTCTTCCTTTTGTCTCTTTTGGCCAATCGCGAAGATTAGGATGAAATTAATGCAAGGGCAATGACAAATACGCATGGGCAGTGAGGAACAGACAGACTGACTGTGAGTCTAGAAGCCAAAGCCCCGTTTGTCGTCCAGGCAGAGCGGGATTGATAACATTTGGCCTCGTTGACTATTCCTTGTTTTGGGCAGTATCGCCATTATCATCATCATCATCATGATCATCATCATCATTATTATTATTATTATTATTGTTATTAAGAGTTTTCTTATCATGAAAATTCACTTCCACTAATTGCATGATCTGTATTAATAGCACTTGTAATCTTTAAGATATAGACATCTGATTAAAAATTATTCTGTAAATTTAGTTTCTTTTAAAAAAAACTGCGACTTGCAAAATGCATTTCACCATACCACACAAATACCGCACACGCACTAAAGGGAAATAAATGAAAACTACTGGTAAAATTCTAGCCAATTTTGATATGTCGCACGACCTCCTTCCCATTTAAATTTCTGAAGTTGAATTCAAGATGGCGGACATCAGGATGGCTGCCGACCATGCGGGTGACGTCAATGTGGTTCCCCCTTGGCCAGTCAACGATTGGTCATTGCCATTTTCACGTTCCATGCCGCAGTGGCCTTGTACTGGCGGTGTTAAGTGACTTATTGAGCCATAACTTTGTGGTATTGTTAACTCTGCAACAATTAAGTTAGGTGAAAACAAATGTCACAGTTGTTTTCCTGGTGAAATTCTAGCCCATTTTGATATGTCGCATGACCCTCTTCCAATTTTAATTTTTGAAGTTGATTTCAAGATGGCGGACATCAATATGGCTGCCGACCATGCGTGAGACGTCAATGTGGTTCCCCCTTGGCCAGGCAACGATTGGTCATCGCCATTTTCACGTTCCATGTCTCAGTGGTCTTATACCGGGGGTGTTAAGTGACTTATTGAGCCACCCTGTATGTATATTTATACATATAAATTTAAATATAAAAATCCACGGTCGGTTTTATTTATTTTTTTGCTTTTGACGTCAGTCCACAATAAAACTTCAACTTAGATTCTATTTTGTATAACCTTACTTGGTGCCTTGTAACCAGGATATCCTTCTTGTTATTTGTTGAGATAATACATTCAACTTAAGCAATCGTATTAATAATAAGTTGACATAGGATAATTTGTCTGTAAAATATTTGTGCTCTACGTAAGAAAGTGAATAAGAACTGTACTGTTTGATCGGGTGAGCAGACATTTTCGTTGCAGCTGTACGGGATTAAGGGATTAGCGAGCTAGCGACAAGTAGGTCAGTGGTACAAACATGGTTCGAACGTCGATCTCTCCGTCTCAGGACGAAGCAGCCGAAATAGGCTGGAATAAAACACTTGAATGCTGGGGCAATGGAATTTAGTTTTGTAAAAAGTGGTACCATAAATCTTGCGCGAGAATGAGCGAAGAAGAATTTGCGAAATTTGAGTTGCATTTAGAAGATATTTTCTTGCACGATATGCTGCGCAGTGTCAGAAAGGAAAATATCAAGGATGGAAAAGTGAAAGTGCACAGGGTGTTCAAAAATTAACTGACGAAATTGAAAAGAGCATTAGCCTCACGACACTTTCCTTACTTACGAAGCAGAGTAGAGAAGAGTATAGGGAAGAGCAGCTTAAATTTAGGGAAGAGGATATCTTTGGCTGCAAGTCGTTTCACTCTTCTTCCTTTAGAAAGGTCTGACCATTAAAATTAAAATTTCAAGACAGCAGGGGATACATTATTTTCATTATTGTAATGGTTGTTTCTACATTCTTAATTTTTTGAGGACGCATTTGGAGGTGTACATGCACCACTGGCAACCCCCGTGCGCACTACTATGCCCTCACATATCAATTTTAATTTGCTTCATATGTACAAGCTGTTTTTTGAAGGTGTGTTAATATCGGTTGTTTTATAGACCAAAAGAAAGTAAATTGTACACTGTTACTCTTCTGTGTACTTATATAGGCTATATACACTCTCTCTCCATTATTAGAGTTTATCCGCCCTTGTGGCACTCTTTCTCATCCTATTACTGTGTTTTTATATATATATATATATATATATATATATATATATATATATATATTGGTTACTGGGACTCCTTTTTGGCGTAGTGGTAACGTCGCCGCCTTGTAATCAAAGGCTCCTGGGTTCGAATAACCAGTTGAGGCATAACATGGTTAGGTTTTTAGTTTAAACTGTAGGTCTAGTCCGGTCCATACATTATTATGTAAAGTGGACTTAAAACACGAACTCGATCAATCTATAATTTCTTTTTACTGAAAGGTGCTATTCGGAAACGAGCAAAGCGTTTTCGTTACTTACGAAAAATTATCCAACTTTAACCAACAGGATTATAATCGAAACGTTGTTTTATATATCTCGGCTATGACTGCCTGGAAAAGTTAAAGGAAGTAACGATTGTTAAATGTCGGTTGACTCATTATCTTAGCACAATAAATTCTGGGTTCGAATTCCTATGTCAGTTTCATCTCTATTACGTGGCAATAAATAATTCTTTAGAGCCAGAGATATATAAAGAGACAGTTAACATATCATTTTGGGGAAAGGGGTACTGACTGCATTTACGCATAGTATCGGACAGTATTAAAAAAGGTCGTTAATTGCTTTGGTAATATATAAAAAGGTTGATTTCTGGTAAAATATTTTTTTATTATTTCGTTGTTGTTAATTTTATCGGAAGAAAAAATTCTTACACTCTGCAGAAGATAAATCATGTATTAATTTCCGAATAATAATTAATCACCATTATATATCATATGCATATCATTAACATTCTTCTGTTAAGCCTTGCATGTATCCTGCAGCGAAAGACGGAAACCTGTCAAAATATTTCATCGCAACCAAAGCAGTGGGACAAAGGCCACGACTGTAGAAATGCAGGATCCAACGAACGTCTGTTTCAGGCGCCAAAGCGTCTGGATTTGTGTCGCTGAGAGCTCGAGTTTCGGTTTCGCTTGTAAGTGAGTGAACACTTATATACACAAGCAACAGTGGCGTGTGCATGGGGGCAATTGGTTGAGAATACAGTACTCCCCATATAGTTCAAGCTCGCTGTACAATTAACTTCAACTGCAAATAAAGATGGCGAAATGGTGTGAACGTTGTCTGCTATCGCAATTGTCCCCAATGGCGTAGTGGTAACGGTATCACATGTAATGATGCGGTCCGGCGTTCGATCACCATTAGAGCCTCAGCGGCTGTTTCCATTGGATGATATTCAGCCAACAATTTCCCCCACAATTGTTAGCGGAAATCACACCCATTGAAATGATTCCGGCAAACGTTTCGGAGCGTGTTGTAAACACACTTTATACGCATTGCTCCCACAGTGCCTGTGGCAGTGATTAAAGGTGCAAATATAACGATTATATTCTAAATGTAGTCCTGCATTTTGTTCAGTCTCTTAACAATGACCAGACTATCTATCAGAATATATAAAACGATGTGTAGGGCCTCACTCAACCTTCAATCGCAGCTAATTTGGAGGTGATTTGATGTGAACAAGAAAAAGCATAGATTCAATATTAACATATTACTTTGAGGTTTAGAAAATGATAAAATATGTGTGTAACACTGGTGCAATAATTGGTTCCCTTTTAATTAATGATTATAATTTTGCAATTATTATAATTATTATATAACTGCGCTAATATAAAAGAAGAAATGATTCATTAGAAAATAGTTTCTTGAATTTTAAGGTTAAAAAATATCAATATCTATTCATGTCACTGCTTGGGAATGACCTACTAAAAGCGCGGAGTTAGAGTAGAACCCAGAGCCCCCTGGTAGCAGCAGATTTTCCATTTATCCTTTAGGAAAGTTCAATTTGCTGCTTCTCATGTAGTACATGCATGTGAAATATTGAGTTCAGAGTGCTGAAAACGTTTCTCCCCTACTTCTCTGTTGTTACTAGCGTTTTAGATGAGAGTATTTACGTTTTGAACGTAGTTTCCCCCTTTCGCTGTAAGTAGGGTTGCGAGATTTCTAAAATAAAAAAAACGGGACATATAGACATGTATATAGTTAAATTTATTTTTATAACATTTTGAACATCACAAAATCAATTGCAATTTAGAGCGGGCGTGTTTCGGCCGTCTCTATCGCAAAGATAAAAATGAGTCGAAGTGGTTGGTAGATGAGAGCAAATAAATACAGACGCGCAAAAATATTATCGTAGGTCCTAACGTTAGTGCCTCTACTACTCAACCTTACAAGATATAGGTAAATGAATGTGTTGAAGATTGTAAATAGTATTGCTTTCCGCTCCTCATTTGTTTTTATTTTACTCCCGCTGGGAGCTTCTTGCAAGAACTCGGAATGCTGGGAGCGTGATTTTCGAACACAGCGGCATGGTGCATGTCGGCTCGCGGCAGCGGGAGAACATTTCAGCTAGCCTATCGGATGTGGGCCTTTTTGTATTTCTTCAGTGTGCAAACTTATTTAATTATTATATAATACCAAGTGAATTAAAGGACTTGTATCATATTCGAATTTGTTGCTATATCCGTTGTTCCAGCCCTATAGTCAATATGGCGTCATACCCAGAGATGCTAGTTTTCTTTCATGTTGATACGTGGAAGGTATCTGCAGACATTTATGGTCCTCCGCATTCCGGATATAGTGACAGTTTGTTTCGTGCAGGTCAGTGATCATCAGTTGTGACAGTGCTAATTGTGACAGTGTTACAGAACAAACAGTGTTTTTGGTTTGCACAGATACATGTTTTCCGCGCTTTCATAACGAACATCGTTACAATGAATTTTGCACTGACCTTGAACTCGGTTGCGATTAAGTAGCATTAATCGTCACGGTACGGTGGAATCAGCTGTTTCAGGAACTCTCGTTCGCGAACGCATGAAGCAATAGCTGACCTTGAACTTTTCTTCCGTTCTACGATTTTCGTCGGAATCAACAATGAAGCTCTGCGGAGAAAAACACAATCAACAATCAACTCCCCGTGAAGTGTGTTAGCTTCGGCAGCGGTGAGTACAAAAGTCTGGTTTCCTATAACATTCCTTTTCCTTCATTGTTTCATAGCCTTTTGTATTCTTGTGTTTATTTCTGCATTCAGTTTCGTTTCTCAGCAAGCATGGCAAACGTAAGAGCATTGATCAAAGAAAGAAGCTCCCACAAAGGGAAACTTATGCGCATTCAATCGTATGTCAGTACTTACGACGAATCCTCAGCTAAAATACAACAAATAAAAACCCGCATGGAACATGTAAATGCTATCTGGAGTAAATTGGAAGGCGTTCTAAACACAATAGAATCAGAAACAACCGAGGGTGAGCACGAAGCGGAAAGGAATGAAATCGAAGAAATGTATTTTGATTTAAAGTCACAGATGCAAACATTAATTGACAACCATGATAAAGCAACATGTGTAGAAAACAAATGTGTATCTAAAACTTCAAATACGCAAGTGAAACTGCCGGCAATTGCATTACCACATTTTAGCGGTAATTACACGCAGTGGGTGTCTTTCAAGGACACGTTCGTATCGCTGATACACAACAATGTAGATATTTCAAATGTTCAGAAGTTTCAGTATTTGCGCGTATCGTTGAAAGGCGAGGCCTTACATCTAATTCAAAATTTGCCAATGACAGAAGCAAATTACGCTATTGCTTGGGAGCAACTCAATGAGCGATACGACAATAAAAGGTTGATTGCAGTCTCACATGTAAATGATATTTTACATATCAATCCAGTTGTAAAGGAGAATTGTCAGGAACTTCGTGCATTTACAAACACTGCAGTTAGCTCTATTTCAGCGCTCAAAATGATAGCTGACGACACGTCGTTAACTGATATAATTTTAGTTCAGCATCTTGTTTCAAATCTCGACCCTGCAAACGAGAAGAGCATTTGAACTAGAAAGTAATGATACTGAATTTAGCACATTAGATCAGCTCTTTAGTTTTCTAGAGCACAGATGCCAGGCTCTTGAAAAGATTAATCCAGTTACGAGTGAAGGTAACAAGGTAGCAACAAAATCATCTACAAATATGCACAAACAGTACAGTGCTAAATGTCAACAATCTTCGAAGTCATATGTTACAACAGATTCTTCATTGTGCATGTTTTGTAAAGCAAACAAACATCGCTTATTTTCGTGTGAAGCCTTTAAGAAAGCTTCTATTTCACAAAAGTATAAATTTTTACGTGAGAATCGCGTATGCTTTAACTGTCTTAGCAGCAACAATCACGTTTCGGCACAGTGTAAATATGGAGTGTGCAAGCGATGTAAACAGAAGCATAGTACTTTACTTCATGTAGATGAAGGTACATCCAATGTAAACCAGCGGCGTGAAATGTCATCTGGGGGTCACGTGAACACATCGATGGTAAACAATACAAGCGATTCTTCACAGCATTCAGATCAAGCACCTCAGGTTTCTTATTGTTCAATTAAGCAGAAAAACGCGTCACAGGTGTTACTTGCTACGGCAATTGTTCAAGTACAAGATATAGCGGGCAATTGGGTCATTTGTCGTGCTCTCTTGGACGCGGCGAGTCAGAATAATTTCATTGTTGAAGATTTTGTTCAAAGTCATCGTCTTAGAAAGGTAAAGCATCGAGTTCCCATTCAGGGAATCAAGAATTCGTCAGCTGAATCGAGTCATTCAGTAGAGATCCGTCTGAGATCTAATAATAGCAATTTTACGACAAGTATTTCGTGCTCAGTGTTGCCAACCATTACAGGATTAATGCCTTCAGAAAAGTTTGATGCATCTGAATGGAACATTCCAACAGATATTCGTTTAGCAGACCCAAGCTTTTGTTCGCCTGGCAAAATACAGATTCTGCTTGGTGCAGAGGTTTTCTTTACCGTTATGAAGCCTGAAAAGAGAACAAAACCAGGAAATTTCCCCATTCTTCAAGACACAGAGTTTGGATGGATTATTGCAGGGAAGATTCCAGCAACATCTTTTAGCAACAGTATTACTAGGTCATTTTTCACGAGAAAGGAAGATTCTCTCAGCTCGCAACTCCAACAGTTCTGGATCATAGAGGAGATCCACACGAAACTGCAATCACTAGAAGAAATTGCTTGCGAGCAACATTTTCAGCGAAATGTGACACGAGATGAAAGTGGCCGTTTTACGGTCAGGCTGCTATTATGTAAGGATCGTTCAGTGTTAGGTGACTCCTCACACTCTGCATTAACTCGATTTCACCAATTAGAAACGAGGCTTCAACGTCAACCACAATTAAAGGCTGATTATACAGAATTTAGGCAAGAATATTACCAGTTGGGACACATGGAACCCATAGGGAATTTAAATGATGTACAAACAAATGACTGCACAAAATTTTTCATTCCGCATCATTGTGTTTTCAAGGATTCCAGTACAACGAAAATACGTGTTGTTTTTGATGGGAGTTCGCCATCAACAAGCGGTGAATCAATAAATAGCATACAAATGGTTGGACCTACCATACAGGAAGATTTGTTTTCCATTGTTCTAAGATTTCGAACTCACAAGGTGGCATTGGTTTCTGATGTAACAAAGATGTATAGAATGATACACATACATCCAGATGACAGGCCACTGCAATGCATTCTGTGGAGAAACTCTCCTCAGGAACTCATAACAGTATTTCAATTGAATACGGTCTCGTATGGGCTTACATCAAGTGCCTTTTTAGCAACCAGATGTCTGAAGCAGTTAGCCGAAGATGAAGCAGTTAACTTCCCACACGCATGTCAAGTGTTGCAGCGTGATTTCTATGTTGATGATTACGTTGGAGGAAGCAGTAGCGTTCAAGGTGCTTTACAACTTTATCAAGATCTTTCAGAACTTCTGAAAAGAGGAGGATTCATCTTACGAAAGTGGTGCTCCAACAGCACTGAAGTACTCAACGCTATTCCAGAATCACTGAGAGAGACTCAAAATCTAATTCATTTTCATACCGAAGGTGTTAAAACTCTAGGAATTTCATGGAATCCCTCGGCAGACACTTTCATGATTAACATTGGAGCCAAGTCTGTCAACATGATGTCACACAAATCAACCAAACGTCAAGTAGCCAGTGTTATTGCCCAGATTTTTGATCCAATTGGACTACTTTCACCAGTAACTGTAATGTATAAGTATTTTTTACAACAGTTGTAGCTTCACGACATAAACTGGGATGATCCACTTCCAGAAAGCCTGCAAGTTGAATGGGTGCATCTTCATTCTCAGCTACCAGTCATCAGTGAAATGCAAATACCACGTTTCATCCTAACACCTGGTTGTGTCAAGAACATACAAATCCATGGCTTTTCCGATGCATCGGAGAAAAATTATGGCAGTTGCTTGTATGTTCGTTCAGCAAACGAAGAAGGTTACACCGAAGTTCACTTACTGTGCTCAAAATCACGGGTCACCCCGATCAAGAAAACCACTCTTTCTAGATTGGAACTGTGCGCTTCAGTCTTATTGGCCAAATTAATCAACAAGGCTCTCCCAATTTTGAGACTTAATATTGACAATGTTTATTTGTGGACGGATTCACAAATAGTTCTGGCATGGCTCAGATCGCCAGCAAGCAGATGGAAGCCTTTGTATCCAACAGAGTAGCGCAAATTCAAGAATTTACTCAAACTTATCAATGGAGACATGTTTCGTCCAAGGATAATCCAGCGGATTTAATCTCCCGTGGAGTAAACCTCAAGATCTTCATCATCATTCGGTATGGTTTCATGGTCCAGCTTGGTTGCAAGAAAATGAAACGTGCTGGCCATCATCATCTGACACAAGTCTTAAGAACAAAGATGTTCCTGAACAACGAAAGCTTCATGTAACCACACTGGTGTCTCATCTGCAATCAGAGGCAATAATAAACGATTTTTCTACATTTTTCAAATTGTTAAGGATTGTAGCGCTCTGTAAAAGATTCATTCGCAATTGTAAAAATGCAAGTAACAAACAATCCGATCCACTTACTTCAATTGACATTGAAGATGCCACTCAAACGTGCGTCGTTATGACACACATTTCGTTCTTTCATCGAGAGAAAAATTATCTCACTGCCAAGGGCAAGTATCCAACAAAAGTATCCTCAAGGACTTACACCCCTTTCTGGATAATCAGGGAATTCTTCGTGTCAGAGGTAGGCTAGAAAATAGCAACTTGGAATTCAGCAGCAAGCATCAAATCATTTTGCATCCAAAAAGTCACTTCGCCCGTCTACTAATTACATCAGAGCATGAACGATTGATGCACGCAGCACCTCAATTGTTAATCTCATCCATTCGAGAAAGGTACTGTATTCCTAGAATACGACAAGTTATTAAGCAAATCATTCATCAGTGTTTAACTTGTTAACGTTTGAAGGCATCTGCAGCACAACAGCTAATGGGACAGCTCCCATCCATCAGAGTTACACCTAGCAAGGAATCATGTGGGCATAGACTATGCCGGACCATACGTCATCAAAGTAGGGTCAATCAGGAGTAAAATCACAAAGAAATGCTACATAGCTCTTTTTACGTGCCTAGCCACGAGAGCAATACATCTTGAGCTAGTAACAGACCTTACTTCTGAAGCTTTCATAGCAGCATTGCGACGCTTTACAGCAAGGCGAGGCAAGTGTTCCACCATTATCAGCGATAATGCCACAACATTTCAAGGAGCGAAGAACGAACTTCAGAAACTTCAATTGCTATTTCAATCGCAAGGATTCAGTGAAGACATTCAAAGGTATGCAGGACAAGAAAACTTTCAGTGGAAAAATTCACCTCCACGTAGCCCAACATTCGGTGGTGTCTGGGAAAGCGCCATAAAATCCATGAAGTACGATCTTCGTAGAGTCGCCAAGAATGCTGTACTGACATACGAAGATCTGTCAACTCTTTTGTGCCAAATCGAAGCTTGCTTAAACTCTCGACCTCTTACATCCTTACCTGACTCTCATGAAGAATTTAATTACCTCACTCCAGGCACTTTCTTATTGGTGGTCCACTAACTTCCTTTCCTCAACCAGACTTAAGTGATCTCAAGGAAAATAGACTTTCCAGGTGGCAACGAGTTCAACAGTTTCAACAAAGGATTTGGATAAACTGGTCCCGAGATTATCTGCATGGTATGCAACAGCGTCAGAAGTGGACAACCACGCAGCCCAACCTGCAACCAGGACTACTTGTGCTTCTGAAAGAAGACAACCTACCCCCCATTATCTTGGAAAATGGGCATTATAGAAGAAGTGTTTCCAGGGAAAGACAATTTAGTTCGTGTAGCCGTGGTTCGCACCAAGGATGGAGTGTACCGAAGGGCTCTCAGTAAGATTGTGCCTCTTCCAGATGGGAAGATCAATTTAACTTTCATGATTTAGTTTGGATGCTGCGCATTCCAACGGGGAGGAGAATGTTGAAGATTGTAAATAGTATTGCTTTCCGCTCCTCATTTGTTTTTATTTTACTCCCGCTTGGAGCTTCTTGCAAGAACTCGGAATGCTGGGAGCGTGATTTTCGAACACAGCGGCATGGTGCATGTCGGCTCGCGGCAGCGGGAGAACATTTCAGCTAGCCTATCGGATGTGGGCCTTTTTGTATTTCTTCAGTGTGCAAACTTATTTAATTATTATATAATACCAAGTGAATTAAAGGACTTGTATCATATGCGAATTTGTTGCTATATCCGTTGTTCCAGCCCTATAGTCAATATGGCGTCATACCCAGAGATGCTAGTTTTCTTTCATGTTGATACGTGGAAGGTATCTGCAGACAGAATGTCACCATTAAAGAGAGTAGTAGACCCAAATGGGGAATTCAACGCCCGAAAGTGGAGCTCGGTGGAGCTCGCAGTGTTGCCAGCTCCTCACTCGAAAAAATCACCAAGGTTTTTGTTTTTGGGTCTAACCTAACCTAAAGCAAGGAGCTGGCAACCTTGCTTGAGGTATTTTCTCGCAGTGTTGCCAACTCCTCACTCGAAAAAATCACCAAGGTTTTTTTTTTGGGTCTAACCTAACCTAAAGCAAGGAGCTGGCAACCTTGCTTGAGGCTTGCCTTACAGTGCATAAAGCAAGGTTGCCAACCCACTGGTACTTTTGCCATAGCCTTTTACAAGAAAAAAAAAAAAAGAGAAAGGGAAGAGTTAAACAACCGACAGCTTACCCACAGTTTTTTTTTGCTCTAACCTAACCTAAAGCAAGGAGCTGGCAACTTTGCTTGTGCAATCAACCCGGTTGACCGCCCTCAAGTGGAGATCAGCGTTGCCAACTCCTCACTCGAAAAAAAAATCACCAAGATTTTTTTTGGTCTAACCTAACCTAAAGCAAGGAGCTGGCAATTTTGATTGTGCAATCAACCCGGTTGACCGCCCTCAAGTGGAGATCAGCGTTGCCAACTCCTCACTCGAAAAAAAATCACCAAGATTTTTTTGATTTAACCTAACCTAAAGCAAGGAGCTGGCAATTTTGCTTGAGGCTTGCCTTACAGCGCATAAAGCAATTTTTGCCAACCTGCACACACTGGGCAAGGAGAGCCGGCACTGCTGTAAAAGAGAGAGAGATGGGTGGATGGCAACGCAGTATGTGTGTGCGTGTGTGTGTATAATATGTAGCATTATTAACTAGAGTGTGTTGGCAATTTACTTACAACTAAAAAAAAAAAAATAGAGATGCCAACGTTGGTGTAAGATGAAGAGAGAGAGAGAGAGAGAGATTTATGGCTGGCAACAGTAACGAGCGAATGCGCCATATCGTAATTTTCCAACTCCGTATATCGTGACCTTTGTAAACCTACCTCTCTCGGGGGAACGACGTGCCACACACACACACACACACACACACACACACACACACACACACACATGCGTGTCTTGTGACGCAAGCAAACAAACAAATAATAATAATTGTTGTTTTTAGGATTCCTGGCCCCTATAACCTCGCCAGGAGTGCGTGGTGCCCAACCAAAAATGTAAAAGTTTTCTAATGGCTGCGGTTATAGATTACCGCACCTCTGTAGAGTTTCACGTGTTTTTTTTTCTCAAATTTCTTATATATTTTTTTAAATTTTTTTACAGGGTTTATTAAAGTACATATTTGAGGAAAACAACACCACCCATATATAAATAAACCCCTCAAACTAACACTAATTAGAATTAGCCTACAAAATTTTTCTCGTAAGGTATATTTTTTTTGTAAACACTCTACCACCAACAGATCACATATAAATAAACATACCCCCCCAAAAAAAAAAAATGCGCTCCATGAAAAGTTGCCCTGTGTGCAAGAGAACCATGTCAAGCCAACATTTTGCAAGACATTGTCGCACCTGCATGCCAGGCAAGCATTTGGCTGCCACCGAACCATGTCCCAGGTGCGACAAACATATTACTATTGGTCATCTGAAAAGGTATATCACAACATGCAAAGTCGTCGTCGGAGCACCTGTTCCACAACCGTCGACCAGCTCGACCAAGAGGAAAGCGGTAGCCGACTCGCCACCACCCGCCAAACGCGTCAAGCCTGCGATGAAAGCAGACCGGTCTGCTTTCGGAGGAATATTAGAAGATTATGTCCGATTGTCGGACGGCTCTTGCGATGTTCGTAGCTTTTTAGAGGAGAAGCGAGCAGAGATAGTTTCTATTCTTAGTAATGCACTGGCTACGCACTCCTCCACTAAATTCTACGGTACGCTATGTTGCACATACAAGAAACCGACCGATGAAAGATACACTTTCTTTCATGCAACGAAAGCAAAAACGCTGCATCTGGCGGATGGTGACAGCATTGGGGAAATTTACGACAAGTTTACCGAGGAGCTGCTTGTTAAACAGGAGGAGCACGAGGCCACAGGCTCGGGCGGTTCGCTGTGCGGAGAACCCCATAAATTGTGTGTTACTTTTAGTCAGTTTGCACCAATGTCCGGGTCTAGTTACGTCCCTCTACCACCAGATGTTGCAGCAAAGAAGGCTGTTCTGAATATTCAGAACAAGGATAACAAGTGCTTCGTATGGTCGGTGCTGGCAGCAATGCACCCCGTCGACTGGAAAAATCATCCGTATCGTGTTGGCCACTACGAGCAGTACGAGTCGGAGTTGGAGGATGCAATGGTGGGAATCGACTACCCGGTGGCGCTTTCGGATGTTGGCAAGTTTGAGGCACGTGCTCGCAACTTGCAATTAGCCATAAACGTTTACGGTCTCACCGAGAACAAAAATGAGGTCCACCCCATCCGGGTGAGCAACGTGAGCAACAACAACGAGGCACGAGAAATCAACCTCTTGCTCATCAAGAACGAGACGCAACACCACTACACCCTTATTCGCTCGCTCTCCCGGTTGGTGTCGAATCAGAAAAGCAAGCATCATGGTAGCATAGAAGTTTGTCGAAGGTGTCTGATCACTTTTGACAACCGACAACAAAAACACCAGAGCTTACAAGGAGAAAACATCGCTGTCGAGAAGCTCGCTCTTCACATGCGTTACTGCAGTACCAACAAACCTGCACGAACTATTCTACCCAATCCTGATGCGACAGAAAAATTTAGCATGCACAGCGCCATGGCAAAGCATCCTGCCATCATTGTAGCAGACTTCGAAGCCTTCCTCGAACCTCTCTCCACCTGCTATCCCGATCCCGAAGTTTCTTCCACCACCCCTTACCAACTCCACGAGGCCTCAAGTTACGCCTACGTTGTGGTACGGCGAGACCAACGTGTTGCCCCCGAGCCGTATGTCTATCGCGGTCCCGACCCGGTCAAGCACTTCTTGCAGAGGATGGTAGAGGAGGCCCAAAAAATAGGAAAGGTGTTGCTGTCCCCCAAGCGCATGCGACGACTTTCTCCTAAGAATAAGCGTAGGCACGAGGAGGCAACCAACTGCCCTGTTTGCAACTTGGCCTTCACCGACGATAACAGTAAAGTGCACCACCACGACCATTATGGTACTGGTAGCTTCATCGGTCCGTGGTGCAACACGTGCAACTTAAAAGCTAGGGACCCGCGCTTTATTCCCATCTTCTTTCACAACGGCTCGGGATACGATTTTCATCACTTGGTACCCCATCTCGGCTACGATGATAGTCGTATCAGGGTCTTAGCACAGAACGAGGAGCGCTATATTAGCGTGAGTAAGTGGGTGTCTATCCCCGAATTGGAAGCAACTATCGAGCTTCGGTTTCTTGACTCGCTGCGTTTCCTCCATGCAAGCCTTGATGCTCTTGCAGGCAAGCTTAGGGACGAGCAGCTGACTATCACTGCAGCTAGTTTTCCAAACTTGGATGTTGGGCTCATCAGACGTAAGGGGGTCTACCCATACGAGTACGTAACGGACCCCGACAAGTTCGAGGAAACATCGCTTCCTCCACAGGATAAATTCTACAGTCGTCTGAGAGGCTCTAACATTACAAATGAGGAATACCAGCACGCCCAGTCCATGTGGCAAGAGTTACGTTGTCGAAATTTTGGGGATTATCACGACGCATATTTAAAGCTTGACGTGACGCTTCTCGCGGACGTTTTGCAGGCGTTTCGCGCGACAGCAATAAACATCTACCACCTAGACCCTGCCTACTTCTACAGCCTCCCCGGACTAGCATGGTCGGCCATGCTGCTCATGACCAGGATTAAACTCCAGCTTCTTAATGATGTGGAAAAGTTACTTTTTTTGGAACGAGGCATCCGAGGCGGTATGGTCCAGGTGACGCAACGCTATGCACGTGCTAACAATCAATACATGGCCACCGGTTACGATCCCTCTACAACAACAAGCTACATCCTCCACACAGATGTAAACAACCTGTATGGATTTTCCATGATGCAGAAACTTCCGTACAAGGGATTCGAGTGGGTTAATCCTTCGGATTTCGACATAAAAAATTTCGAAGATAGCACATACGGATTTTTTGCCGAGGTGGATATTAAATTCCCCGAGAAGCTCCATGATGTATTCAGCGAGTTACCACCTGCTCCAGAATTTAAGCGTTTACCTAACTCGAATCAACCCAAGCTCATCATGGATGTTGAGCCCAAAGAGAGGTATGTGCTACATTACCTGAATCTTGCTTGGTTGATGAGGCAGGGTGTTACAATTGGTAAAATTCATCGCATCCTCAGGTTCAAGCACAGTAACTGGTTAGTACCCTACATCAAAGCCAATACCGAACACCGCATCGCTGCAACCTCGGAGCTTGACAAAAACTTCTTCAAGCTGATGAACAATGCTGTGTTCGGTAAAACGATGGAGAACGTGAGAAATCGCGTGGACGTTAGGCTGGTTACCAATGCGAAGCGATGTCGTAAGCTGATTGCAAGCCCGTTGTTTAAATCAAGGACCATTTATAATGAGCAGTTGGCTCTGGTCCACATGGATAAACCGGTGGTGCACCTAAACAAGCCAATTTATGTTGGTGCCACGATTCTGGACTTGAGCAAGTTGCATATGTTTGAGACACATTATGGTACAATGTGCAAACATTATGATCGTGACATTTCTCTTTTATATACAGATACGGACAGCTTGGTCTACCATGTTCGCACAGTTGATGCATATAAGGATATAGCGTCGATTCCACCTTTCATCGAGCTTTTCGACACATCAGGCTATCCCCAGCCGAACCAGTACGGCATCCTGCCCCGAAACAAAAAAGTGCCCGGTAAACTCAAGGACGAGAAGGACGGGGATGTTATTCTTGAGTTTGCTGGACTTCGGGCCAAAGCCTATGCAATTCGGGCCGGGGGGTCTGTCACCAAGAAGGCCAAGGGTGTAGGTAGGCAGGTTGTACAAAAGCATCTCGCATTCGAGGATTATGTTGAATGCCTGAAAACTCGCTCACCTGTTCTACGAAAAGAGTATCGAATCCAGAGCGTCAACCATAAATTGACAACCAACATTGTCAGGAAGATTGCTTTGGATGCGCACGATGATAAGAGGTGCATCCTGAAGTGTGGAATTCACACACTGCCGTGGGGGCACTATCGCTTAGCAGAAAGCAAAACCTGCAACATATGCCCATCTTCAACAGAAGATTCATAAAAACAAAACAAAACAAAAAAAAAAAATCATTTTGTTACTCAGTAAAAAAAAAAACACTTTGACTGTCATTACAAAATAAAACTTTGACCGTATCCTTAAATAACCAGCATGCCTATGAACTTGTTCGGTTTCAAAAAACAGATCATCATGGAAACTGCACCGTCCATACCAGATCATGAAGTCTTACCTTCTGTGTTACCTAAACTCAACGGTCTGTTGATCATTCATCTCAACAGCATTTGGACGAAACTGAATGACGATGTGGGCAAGATGTTTTATGTTTTTAATAACAATTTAGATTTCTACGAAATTCCGATCGACGGGAAACTTCAAATCACCGTGAATCCGGAGAACGCAGGCGAAATCAAAATTTCTACCGGCAAGAACATTTTTCGAATCAAGCACGACAAGATGCTTTCTAACATTACGTACGATGTGTCTGCAGGAGATTATTTTTACATGGAACTCCTCGGAGATTACGACAAACTCATTCCTCTCTTCGTAGAATTACGAATCGTCTATCCTATTATAAATAACCGTTAACCAAAAATGCCTAACGACATTTTCGGCAACACCAAGCGTGTAGACCACGCAGAAGAGATTCTCATGTTGGACATTCGAGTTAAGAAGTTGAGGACCGATTTGATCGCTTTGCAGGAAACCTTAAACAAAAGTTTAGAGTCGGAAATCGCTACGCTCCAAACGCAATGTCTCGACCCCATTCTGAAAATCGATTCCGAACTGAAGACGCTGATAAAAAATTATGTCGACGTACCTTCTTACGACAGCGTTCAAAATATACAGTTGAGCTTGGATTCGCTTCAAAATGATTTGGCCAAATTACAGCAATTTCAATCGAAAAATGAAGATTTGGAAAAACTGAAACTCGAAATCGAAGAACGAACTTCCGCAATAGAAAAGAATTTCTCCGAACTTCAAACCGTCGTGAGCGATATAGACGCAGAACGCTTGCATGTCGTCGTTTCCAAATTACAAGAAGAATTCACCGGCACGTTGGAAGAAATTAAATCCAAGTTGCAGACTTTGGAAGATACAATGACGAACCTACCATCGTCGGACGAACTGCAGGTCATCGGTAAAAGCGTCGCGAACATAAAAATTCAATTGGAGGCCTATCAAGATTTCGAACACATTCAAACCACCATCGCTACGCTTCAGGCGTCCTTGGAATTGATCAACGAAGAAATTAAAAATATTCACGCTGAAGCGAGAGCGTTGACGAGCATTCAAGACACGTTGAGCACGGTTCAGCAGAAGATCGAATATTTAGAAAATTTAAACGTCGAAACGAATCTCGCTCATTTTCATCACGTACTGGACAACATACAGGGTGACTTGGAATCGTTACGAACGAGCGTGCCTTCGAGCGAAGATTTGGAAAAATTGAAAACGGCGGTGACGGCACTATCCGATTCGAACGACATCAAAAGTTCGTTGAGCGATCTCGAGAGTAAAGTGGCCAATCTCCCCACCTCCAAAGAATTGCACGCTTTGAAAAGAAACATATCTCGAATGCTGAAACGACTGGAAACGGAAACGGCGAACGTGGAACAGATTCGAGACGAACTTGCTTCGCTGGTGTCGACGCTGCCCACTTCCCAGAGCGTAGCCGACCTTCACACGCAGTTTACAGAGATGCGAAGCATCGTGAACGATCTTACCGAGAAGAGCTCGAAATTGAATCAAGTCGAGAACCTTCAGAACATCGTCGTCAACATCAGAGATCAAGTTGGAGTGCTGGAATCCACGCAGGAATCGACGCTGGCCTCTTTCGGTGCCAAGTTGCAAGAACTCAACGAAAACTACAAGCAGTTGAACGTGGAAGTGAAAATCAAACCGTCGTTTTCTACCGTAACGGATACCATAGTCGAGCATTTGCTGCCCATCGAAAATAAACTCGGACAAGTTCACAGTAATCTGCTCGGCGTCGACACTAAATTCGCTAAACTGCATTTTCTGCAAGCCATCGAAATCAACAGCGTACCCAATCAACAGAGAATCTCCACGTTCGTCGAAGGTAACAAACTGTACATGTTGCATCCTTATCATCCGTACTACAAGTTTCTCCTCGATGGCACGATTCAGATAAACGAATTTTCGTACTGGTCTCACGGTAGAAAAGCTAGCGTTCTCACCATGACTTTGATATCGAATCGTGGTGTCCAGAAAGCAGGAAACATTCCTCTGGCACGTTGGAACGAAACGCG
The DNA here is from genome assembly GCF_977018435.1 of Lepisma saccharinum. Lineage (NCBI taxonomy): Eukaryota > Metazoa > Arthropoda > Insecta > Zygentoma > Lepismatidae > Lepisma > Lepisma saccharinum. The sequence goes on from NC_139247.1 coordinate 20,369,814, forward strand.
CAACATATATGAAATACACGAAGACGAAGATCTCACCGTTTTCGACGTGAGTGCCGGCGATAAACTGATCATTCAAAACACGAGCGAAGTGCCACCCTCTTTGAATCCCATCACGCTTGTGCTTCTCTTGAAACGTAATCTCTAAACAAAAAAAATGTCTAGGCAAGCCATCGTCGAAGAATTGCATAAACCTGCACGCCGTAACTACGAACGTTTGGCTGTGGTAACCAAGGGCATCGACGACCTCTGGCAAAGCGACCTCGTGGAGATGAGCAGCGGCAATTTGAAAAACGTGCATAAATTGAACAAGGGCAACAAGTACCTCCTCACCGTCATAGACACGTTTTCGAAATTCGCATGGGCTCTACCTTTGAAGGCGAAAACGGAAACGTGCGTCACGGAAGCATTCAAGACAATTTTTCGCGAAAGCGGCGGCAGACGACCTCGGTTTCTGCAAACAGACAAGGGTAAAGAATTTTACAACGCCGTATTCCAAAAATTTATTCAAAAACACAAGATTCGACATTATTCGAGCTTCAGTCACGTCAAAGCCAGCATCGTGGAAAGATTCAATCGAACCTTGAAAACACACATGTGGAAACGATTCACGCTTCGGGGAAATTACAAATGGGTCGACATCCTGCCGGAACTCGTCGACACCTATAATGATACGGTACACAGAACAATAGGCATGAAGCCAGCCGACGTTACCAAGTCCGACGAGCAGCGTTTAATTTCTACAGTTTACTGTCCAAAGTACACACCCACGACAAAAAAAGCTAAATACAAAATTGGAGACCGGGTGAGGATCAGCAAATTCAAACGCACCTTCGAGAAGGGGTTCACAAAAAATTGGAGCACGGAACTTTTTACCGTGGTTCGAGTTTTACCTGGAAACCGACACACGTATATAATAAAAGATAGTAGCGGCGAGATTTTGAAAGGAAGATTTTACGAAGAGGAACTCTCTAAAACGAAACACCCCGACACGTACCTCATCGAGAAAGTATTGCGTAGGAAAGGTGACAAACTGTTTGTCAAATGGCTGGGGCTTCCGGAAAAGAGTTGGATCGACGCGGACGAAGTGATCTTGTGAGTACGTGGAACGTGGTGAAGCGTCTACCGGATCCGGAAAGTCAAACGAAGAAAAAGAACGGTGAGTTGCTTCCCGACAGCATCCGCTGTCTGATCGTAGGTCCTTCGGGGTGTGGGAAAACGACACTGCTCGTGGACAATTTTCTCCTCGCACCGAATTGGTTAAATTGGAAGAACAGGCACCTGTACGTGTTCTCGAAAAGTTTGGAGCAATCCAAATACCAGCAACTGATGAAACTGTACGATGGTCTGGACATTGCAACGTTCGCTTCGGAAATAAAACCACTCGACGATTGTCGTGAAAATTCAGTTGTTGTGTTCGACGACGCCATCCTGGAAAATCAAAATGAAATTCGCAACTTTTTCACGCAAGGTCGTCACAAAGGAATGGATTGTTTCTACCTAGCTCAAACGTTTTCCAAAATTCCAAAACAGTTAGTACGCGACAACGCTAATTTCATATGTTTGTTTCGTCAAGATCACACCAACCTCAAGCATGCGTACGATGACTACGTAGGCGGAGACATGAACTACAATCAATTTTCGGAAGGCTGCTGCTCTACTTGCTGGAACGGTGACGATTTCGGATTTGTGACGATCGACATGACGAGGAAACCCAACGACGGAAAATACAGAAACAAAATCAACGATTTTCTAAACGTTGCAACGTTGTGAGAAACGACGTATATAAATAACGTCATGACGAAACGAAAAATCGAGGACGAAAATCTCAAGCTTCGCGATTACCTCGCGAAACGCTTCAAAGGTTGGAAATCCGAGAATCGCGGATTCTACGAAGAGAAGAAACGTCAGGATCAACCCGTGATCGATGCCATCAGCGGTCTAGGTAAAGAAATTAAAAGTGTCACGGAACAAAATAAAAATTTGATTAATGAACTCGTACCGCTCGCAGCTAAAAGTTACGCCGTACCCACACCCATTTCGAGCATTCCTTCGACGCCGTTCGAACTGAAGGATGCACCGGCACGACGTCGAGCCATAGGCAGCACGTCGTCTTCGGATAAAATCGAGTTGGGACCTTTGGCACGAGACTACCTGAGCACGGGGAAATTCGACAAGGATGAAGTGTTCGGATTGTATCCCAGCATGGAAACCAGCGAAGGCGGCGGTGTGGTGTGGAAGATTGGGAAATCGAAGGTGACCTTCGAAGGCAACGACATTAAAGTCAATTTAGGCGAGAAGGATAGTTGGACCAGGTATCCGGGTACGGTGGGACTGTGGGAACTCGTTGCCAAAAAGCAGCCGAAAGATTACACCGACGAAGATTACCAAAGTTACAAGGAAATTCTGATCATGACGGATGCCTTGTACCAGAACAACGACGCCTCGCAGAATAGGGTGAAATCGAGCAGCGGCGAGAAGTACAGGAATCTCATCAAACCGATTTGGAACCAGGTCAAAACAGGCAGCGGCGTCAAACGCTACAACACGTTACCCAAAGAATTCGTTTGGGTGGACGACGTTAGGAAACTCGTGGACCGATTGTTGGTGATAGCCGGCGAAGAGAATGCAGGCAATCGTAATTTCTACAACGAGAAGGTTGGCATCGTGGACATGATCAGCACGAAACTTTCCAACTTCATCGTGAACGACGACAAGGGCATAGGTTACCTCATCAAAATCATCAACACGCTGCCTCCGAAATTTTGGAACGTGGCCGAAGGAAAGGGACTCGTGAACGACATCATCAACAAGTTACCTTTCGAGATGCATCTACCTGGCTACCAGTACTGCGGACCGGGTACCAAACTCGAGAAAAGATTGGAGAGAGGAGACAAGGGTGTGAATCCGTTGGATGCCGCATGCAAAGATCACGACATCGCCTACAACACCACGCAGACGGATCTGGACGCACGTCACGAAGCAGACAGAAAGTTAGAGCATGCAGCTTTCGAAAGGTTCGTGAGCAGAGACGCATCGCTGGGTGAACGGGTCGCCGCACTGGGTACCACCATCGCCATGAACACGAAACAAAAATTGGGGTGGGGTATATAAATAACATACCGTAAAAAAAAAACTTGATATATAAATAACACACATCGTAAAAAAAATAATCTTCGGTATATATAAATAACACACATCGTGAAAAAAAAAAAAAAAAAAGCAATTAAATTTCTCTCTAACACTCTGACAACTGGAAAAATGAGCGATCTCCAAGCATTAAAACAAATGCTAAATTTGTCAGTCGAGTATGTAAAAATTCAGGAATTGGAAGTCGACAAACCTTACACGATAACTTCCGGTTCAATCGTTTCTACCCAGTATGGTCCCAAGGTACGCCTGTTGCTCAACGCACAATACAGTCTATTTTTACCAGATCGATACGCTAACATGTTATCCGACGAGAAGCTATCTATTTTAATCGAGAACAAAACTCGAATCGTGTACAAGGGGACAAAGGAACTTCTTGGCAAGAAAACGAAGCACGTAATAGAATTTGTGTAACGACTGCGAGGCCGTGAAAAAAATCTCAGAACATTTATATATAAATAACATACCGTAAAAAAACTACACAAGAAAAAATCTCAGAATATATATATAAATAACATACCGTGAAAATAACACATAGAGCATCAACATGAAGCCCAAGGGTGTCGTGTACCAGATACCATACTCCAATCTTAAAAATCTAGGTGCTCTCGATGGGTTACTCACCAAGAAACAACGCGAGAAGAAACGTTCTTGCTTGTCGAAAGGACACGGAATGAAATTACTTCTCAGCACACCTCAATTGAAAAGATTGCAGCGTTCGCGGAAACAGCAAAAGGTCGGAGGTTTCATATTCAGCATCCCAGCCATCCTGGCAGCATTGGGGGCCGTTGGAAGTTTAGCCGGCGGAAGTGCCGCCATCGCGAAAACCGTCATCGACTCGAAGAAGAACAAGGCCGAGTTGGAAGAACAGAAACGTCACAACCTGGCCATGGAGAAGAAAGGGAAGGGCGTGATGAGAAAGTTTAAAAAAAAGAAACAGAAGCACTCACCAACCGAGACATTGAATCTCTGATCGAACCGTTACAAATCAAACACTTCAGAGGAGTTTTCATGTCCGACTCGTTACCTTCAAGCGTCAAAAGAAGAGAATGCGGAGTAGTCAACTTGGACGGTCAAGAAAATCCAGGCACGCATTGGATATGTTACCACAAAAACGACAATGATAAAGCATTCGTTTTCGATTCTTTCGGAGGTGTTCCACCTACAAATTTAATTCATTATCTGAAAACGAACAAAACCTCCATATACTACAACGACGAACGCATTCAAGATTTCGGAGACGTGAACTGCGGCCATCTCTGCCTTTCCGTACTCACGTTTCTCTCTAAAATAAATAACCCTACGATCGAGGATTTCCAGAAAGCATTGTGGAACCTCAAACAGCATCACTAGGATGGGCGTGTTCCATCTCAAGAGCGAATCTTCAATCTTAAAACTCACGCTGCACGACGACATCGTCTATCCTAATTCCGTGGCTCTGCGTGCATTCTACAGCATGTACCTCATACCCAACGTTACGCAGCACAACAACAAAATTAGTGTCGGAAGCGAACACATCGTCGTCACGCCAGGACAATACAATCTTTCCACTTTGCAAGCTCAATTACCCAAAGGCACATACCTTTCTCAAAATTCGGTCACGCACAGAGTGGAAATCCTATCCGCTACGGAGACCGTGGACCTGGGCACCATGGGAGAACTTTTAGGTTTCGAGAATGACACCAAACTCGAAGCTGGCATCAAGCACGTGGCAACCAACATTCCTAAATTCTTGGCCATAGAGACTCTGAACGTACACTGTAACGTGGCCGAAGGTATGATCACGAAATCTTCGGACGGATTGTTAGGAAGTCACAAGCAGACGTGAATCATAGCCACTTTCAAACCAAGTTCCGAGTTCATGGAACCGATCATCTACACACCCTCTTCGCCGATCTATTTTCCAGTATGTCGCAACCGCATAGACGACATAGAGTTGGTGGTGACGAACGAGAAAGGAGACGTGGTGGATTTCGCAGGTGCCACTACGACGGCCATCGTGGAGATCAACGTATAATAAATAACCATACATGCAAAATGGAGCAAATCGAAAGTTACGAATTGCAATCTTTCCCTCCCAACCGTCGCACGTTCGCCAATCTGAACGAAGCGAACAGGGAGATCGAATACGACGTGGACGTAGGCGACGGGTTCATTCATCCTCACAGAGCGGACCTCTACCTTCAATTCGACGTGGTGAAGAAGGAAAGCGGAGACGCGTTTCCCGCAGCAGCAAACTTGATACTCGTGGACAACTTCGTGCCTCACCTGTTCTCGCAGGTGGAGGTGAGGAAACACAACACCGTCATCGACAGAATAGATTATCCAGGCATCACGTCGACGGCAGTGGGAACTTTGAAATTATCCAAAACGGACGCAGCGTACTACCAGGCCGGGGGATTCGAAGCCGGGACCAAAATATCGACGAGAAGTCACACGGTGCTCTTTCCCATGCGTCTGCTGCCTGGTTTCTTCTCGGACTACAAGGAGATCATGTGGAAGGGAGGACTGAGGGTTACGATTCGAAGAGCGGCCAACGACAACGACGCACTGATGCGATACGCTACTTTGGGTCCGGACGGCACCACGCCGATAGCCAACACTTTACCCGAAGCGGCCAAGTGCGTCATCGAAAGCATGGAATTGAGAATGCCGGTGGTGGAATACGAAACGAACTACGCCCTCAAGTACAAAGCGGAGATCTTGAAAAGTCCGCAGGTGCTGATTCACTTTCACGGTTACCAGTGCGTGCAGAAGGTGGCGTCGGGAAGTCACATGGAATTCGACGTGACGACGCAGTTCAACAACATACAGTTCGACATGCCAGATTTCGTCGTGGTGCTTTTTCAGACCGGGAGGGACAAGAATCAGGAAAAAGATTCCAGCAAGTTCGACGACTGCAAGATCAAGAACGTTTATCTGAAGAATGGACGCAACGAAGTGTTCCCGCGCGAGAATTACAACCTCGACGTGACCAAAAACGATTACCTCAAACTTTACGAAGCGTTCTCGGCTTACAAACGCGTGACCGAGGGAAGCGTGGACATGTACTACACGCCCAGCGAGTTCAAAGCACGGAGACCCATGACCGTCATCAACACATCTAAGAGAAAGAAGGTTGTGGTCAACGATCGAACCAACATCAAGGTCGTCTGCGAGTTCCACGATGCCTTGCCCGAGGATACCCTATGCAGTGTCATCCTGATTGCAGAGAAGTCCTTCGCCTACGACGTGAAAAACGAGAGGGTCACAGAGCAGTTTTAACAAGTTTTTAACATCTATTTTCTTGCACAATAAGAAATTTTTTGTACTAGCACAATCAGTTACAATGGCGCAATACGAATTTCACTAGTTCAGATCAGTTACAAATGTCAATTTTATTAGTTATCAGTTTTTTGCACTATAGCACGAGACAATCAGAAAATTTGCACAAAAAAATTTGTTGTTGTTTTTTACAGGTGAAAATTAACAATAAATTTTTTTTTTTATTGTTTCAGATGCTGTCGAAACATCAAAAACACATACACACACACTAGAAAAAAAGCATGCAACTTTATTTGTAACACACACGCATACATTCTCCATCTTCATCAAGAAAATATTATAATAAACATAATTATTTTTATCTATATCTCACAATAAAACTCTATATCCAAAAATATCACAACATCAAATAACACTAGAGTCGTTAGTACACGTTGCATGCATTACGGAGGTCCTCTGTAGGGTTTCATGGAAGTTTGGGGAAAAAAAAAAAAACACGTGAAACTCTACAGAGGTGCGGTAATCTATAACCGCAGCCATTAGAAAACTTTTACATTTTTGGTTGGGCACCACGCACCCTGGCGAGGTTATAGGGGCCAGGAATCCTAAAAACAACAATTATTATTATTTGTTTGTTTGCTTGCGTCACAAGACACGCATGTGTGTGTGTGTGTGTGTGTGTGTGTGTGTGTGTGTGTGTGTGTGTGTGTGTGTGTGTGTGTGGCACGTCGTTCCCCCGAGAGAGGTAGGTTTACAAAGGTCACGATATACGGAGTTGGAAAATTACGATATGGCGCATTCGCTCGTTACTGTTGCCAGCCATAAATCTCTCTCTCTCTCTCTCTCTTCATCTTACACCAACGTTGGCATCTCTATTTTTTTTTTTAGTTGTAAGTAAATTGCCAACACACTCTAGTTAATAATGCTACATATTATACACACACACGCACACACATACTGCGTTGCCATCCACCCATCTCTCTCTCTTTTACAGCAGTGCCGGCTCTCCTTGCCCAGTGTGTGCAGGTTGGCAAAAATTGCTTTATGCGCTGTAAGGCAAGCCTCAAGCAAAATTGCCAGCTCCTTGCTTTAGGTTAGGTTAAATCAAAAAAATCTTGGTGATTTTTTTTCGAGTGAGGAGTTGGCAACGCTGATCTCCACTTGAGGGCGGTCAACCGGGTTGATTGCACAATCAAAATTGCCAGCTCCTTGCTTTAGGTTAGGTTAGACCAAAAAAAATCTTGGTGATTTTTTTTTCGAGTGAGGAGTTGGCAACGCTGATCTCCACTTGAGGGCGGTCAACCGGGTTGATTGCACAAGCAAAGTTGCCAGCTCCTTGCTTTAGGTTAGGTTAGAGCAAAAAAAAACTGTGGGTAAGCTGTCGGTTGTTTAACTCTTCCCTTTCTCTTTTTTTTTTCTTGTAAAAGGCTATGGCAAAAGTACCAGTGGGTTGGCAACCTTGCTTTATGCACTGTAAGGCAAGCCTCAAGCAAGGTTGCCAGCTCCTTGCTTTAGGTTAGGTTAGACCCAAAAACAAAAACCTTGGTGATTTTTTCGAGTGAGGAGCTGGCAACACTGCGAGCTCCACCGAGCTCCACTTTCGGGCGTTGAATTCCCCATTTGGGTCTACTGAGAGTACTTTATGTTGGTTACCGAAGATACCGAAAATGTCGGTTCTCAGTATATCGATATTTAGAGGCCATATTTTCGAGTACAGATAACGGATCCCGTCTATCGATGGTTTCAGCAACCTTCCTCCGTGGCGGAGTGGCTAGCACAGCGCGCTACGACGCCAAGGGTCCCTGGTTCGAGTCCTGGCCAGGGCATGGGTGTTTGTGCAAGTCTCTTCATCAATTTCATTAGGTTATATCATCACTCATCTTCAATTTCGCAATTAACCGTAGGAGGCAGAAAAGCGAAGAAAAATAAACCAAATCAATCAATAGTTTCAGCAGCACTAAATATACACCGATTATGCAACCATTACAGGATATTTTTTTTAATTTTGCCTGCTTTACGGTGCACTATATACACCAGCAAGTTAACCTCAAGGAAATGAAGTAATTAGCTCACAAAGCGGATTATATAAAAAACAACACCATCGTAGATTTTAGCCGAGGCTACTCCCTTAATATCGTGCGACAATAGCCATCAGTCGTAGAATCACTTCTTGGTGAACAAGGGAAATTACATTAACAAATTATTATTATTAATATTAAACAGAATAGGATTATACACAGTGGCGGTGATTATGAGGGCGTGGGGGTAGTTGCCCCCCCTCAAGTTTTGGCACTTCTTGTCCCCGCAACTGCGTTCTCTAACGAAATTTCCTGACACTCCACTCATCTCCACTTCAAAATCAATGGAATAATGAAATAAGTAAGTTAAGAATGGATGACCACAATTAGAGGCAAACCAAAAGAGTGATCATGTGAGAAGTCGACCCCATCCTTGAAATAATTTGATTTCGATCAGTCAAGTATGAGTTTTTAAACATTTAACAACGTTTTAGATTAAAATCTTTTTATTACATGAATGCATGCGTTTTGTTGGTTCTCTTGCTACCGCGTTTGCCATTCGTTTCTCTGCAACGTAAAGTTTGGGGGACGGTCGAGATTCTAACCCGAGGCCACGTGATCAACAGCTTGATATGCTTTGCCCAGATGTTGGCTCGTTTTCCCCGTCGCACGGTAAAACTAAAAAAGGAAATCCCTCTCCTATCAGGAGAAAGAAAACCTCGCGAAGTGACACACCGTAGACTTCGTGACGTGAGGTGAAGTGATACTCATTTAGGACTAAAAGGGGCTAAAACATCACCCTAGTTGTTGCAATCAATGGCAGAATTGCGATCCAGTCCCATGTCTTCATCTTTGCTTATGGGTGCGAGAAATCCCCCCCCCTTTCCTTTCCCTTCTCATTTCAAGTGCTGGAGAGTAAACTTATACCTTGCAAGTGTCAGTCTCAGAATATTACGAGTATAGAGTGAGTTTTAGATACCGGGGTTCAATATCTCGAAATACCGGTTACATCGAAGATGCAGAAAGTACCGGAAAATAGCGAAGGTACCGTTTCGATATATCGATATTTCGGTGTTGCCAATACCTGAGATTCTGGTATTTTCAAGTAACGGTAAATCAATAACTCCACCATCTTTAAAAAGTATCACGTTTCATATCATTCATATTTATTTTCTAATCACACATTTATACATATGCACACATGTGGAGGCTGTGTGCCTGTGCAGTGCTTCTTTCGGAAGAAAGTATTCAGGTACCGTTTCTAAATTCGTAAGCAACATAAAAGGAATATCCAAAGTTAATAAACAACTATTTATACTCTGTTATTTACAGCTCGTTCAATTTGAAATTCTACCGCAGTCCGCCCATTTACGAATACCTAACGCAATGCATGTTTTTTGTTTGTAATGGTAACACGACGGCTGATAAGTCACGTAGCTTGGTGTGGAACGAAGAGGCAAGGAAATTAATACTTACTCTCATGATGCTTTTCCGGTGGGTTCAATTTTAAATTGAACGCACTGTATATTTTACGTGGCTTTTCTTCCTGTTTTCTTAATCGCGACGATTTTACATTTTGATACTCCTAAGCAATAATTTTGTATATTCACACGTCAACCTGCCATTATCCTTCACATTTATGTTTTTACTTTATCAGTGACTCACTGGCAATTGCCATAATGCATAGTCGAACATCTAAGGAAAAGAAGGGCGAAAGAAAATATTATCGCACTGCGTCTCGGTTTTATTTAGGGGTGAAGCCGTTGCACATTACTCTGTCACGTCTGAACTGAATCTCCTACCTGCCCCAAAGGAACGATTGATTGATTATATTGCTTTACTTTACTTCGCTTCTTGTGCCACTCTTGGCTAATTTGCGAAGATGAGGATGAGTGATAACATGATGAAATTGATGAATGCACACTCACAAACTTCCATGCCCAGGCGAGGATTCGAAACCGGGACCTCTGGCGTCGTAGCGCTATGTGCTAACCACTCTGCCTTCTGGGGCCGGCCCAAACGAACGAGTAGAAGTGGTTAGTTATCTAAATAACTTACATAAGTTTGTTGGACGAATAAACTGGTCGTTGCAGAAAATGGACATTGCTTTGCGTTGATTAAAAAGAGTCTCAAAATATTTTATCATATATACTTGCTTCGAATTAGCAATCTCGTTACATAATTTTGTACAACCTTCATGCTTTTCGCGTCTTTAAATATGTTGGCTAAAGAAGAGTAGTTGGATAGCCTCAGGCTGAATTTTGTTAAAGAAAAGACGAATTGATCTAAAGTTAAAATATTTTCTGATCATTTTATAAATGTATTTAACAGTTCTGCTGTACACTCAGCGGCGAAAGAAACAATAGACGAATTGTCCACCACCATTTTCATTCAGTCTGTATTACACAATGTGATGATACTGAATTGAAATAATGACGTCAATATGAAGAGGGCAATGCCTGCTTCGAACCTACATAGTGTCATTCCTTAAAACAACATGGGATGTAGAATAAAAAGTAATGAAAATAGCATTTCTTTGCCGTTGACTGTACAAAGTAAAAAGAAAACACTCTTTGGTGGGTTCCTTTATTTTCCACAGTGGGCTTTCAGAACGCCACAATCAATAACTAATTCTGTACAACTTGCTTCTTGTTCTTGACCTCCCTTGCTGGAAGCGTCAGCGGAGTAAAGAATGGCGCCAGGAAGTCTCATACCCCGGTCGGAAAAGCTACAGACGGAAAATTGCGTTTGCATTAGCTGCTAGTCACTACGTACTTCGTTTTTGCCATCGTTGGTAATATCTGTCTATCATCCACTTAAGAAGGATATAACTGGAGTCAATACATGCGAACTACAAAGCAAAACGGATGAGTGAAGGGTGGGGGGTCAATGTTGTTTCATCGTTTAATATAGCCTACGTGTCATAGCAAAACTTTGGTCAAACCACATTCATCTGTGGTTTAACTTTGTTTTGAGTCCACGTTTTGCATGACAGGCTAATCGGGAAGGACCTACAGTTTAAAGTGGGATTCGAGCCTCTGATCAATCTACCGCAAGCAGGCATGAAAGTTCGATCTCGGAATCCTTTGATTACAAAGCGACAGCGTTGGGCATGAAACAATTACGGAGGCCCTTATCTTTGAAACGGTAGGCAGAATATGGGTGTAACATCATCATATTGACTCTTCGTCGTCGCCATGTAATAAAGGGGTACCGGGTTCGATGCCCGGTGAAGGCACATAGTGGTTTGGATCCCACTTTAAACTGTAGGTCCAGTTCCGATTAGGCTTACTGTGCATAAAGTGGACTTAAAACACCAAATCAATCAATCAATACTGACTCTTCTTCTTTTTGCTTCGTGTACATGGTGTGAAATCACTGTTTGAATCTACACGCACGTGCGCGCTAATATGTATACGTGATTAAATACAACATTACTAATTACAAAATCACTAAATATTTAAAAATAACATTATTAAATACATTTAAAGCAATTATCTTTTTAAATTTATAAATATCAGATTTGCATCAAGTAGCAAACTGATTTCCTTACTAAGTGGTTAAAGATGTCAATTAGTTTCAAAATTGTTGAAATTGTTTTATTATGGAACAGCTGAAAGATTTATTGATTGAATTGGTTTATTTTTCTTCGCTTTTCTGCAATTTTTGGCTAATCACGAAGATTGAAATGGCTGATATACAATGAAACCGATGAAGGGACACTCACAAATACCCATGCCCAGGCCGGGATTCGAACCCGGAACCTCAGGTGTCGTAGCACGCTATGCTAACCACTTCGCCACGGATGTGAAACATTGTGTTTAGTTTTTCTATTAATATAAATCAATTACGTTACATTCTTATATTTATTGTCCATTCTTGTTTCACTTTAATTGTGAATACGTTGCTATTGCTGCAGATCTGTTAATGATCGTTTGAAAGAGAGATTGTTGAGGAAATACCCCCGTTGCACCTTGCCCTTGGACCTCTCCGCTCCTAATAGTTCTCATGCACTATCATCCGTTGAGAGGAGATCGTTTCGAGGGATACTGAGCAATCCAGTGTTACGGTGAAAAAACCTTCCTTCATTTCACTTCAGGTGACAAGAAAATCACAAAAAATCAAGTATAAAGAACAGATTGAACTGTTTGTGACATTTTGATCATTTTGGTAAGATGGTACGGGTAAGATGTACATGGTAAGATGTCACTTACCATGTTTTACACACGATCCCTTCATTTAATGCATTTATTTTGACTGTAATTTTAGTTTTACGTTCAGTTACTCAGCGCTGGACCTAGAGTTAACTTCTCAGCCCGGACCTTGGGGTGCACGAGTTTGGGGTGGCAAAATGCCTTATCTTATTTAAATCTTCTTTTCTTCAACATTCGTGAATTGTAGTGATAGTGAGTTGCATGTTATTGAGTATAGGAAAGCAAGCAGAGAACAGCAATTTCAGGAAATCAGGCTGTGATTCCGCCCTTTGGAAAATTATTTTTCACTTATTGCAGACGATTATTTTACCAGAACCTTTGATAACTTCCAGGAAATATCCCGTTTCTACCGTTCTGCACGCCCACTCATATCCGCGTCGTGGTTAACCAGACGGTACAAATTACTTACCTTCACCTCGTACAAATCCACACAATCCACAATACTTTCACAAAAAAAAATACTTGGAACGGTAGCCATATTATTGGTATTATAACCTGAGCATTGCATTGGTTTGGTTTAGAGTACGAGGTCGTTGTATTATGAAGTTTATCTAATTTTGTGTCGTGTCGCCAGTGTCACATGTTAGTACAATGCTGAGGATTTCGGTTTTCCCCTTAGTTGACTTATATTCAATGACAACTTAAGGAAAGCTAAGCACTTGTTTATCGCAGAAGAAAATTGTTATAACTATGTAAAATGTGACAAATCCACAACAAAATTATATGCAAGGTAATTTCGTACTTTGTAAGTCACGCGTATATAACCTATACTTAATGAATGAATGAATATTGCATTTAAAGTTATTTGAATATTGCTCATGTATTAGGGGAGTATACACACCCCCACCTACCACCACCGGTACGCTGTCAGACAAAAAAAATGTAGAGTAGAAAGTAAAGTTGTTGTATGGAAATATGACCATTCTATTCAATTGCTATTGCCTTCGGTTTGTAGACCGATTGATTATAAAAAAAAGTGTTTTCTAAACTTTTTTCCGAAGAGCTTGCATTTTCTGCAGCTTGCGTTTGCAATGTACGAGGTTCCAACCAGGAAACAGGCCAACCAGGCGATCTTGCTTCTCTTCTATCGGTATCTAAGGTTGCCAGACCTTCATCTTTTATGCTTAACTTCGCTGATATTAAATAACGTTATTTTTCAACATTAAAGTATAAAGTTGGTTTACACAGTTTAAATTGAGAATATTTCTGTTATACGTTTCGTGAAGCAATGCAGAGAGAACACGGGAGGGGGCGTTCTTAGTTCTCTCTCTTCCCACACGACTTGCATGTGTTTCTGAGGCAGTGGCAAACATGCCCACTAAGTCACTCGCCCTCGCAGACAAGGGATGGGGGGAAACCACTTTAGATGTTATCTGTAGAAGCACTTCGCAGGTTTCTCTCGCTCTTCCTGTGTAACTTGCGATAAATGCAGAATTCCTGTGTTGTGCGCACTATCGAAGGCAAATGTAAAAATAGACAAATTGCTAATCATTATTCTAATTAATTCTGTGTTCCTCAATGTGATTTCCCGTGTAAAAATACTGTAGGCTTAAGTGTAACCCTACTTCAAATAATATATAAAAATAATAATAATACAGCTTCTTAAAAAAAGCCCTGCCTGGGAAAGTAAATAATGGAAAAACTATGGATATTTTGCCTGCTATAATGTTTCCCGTTGAGTGTATATAGAAAAAGGACGTTTTGCTGTGGTCTTCGAAAACGATAGCGTCAAGGGGTCGTGGGTGTGATACCGGTGGGGACACGTGTACAGTGGTACGGATTCCACTTTAGACTGTAGGTTCAGTCTCGAATAGCCTTTCTGTGCAAAAAGTGGCAATTGAATTCTTCGAAAAGTAGCATACATTTCAAATCTTGGTCGTCTAATACACGAAAGTAGTAATGCACCCCTTTTCAGTCCGATAAATCAATTGATTGGAAAAGATCGATCAAAGATCAATTGATGACGCAGCAGGTTTTTTTTACGTCATAAAAGGGGCGGGGCTTATTTTGTAAGGATGAATTTGATTGGTCGTGACGTCATAAATGGGCGGGGCTTATTTTGTAAGGAGCGTTTTGATTGGTTGGAGGAATTCGGGTTTTTCCCGCGGGAGTTTCCGGCGTCTGAAAACAGATGGCGTTGATGAGTCAGAAAGTGTGGGTTGGGGAGGAGGAAAAGTATGCGGCGCGGTTGGTTTTCTCGGAATTGGAGTACGTGTTTTCGGGGTCTGAAAACAGATGGCGTTGATGAGTCAGAAAGTCTGGGTTGGGAAGGAGGAAAAGTATTCGACGCGGTGACGGTGGGTTTTCTCGTAATTGGAGTACGTGTTTCCGGTGTCTGAAAACAGATGGCGTTGATGAGTCAGAATGTCTGGGTTGGGAGGAGGAAAAGTAGGCGACGCGGTGACGGTTGGTTTTCTGGTAATTGGAGTACGTGTTTCCGGTGTCTGAAAACAGATGGCGTTGATGAGTCAGAATATGTGTTTTTGTGGGAGTCGCGTGACTGTTTGTGACGTCACAAAATGGAAGTCACGTGACCAGATTATATTATTAAATTATTATTAATATAAATATCAGTATTATTATTATTATGAATTGTTTTAATTTCAGTGACGCCATTTTGGTTGTGTTATGTTATTTTGGTGTGTGACGTCATATATAAATCGGAGTACGTGTTTCCGGTGTTTGAAAACAGATGGCGTTGATGAGTCTCAAATTCTCGGATTATTATTATTATTATTATTATTAATATTATGAATTGTTTTAATTTCTGTGACGCCATTCTGTTTTTGTTATGTTATTTTGGTGTGTGACGTCATATATAAATCGGAGTACGTGTTTCCGGTGTTTGAAAACAGATGGCGTTGATGAATCTGAAATTCTCGGAATTGGGTACGTGTATCCGGTGTTTGAGGAGAGATGGCGTTGATGAGTCATTCTGGGAAATTCCCCAGTTTTCGTCCTGTAGTCAAAATGTAAGAATTATAACGCTTTTCAGGCTCTGAAAAGCATAATAATTCAACATTTTCCTGAAGATTATCTCTGGTTTGCTTTGGGGAGAAAAAGAGTTTGAAATTAGTATTAGCATTGAACGCGAATTTTTCGAAAAACCCAGTTTTCGTCATAGTCGAAATGTAAGAATTAAAACGCGAAGCCGCTTTTGGAGTTCTTATTTCGTCGAATAAAATGTAGCATAATACTGATGGACCGCCTGTACATGGTGTTCTTAAAATGAAAACAAATATTGGTAGTATGTATTGTAAATTGAGTAAAACGTGTAAGTTTTTCTGAATTTTGAAACTTTTATTTCGTCGAATAAAATACAGCATAATACTTATAGAGCGTCCTGTACATGGTGTTCTTAAAATGAGAATAGCCGGCCGTAATTGAACTAGAGTGAAAGGCAATTGTAGATTCGGAATCTGTACGTCAAGACCTTTCCATGTAAGAATTAAAACGCGAAGCCGCTTTTGGAGTTCTTATTTCGTCGAATAAAATGTAGCATAATACTGATGGACCCCCTGTAGGTACATGGTGTTCTTAAAATGAAAACAAAAATTGGTAGTATGTATTGTAAATTGAGTAAAATGTGTAAGTTTTTCTGAATTTTGAAACTTTTATTTCGTCGAAGTTCGCGAGATGGTGATATTTTTTCCGGGTTGTTAACGTATGAGAGCAGATGGTGTGTGAGTGTTATATAATTCTTGAAACTGTTGCGTGATATGTGTGGCGTGTTTGTTGGGATGGGGTGGGTGGAATGGTAATGTGTCTGGTGATTAAGAAGAGGTTATGACATCATCATACTGCTAAAGAAAAGGAGAATAAAAGTCTGCTAGCATATAATGGAGGAAGAACAGCAAAAAAAGAGAAAAAAGGAGTCGGAGAGTTTAGATGTAAAGAAACTAAAGAGAGCAAAACGAGTAGGTTTCGCGGAAGAAGTGACTGTGTATAGTGTACCAGGACAGGAAGAAGATAGGAGAGGCACGTGGGCGTTGGACGGTTTGCGGGAACGGATGCGAGCAATGTATATCGATGACGTAGATCGTAAGGGAAGTATATAAAGGATTAGTGGATTGCGAAGTTACCAGAATCATCATCGCAGTTGTCGAAGCATTAGTTCTTTCTGTCACCTGGAAGAGAGAACTTCGTTGTCTGCAGACTTACCTTGCATCGACGCAAAAAACTATCGCCTTTGTCCGAGCAGGTATTGAGTGAAGCAACTGAAAGGTGAGTATGGGTGTGGTATCGTGGCTGACGAAACTGGTGAGTGTCTTGATCTGTAGGAAGTCCTCCGATCAACCACCGCAGATGGAGTCAGCAGTTAGTTACCGACGCCCGTTACCGACACCTCCACAATCACCGATATTGTCAGGATCGTCTAACAAAACGGGAGAAGGGAAAGCGAATGTAGAAGTTCCTGAATATCTGACGGAACAGCAAGTTCGGGCAAGGTGGGGGGCGAGAAACTATGAAAAGCATCAATATGAGGAAATTAAAAATGGCGGAATAGACAATATCGGTGGCGGTGCGAGGAAACGGCAACGTAGAGTTAACATTAATCCTTTGTACAAGTATACGGAGCGCTTTCCCAGCCCGACAACGTGTCTTGCATATCCGGCAACAGTTTCCGCATTGAAAAAAACAATAGATCACAAAAAAAGAATTTCGGCGAGTATAAATTCTAAATTGTTCATATTCGATATCCCTGTGAGATACAGGGAATCCCTTTTGGTTACATTTTATAATAGAAATATGCCCGATGAGTGTGCGATGCAGTGCAATGATCACGGGTTCCCGATCGACGTGTACTGCATCAACGATCGGAAAAGCGGATTATGCGAGACACGTTTCCGGTTTGAGAGGGCACCTGTTTACGGTCATCTACCTTTTCGTTCTTGGAGTAACAGGGTAGCAGGTTATATAGCTGCAGACGGATATCGTGCAGGACCTTTTATTGTAGCGTCGGGAATCGCACCACTGGAATGTCTGTGTATGGAGACGGAATCGGAATTAAATTCCGAACATGTAGATGTGACGCATCTGCAAGCGTCTCCATACTGTCTGGCAAAAAAGTACATTATGATGGCAGACGAGAGGCACCGCATGGACACAAGGAATTTAGAATTGGTATTATATGAGAACCTCGACGAGCTGTTGGACGTGGAAATTCCCGAGTTGTACCGGGTAGGGTGTCACAAAAAGTATATGGTTGTCGGTAGCAATGACGTGGCGGCACTGATGCACGAATTCCGTAAAACATATACGGAATCCATGCTGAAGATGGTGGAAATCATGCAGTGGTTCAGGTGCGATATGAAATTGTATGATAAATTGGGTGAGACACTAGACATAAAAGGTTCTGCATTAGATGTGAAAGAGATGGCGGAATTTTCCGACCATCCCTCATGCCATCCGGAACTCAGACAGAAATATTTGTTTCTTTCAGGTATTGGTAAGCTAGAGGACCAATTCGAGAATCGGAGTCCCCACAGAGAGTTTCCTCAAATACTTGCTGAAACAGATACATCAGAAGTGGAAGAAACAGAATAAAAGGTGAGAAAAGAAAAATATTACCTGTATTTAGATGTTTATTGTTACTCTACATCAACCTCCTCGTCAGCGATATCGATGACGGGCGGCGTAAAAGCTGCAACCAAAGCAGCGGCTTCCGCACCGATATCGATGACGGGAGGTGAAACAGGAGAGGCCGGCGGAGATGAAGCCTTGGGGGCAGGGGCAGGGGGCGGTGGAGTAGCGGCAGCAGGGACCTGCGGAGCGGCAGGGCCTGGCTGAGGTGCAGAAGCAGGGGGCGGCGGAGGTGCTGCGACAGGGACCGGAGGGATCAGGGTGACACGACCTTCCCTGATCGCTGTGAGAAGGGGCTCCGGCAGAACCCTCACGAAATTCGCCGTGTGAACATCAGAGGCATGCCGGAACCTGCAAAACAATGTAGAAAAAATACTATAGTATATATATATATATGTCTGAAAATTAAAAATTAGTACAAATGGTTTTCATAGATGGTCATTATCTGAAAAACTATAAAATTAGTACAGAATAGATATAATCGAGAAAAATAATCACCTTCCCAGGATAGCGGTAACCTCCGCATCCAGATCCCGTTCCGCCTGACTTCGCCGGGTCAGGAATCCATCATGCTCCCTGTACAGCCCGGCGAAGACCTCCGTCATACGGGCCGCAACCTCAGCCATTATGCGATGGTTTGCGGCGCGATGCTCCTCGCCAAACGCTTCCGATGTCTGGTGGAAACGATGGAGTGCCGCCTGTAGATTTTCGCTTTCCACCTGCATCCCCGCACTCGCCATGTAGTTGACATATCCCTCGTATAGATCGAGGCTTCGGTTCTGAAACAAAAATGTATAACTGTAACCGCAGTTTGCGTGCAATATAAATCTAACAAAAAAACTGTATATATTTTTAGATGTCGACACTTCCCCTAGGATTCAGTTTGGTGTATGGAGATATCAAGGAGACGACAACAGGTCCAACAGAACGAAGGAACTTATGGAGCAAAACGAATGCAAGACAGGTTGAAAAACACATCTGCAATTATGTGAATTTTTGCGAAGAAAACGGACTGGCGGAAGAGTTATTGATAAAATTAGAAGAGACATGTAAAGATATTGAGGTATCGCTGGACTGTTTGGTAAAAATATTTACTTACATTGTTGACAAGAAACGAGATGCGCCAGTGTTTGGCGATTTTATAGAAAATGTACAGAAAGCGCAATATGTACCTTCCCATCTATCTTTAAGAATATGTTTTGAATTAATGGAGCTGTTTAAAGGTGTGAGAAATGAGAAGGGTGAAAATAAGAAGATGGGAGAAACAGGGGAAGATATGCATGAAAGAATGATGGAAATGTTGAAGAAAAGGAAACTTAACGAGTAACTAACACATACTAATACACTAATATCTAACACTGACTAATATGTTATATCTATAGAAATGTATGTAGGACATATTGCGGACATTTATGTAAAAGCATCTCGTGACAATTGATTGATTAGATGTGTTAAGTCCACTTTATGCATAGTAAGGTTAATCGGGACTGAACCTACAGTTTAAAGTAGGATCCGGACCACTTGTGCCTCCATCAGGTATCGAACCCGGGACCCTTACATCTTGTAATAATTCTGCAGATGTTCACTGTGTTGATAAACGGACATCTGTATGTAACCGTTGTTGTAAAATGAAACCTGTGATGTTTCTGTAGATGATATAAATCATGAAATGTGACAAAAAATGTGTAAAATATCTGATAACCTGTGAGCTGAAATAAAACATCTGTTTGTATATGTAAAAAACGTGTAATGTTTCTATAGAATTTCGGTGTGTTAATAAAAGACTTTGTCCAGAACGATGTTGTTTTTGTATATAAATAGTAATGTATTAGAATACCAAAGACACAGGATACAAACCCTAAAATTTGATGAAAAATACCACGAAGTTTTGAAAGTAGTGGGGTACCAGTACCCAGAGGCCCCCATGCTCTACAAATACCATCCTGACTTTATGCATAGTAAGGTTAATCGGGACAGAACCTACACTTTAAAATAGGATCGGAACCGCTTATATCTCCATAGGGTATCGAACCCGGGGTCCTTGATTGCAAGACGACTACACTACCACTGCACCATTGGAGAGGTTTGGTTCTGAATGTCTATTTAGCACTTATTCCATTTTTACAAATCTTCCCCACGGGTAAAATTTAACAGGGGGACACCAGTACCCAGAGGGGGAAACCCCCCCATGCTCTACAAATACCATCCTGACTTTATGCACAGTAAGGCTAATCGGGACTGAACGTACATTTTAAAATAGAATCGGAACCGCTTATATCTCCATAGGGTATCGAACCCGGGGTCCTTGATTACAAGACGACTACACTACCACTGCACCATCGGAGAGGTTTGGTTCTGAATGTCTATTTTGCACTTATTCCATTTTTACAAATCAGTCAGAAGACATAGAGTAAAATGCAAAAAGGTACTTACAATACGGAAGACTTCTTGAGCTCCGTCCATTACGATGTGGAGATGAAGAGGAGATGAACTGAGAGAAAGAATGCTGCAGAAGGAATATATCCACTTCCTTATAGAGACGCACATCTGGAATCATTTTTGCGACGTACTTTAAAAGTCTGGATATGAGATCACGGCGTTTTTGTGTGAGGCACAACAGTTCCTTGATGGGTTCTGCAGGAGTTTTTTGATGATTGTCACAGGACTTCCTTGTTCCGTGTCGACTCAAGTTCTTCAACGAGGAACGAGTGATACCTCTTAAATGAATATAACGTAAAATGTGAAATGTCCGACGGATTGAACTGATGTTTGAAATCCGTTTATGCAGCGTGGGTAATTGGTACAGAAATATACAAGGGTGTGGTATAAGTCGTCCTATGTATTGATTGAGTGACGGATTGAACTGATGTTTGAAACCTGTTTTACGCACCGAGGATGAACCGTTTAATGCACCAAAACTGACCGATACAGAAATATACGAGAATATGGTATATTTTTTGAAAATTTAAAATCGCTGTATCTCGGCACCTAATTGAGCTAGGAGGATGGTTGATAGCTTGTTGGACTCGGAGCAAAGTCCTCTTTCCGATGAACCAGGTCTAGGTCTAGGACCGGTGGTTTCCTACTTTTTTTATTTTCAATCGTACACCCCCTTCCGACCACTCTACTGAAAGATCTCGACGTGCAGATTACGAATATGTAATCGGAGTTGCTCTACGTCAATTAGGGGAGGAGTTAGAGCGATTGTAAAATTTCGTTTTTTTTTCACGGTTTTCCCGATTTGGTTGTTGGGGAGGAGGGGAAGTATTCGCTTTCAAGATAGAACATGTTTCGGGCGGTAGTTAGTACGTGTTGATGGAGAAACATAAAAAGAAAAAAGACGTGGAGACGAGTGATGTTAAAAAAGGAAAAAACACGTTTCACGGAAAAGGTGGAAGTGTACAGTGTCCCAGGACAGGAAAAAGACAGGAGAGGCACGTAGGCGTTGGATGCTCTGCGCGAAACAATGCGTGCCAAATATAATTCGAAAATACGTCACAGAGACAGTACTATATAAAAAGAGAAATTGTGTACGTACCGCAGAACTATTGATCGAAGTATACCGACCGGAGATCATAACCGAGACGGACACATCTGTTGCGAGAGTGAAGAAAATTGAAAAGGTAAGAGACAAATATTTAGTTTTAATGTTCTACCTAGAACAATGCAAATCGCGGGTCAAAGACCATCATCACCTTCACACAGTGAGAATCGTAAACATAAATACGTCTTTCTTTTGAAGCAGACAGGTTGAAAGGTGAGAAAATAAAAACGGTACCTGTGTCATCAACAGTTTAATGCAGAAGAGGATGACGTTTAACAGTGATCGATGGTGGACGTCGTCCTCTTCTTCCTGCTCTGACAAAACAGGAGAAACTTCGTCCTCTTCTTCCTGCTCTGACAAAACAGGAGAAACAGTAGGAGAAATAGAAGGAGTAACAGGAGGCACCAGTTGGCGCAGCCGATTGGCTCTAGCGTCATTTCGGTTACGCATTCTGAAAAACAAAATATAAGAATTAAAATATATTCCGTTCCATGTAGATATCGGCTAGAAAGAAAAGTTATCAGATATGTAGCATATATAATCGGAAAAACAGCATGCTAGAATAAACGATGTTATCAGAAATAAACTGAAAAATAATTACCTGGCTCTATACCGACGGAGATTGGCGTGGAGCCTTTCCCTGTTCCGGGTACGTCGAGCCCGGAAAATAGCGGAGGCACGCTGTTGGGCCTCCTCAATTCTATTTTCTTCCTCCAGGTACCGCTCAATGTACCTCGTAGCCTCTGCGAAATGCGCAGCGCCTTCAGTGCCTGCCTGATGTCGATAATATGCATTTCGCAGAGCCTCCCCGTGATGGAGTATGTGTTACTGAAAATATGTGTGAATTAATATATAAAAGTGATTAATTTGTGCAAAACATAATTAACATATTTTCTGTCTAATTTCAGATGTCGACACTCCCTCTCGGATTCAATTTGGTGTATGGCGATATTAAGGAGACAACAGCAGGTCCGACAGAACGAAGGAACTTATGGAGCAAAACACATGCAAGACAGGTTGAAAAACACATCGGCAATTATGTGAATTTCTGTGAAGAAAATGGACTGGCGGAAGAGTTATTGGCAAAATTAGATGAGACATGTAAAGATATCGAGGTATCGGTGGACTGTTTGGTCAAAATATTTAATTACATTGTTGACAAGAAACGAGATGCGCCAGTGTTTGGCGATTTTATAGAAAATGTACAGAAAGCGCAATATGTACCTTCCCATCTATCTTTAAGAATATGTTTCGAATTGATGGAGGTGTTTAAAGGTGTGAGAAATGAGAAGGGTGAAAATAAGAAGATGGGAGAAACAGGGGAAAATATACATGAACGAATGATGGAGATGTTGAAAAAGAGAAAACTGAACGAGTAACAAACACATACTAATACACTAACATCTACCAGTAGTGTAACAAAA